>NW_026712318.1:4373205-4973205 GCF_030504385.1 Musca domestica | reverse complement strand
ACGTACTATTATATTTAGGGAGACGTGTAGGAGGTATTCTATATTAGAAGACCTGCGATAGTTCTTCTTTATTTCGAATATCTGTGAAAGGTCTTATAGGTTTAGGAGTCCTATTGAAGGACCTATTGAAGTTTAGGTCCTATTGAAGTTTAGAAGTCCTGTCGATCCTATGTTTGGAAGTCCTGTTGAAGGTCTTCTATGTTCAGAAGACCTGTGAAAGGTCTTCTATATTTAGAACACCTGTGGAATGTCTTCTATGTTTAGGAGATCTAAGGTCTTTTAAGTTAAGGTGACATATTGAAGGACCTGCAAGTTTAGATGTCCTGTGGAAGGACTTCTATGTTTAGAAACTTATAGTAGGTCTTCTATATTTCCAAGACCTGTAGTAGCTCTTCTATAGACCTCTTCGAAGACCTAAAAACGGATATTCAGAAGGTCTTCTATGCTTATATGACCTGTCGAAATTCTTCTATATTTAGAAGACCTGTGGAAGGTATTCTATGTTTAAAAGGTCTCTAAAAGCTCTTCTATGTATGAAAGGCCTCTTGAAAGACTTCTATGTTTGGAACGTCCCTTGAAGATCGTCTATTTTTTAGAAGGTCTCTTGAAGGTCTTCTATGTTCAAAAGACCCATACAGGTTTTTCTATGATCAGAAAATTATTGGATGGACTTCTATGTTTCGGAGACCTGTGGAACGTCTTCTATGTTTAGGTGACCTGTAATAGGTCTTCTATATTTATAAGACCTCCGGAATATATTCTATCTTTAGAAGGACTCTAGAAGCTCTTCTTGAAGGTTTTCTATTTTTTAGAAGGTCTAGTGAAAGTGTTCTATTTTTTGAAAGGTCTCTTGAAGGTCTTCTATGTTCAAATGACCCATACAGGTTCTTCTATGATCAGGAGACCTTTCGAAGGTATTCTATGTTTCGGAGCCCTGTGGAAGGTCTTCTATGTTTAGAAGACCTATAAAAGCTCTTCTCATTTAGTGGACCAGTAATAAATCTTCTATGCTCAAAAGACCTGTATTTATATTTTTTCTGAACTGAAGGCAACAATTCGGAAAAAAAAACCAATGAGTAGTACACCTATTTTACTACCGGCCTCAGCATGGGCTTAGGGCTGTGCCAAAACCTACTACTTTGGGCGCCACAACAAAAGGTGGTTTGTTTTTTGGATCAATTTCAACACCTAAGGACTTGAATCCTTACTTTAAGTGCAGTAAAAATCAGCTGCTGGAGAAACATCTCAATTGAATCCCTTCTGCATCCAGAAATTACAGAGTTTTTGAGATTATCAAACAATGTGTATCATATTCCATGAAACACGTAAACCAATCAACGTTGGGCGCCACAACAAAACTTGATCTGTTTTTTGGACCAACTTTAACACTTAAGGACTTAAATTCGAGTGCTGTAAAAATCAGCAGCTAAAATGGTTGGTATTTTAAATATCCAAACAATTTGGGAGACCATTTTTCAAAATTATGCTGAAATATTAACTGCAGTTTATACGTCCGCATTATGGAAATATATGGCGCTTGAATTTTCAAATTTTTATACGTAAAAATTTTCAAACATATTTTTGGAGATCAATATTTTTTTTAATTAATATAATTAAAAAATATTTCCACGCCATTTATTATTAAAATAATAATATTCCTAAAAACATCCTAAGTAAACAATTTTATTTTTTTCATTTCCAAGAAACACTTAATATCTGAGAACACAGCAATTTTTTTCGGTGTATTTTTTCCGAACATATTTTTAAATATTTTTTATTGTTCATATTTTTTTCGAATATCATAGCATTTATTCCTTCTAACATCTGACACATTTATTGCATATAAAACAAAATGCAGCATAGAGTTCATGATCAGCATGTTTTGCAGTGTCTTTTGATTTGTGATTTTTTTTATTCGCTGTTTGCAAAATTTCCAAAATATATTTTTCTTTTGCACTTTTGTGGCAATTTTCATGTTGGCACAATTATCAACTTCAAATACACGATCGATCGCATACATATAGTCTGTTAACACCAAAATTGTAGAGTTTGTCTTTTTTTTTTTTTTTTTTTGATTTGGAAAATTGCTAAATGATTGATTTAACGTTTGATTTGAAGATGCACAACAACTCGAAGTACATTTATATGGGTGTTTTTGGATTTTACTCCTAACTTTGTGTTTGCTTTGCTGGTTTCCAGCTAAATGTCAGCATGTGTGTGCACAGTCGGTAGTTGTAGAGGCAGTTGGGCAGAAATTCAATTTGTAAATATTTAAATGCACAAATGTCCAAATACGGCTGGGTATCATCTGGCATGGCAATGGCCAGTTGGGTTTTGGCGGCATTGAGTTATTTCAAATTAAAAAAAAAAATCACAAATAATTTTCAAAGCATCACTTGGTAGTGTTCAGTTTTTATTTTCTTTTTAAATGTTTAATTTCAGTTTTTTATTTTCAAATCAGTTTTTTTGTAACAGTCACTTATTTGAAATATTTATTTATTTTTATTATTTTTTGAAAATTCTTTTCTTTTTATTACCATTTTTGAGCACAAATTGTTGCTTTTTCTAATTCCGTTTTTCGCTTTGTTTTATAATCCTTCTTTGATGATAAGATAATCCTTTTTAGTAGCAAACACCGACGACTATCGTATCAGAATTCAATACTGCAAATTGAACTCGATCGATTATCGTTTCTAAATGTCCACACAATTCTATATATTTTTTTTTCTCAAGCTTTGCGGCTTGTGGGCCGGGATGGTGTTGTTGTTTTCTTTTTTTGCGAGGGAGGAAAGAACACCTCTTCTGTTGGTTCGACACTTAAAAGGTTCGAGAGTGGGTTACCAACTAAACATCTTAAACTTATAGATTTTCTATATATACCCCTAGCAGCAGAGGCGAGTAAGTTTTTGGCTATAAGCTTGGGCGACAACTGTTGGCTCTGGGTAACACTTTGACCGATTGAAGATCACCAGCTAAAGCGCGCAAATATTTTTGTTGTTGTCGTTTACTCTCTCTGTGTTTTGATGTCGATGCTCATCAGATGGCAGCGTGCGAAGAGTAGCATCTTCTTTGAATATATTTTCTTGTTGTTGTTGTTTTTGTTTTCTTTTGTTTGTTTCTTGGTCCAAAAAAAACAACAAAAGTGGTATTGAAATTTTGACTGACTAGCAGCAGCGGCAGCAACAGCCAACAGCCTAGCCAGCTAGGTGGCTTGCTAGCTTGTTGAGCGTCTTTGCCAAAGCAGCTAAATAGCGAGACAACTCGATTATCTTGTCTGGACACACCAGTTGATTTGTGTTTTTTTTTTTCTTTATTTTGTATAAATTACCCTTCACCCTAAAATGATGGGCATACTGACTTTATCAAAACGTTTGCATTTACCTGCAACATAAATGGGAGAGATGGGACTTCGCCATACTGCGGAAGTCAAATGTGCGCTATAGGAAAACGTGGAAATAAATATTCATTGTAGACAGATCCATGAAAATATATGGCAATAATCATCAAAATACCGAATATCGAGAGGTACCGTTATATGTGGGCTATACCAAAACGTGGACCGATATATCTAATTTTCAATACCAACCATCCTAGACACAATAGAAATTGTTTTGTCAACGTTTGAAGATCTACGTCAAATAATGTAGGCTGTGTCGTGACAGACAGACGGAAATCGTTTAATCGACTTAGAATTTTATGCTGATTATGAATATATAGACTTTATGGGGTCTACAACGAACATTTAGGGATGTTACAAACGGAATGACAAAGTTAGGGTATATTAACTTTGTCATTCCTTTCCAAGGTGGAGGGTATAAAAATGTTTATTCCGTTGTGGCGTAGGTACCAGAAGGAGGGGTATTCCATCTTCACATCAGATTGTGTGTTAATAAAAATAATTGGGATGTGTGAAATTTAAAATGAATCATATGCTTATTTCGCATTTTATGTGCTTCATGGTTATTGAAAATGCTGACCCTTTGTGGGGAGGTACCAGAAGAGGTGGGCCGATATTTACCATATCCACGCCGGAGCTTGTGTTAATAAAATATTGGTATGTGTGAAATTAATAAAATATATATTATTTATTAAAAATGTTGACCCTTGATGTAGTTGGCCGATTTTGTCTTTTTTCGCACCTGACCTAGCATTCATAAAAATATTGTGATTTGCAACGATTGCATAAAATTGTATGGTCCTTTCTTGTTCATTAAGTAAAATATTTACTGTGAAAATTTTGACATGTTGTTGGGGAGGTACCATAAGCCCCACGGTCCTAACTCATTTGATAATAATATCACGATGTACCAAGTTTGGATCAAATCGGGCGAACCAGTCAGCCACACATACGAGCGGACACACCGAGATCGACTCCAAATATTCTGAAACGAACTAGTTCTAACGATACCTAGGGTCTAAAACCTTTATTTGGATTGGGCACGTTTTGGCCATTTTAAATGGTATATACTCTTTCTAGCCATATGGTTGAGGGGATAAAAACGGTCCGCTTCGGGAAGTACTGTGGTGTTCCCCGAATATCAAGGAGGAACTGTCGTAAGAGCCTAGCCACTTTTCTGTTTGAAACTAACATTTCTCTTCGTCTAACCTAGAAATCATAGCCACAACCTGTTTGTCTTCATTATCTTATGACACTGAATTCACCCTTAAGCCAGCACCCCATTTTAGCGTGTATCTCTATCAGAAAATGTATCCACTTCCTGAAACTGTGGCATCTCACGGTATGTTATCGTGATAAACAAAAGAAAACCAACATCCTGGAAGAAATTGGCTATGCTAATATAAACTATATATAAACGATCTATCAACATTTAGCTTTAGAACAGTTATAGTTTGATTTCAGAGGGAACTAATATATGGGAGGCATATCCAATTTTTAATCGACTTTCACTTAATTTGATGCATAATATCTCTCCGAGAAGAATTTTATTAAAAAATATGTATCGGAGCCGAGTACCACGAAATGGAAACGTACGTCCCGAAATTCAATCCATTTGCGCTGATATTAGCCATTATTTGAACAATAAACCTGAAGTCCGATTAAAGATAAATATGGGAGCTACATCCAAATCTTAGCCGTTTGGCAAAGGTATTTCAGAGCTCCATAAGATAGCTGGTACCAAATATCATTGTTGTCGAATTCATATTACGAATGTGAGGGACTTAAAAACCAAATCAAATGAAACATATATATGGGAGCTATAGCTATATCTGAACCGATTTTCTCAGATTTGATGTACTTGTTTCTAGACTGAATTCGGTCGGATTTACCAAAATGCAGGTCATTAGGACTTATATTGGCCATTTGACACACAATTAACCCGAAAACGATTGAAGATATATATGGCTGCTGTATTCAAATCTGGTCCAATCTTGATAAAATTTGGCAGAAATATTTTCGAGCTCTATACGATGTCTGGTACCAAATATCATTGTTGTCGAATGCATATTACGCATGTGAGGGACTTAAAACCCCAAATCGGTTGAAACATATATATGGGACCTATGGCTATATCGGAACCGATTTTCCCCAAATTTGATGTACTTGCTTCTAGACTGAATTTGGTGGGATGTACAAGACTCAGGTCATGAAGACTTATATTGATCATTTGGTGCACAATTAACCCAAAATCGCTAATCTAAATCTGATCCGAATATTACTAATTTCAATAGAGTTCGTCCTTGGGCCAAACAAATATTGTTTGCAACATTTCATCTCAATCGGATAATGAATGCGATCTGCATATTGTTCACAAGAATACATGGACGGAAGGACGGACGGACGAACTGACATGCATAAATCGACTCAGAAAGTGATTCTATAAATATCCTCAGAAGTAACTATCTCGCTTCCTTCTCCCTGTTACAAACAAATGCACAAAGACATAATACCCTTACCACTAAATGGTGTAGGGTATAAAAATTACTTGAAATCTGATATCGCGATTTTCCTATGGTTTTGCTTTCGAAATATGATTTGATTTTTGAATTTCGTACAAAAGTGGATCGATAATGTGACAGGTCACTTTTTTCATATTTTTAAAATTTATTATTCTTAAAAATATCGTAAATCGGGGAGTTATGTCCAATTTAATATATTTTTTACTACGGGAAGGGGTTCGTCAATGTTATTAATTTTGCAAACGGCCTAATTCTGAGATAAATACTAGATTTATACGCGATGATTGCTAAATTGTTGAAAATTGTATATAAATTGCGGAAGATATCGTTGCGACTACTATAGAAGAATCGAAAAGTTTATATTTTCCACGCTACGATTCAGGCCATAAAAAAATTGAAATTTTGAACAAGAGATCAATTTCATTTGTAGCGTATGTCAAATTCGAATTCGCTCAATTTATCTTTATTTTGTTCTCTTCTTTTGGTTTTGCTGAAGATCAGCGTTTATCGCAACATCCAACAGATCGAAATCTAACCTCTCCGCTGTTAATTGTTTATCTATGTAGGCATTATGTTTTACACAGACTTCTACAACAAAACAAACAAACAAATAAATAAAATTATGCTAAATTATTATAGTTATCAAATCAACATGTTTTCATCTATTCTTTAAGTTTTGTTTTAGTTTCAAAATTGAACATTTAACTATTTTCAACATGCCATGATATTCTTAATTATTTAAAGTGTTCTTCGGGGCATACTATTTTGGTGCTTCATAAACGTTTATGGCAAATTTGAATATTTTGAAGGATTAGGAGGAAATATAGAAAAATCTTATATTATGTGTTTTATTTTTTGGCGGATTTTCCGGTAGAGCTCATAAGGGTACTTGTGGTGAGATGTGGGAGTTCTATTTCTATTTTCTATTCTATTTTAATGTTTTTTTTTTTTCTAATGTGTGAAAATGATTTTTTGAACATTTTGAAAATGTTTGAAACCATTTCAACTAACAAAAACAAATCCTAGAATTACCCAAAATTCTATCCTACAAAGATATTCAGATAAAAATCACGTTATGAAGACAAATACAGCCGTTAAACAACTTTGTTGAAGTCGTTAACTGAGTGTCATCGAAAAGAAACACACACACAAATATTAAAAAAAAACAATCTTCATTATAAATGTTAATGAAATAGCTTTTGGTCGCTTAAAAGTAATCAAATCCGTTTAAATGAATGAATTGCTGATTTTCAGGTTCTTATTTGTTTTAATATTTAATCTGAGTCAAGCTTCTTTCTTCTAAGCAAACTTTGAAGATTTTAGATGGTACAGCAATTTTTTTGCCCGACAAAAATATAATATCATTTTGTTATCACTTTCGCTAAGTTTAATTAAATTTTAGAGTAATTTAATTGAAAGTGAAAATATCATTTTCGAAAATTCTTGGCATTATATTCTTTTGGCGAAGCTAATAGGGAGCTATAATTTAAAATAAATTTAAATTTTAAGACTTAAAACCGATTTGTATGGGATTTTTATTAGAAAGTAAATTTGTAAAGAGAAAGCAAATTTGACAGTTGTCTCTATTTTCGCACCAAAGAGAACATTTTTTTGTTCAAACTCTCCGACAATACCTTGCTGAGAAGAAGACGTTTTTAAATCAATTGGGAGATTCATACAACAACTTGAACTGATTTCCTGGGAAACGCCATACGACCACAGCCCGTCCATTCATCAATAAAATCCTAATCAAATTTGATCTCAGGGTAATAACGGGATTAGATAGGCCTATTGGAATAAGTGCAACATGTTAATTTATAAAACTCAAAAGAGGTGTATAGAGATCATGTAGACATACGTGACACAGTGGTTCAAAATCTTTTTTATTGGCCAAATTGTATAGCTATTGAACGGATCGAAATTTTGAATAGGCAAGAGCTAGACTGCTTTCCAATGGACGCTGGGAATTCAAGATCAAATGTCAACATATTATTTTTAATTTTTCATTTTATATTTGAAAGGATTATCCGATTTCGGAGATTAGCAAAACTGGCCCACAAAAACTCTAAATTTTAAAATCAGGTAATTTATCTTATAGAGAACCAAAGAGATCTCGCGATCTGTAATATATTATCCGGGATCTAAAGTTTTTTTTCATTTTTGCAAAATGGTCAGGCTTAACCCCATTTTTGTTGTTTTTATAAAAACAACGTTCGTTTATTAGTCGAGAACGATGGTAATGTTTACCAGAAGGTAAGGCAGGGAATTCCTAGGTTTCGAAAAGAGCCACCAACCCTCATCACTTCCCCTGTTTTATGTTTGGGATATTTTCCCAGGAAGTTATTTTAAAAATAACTTCTATGAAAAAAAAACTTTTTTACCCAAGTTTTTTTTCAACACGTAATTATTTCGCCCTTGTCTGATTTGAAAGATAATTAGTATTAACCTTCCGCTAAATGAATATGGTTGCGTAAAATTGTCGCAATTGGAGACACAGAAAACCTCCACACATACACATTGAAAAGGCGATGCACCCAAAATGAGTCACTATTTGGCGCGGAATTTACCATACCCAGACATAATTGGGTAATTTTTCTTCACACACTTTTGGAGTCAACGGGACGCAGCAATGTACTAACACAGCCGAAGCTACAATAGATTTTCAAGGAAAAATAAGTTATTTGGAGGGCATTATATTTGTACAGAACTTGGGTCAGGCTCTTTTCAATAAGTGTCAACAGACTATATAAGAGTAATGAATTAACTGACTGACTGAGAATCAATGCATAGACAAAACGGCTGGACCAGTTGAAATTTTGGAAATTCGAACCAAAAGCGTACGAAAAGTACTAAAATGAAAAATAACAAGTCGGTCGGGCCGAACTTTTCGTGTCCTCCACCATTTGAATAAACTTGAAAAATGTCCAAAAAATTCCGTCGACAAATATATGAAGACGTGGTCCTGAATAAGTAATTTTTATCATAGGCTGTAGTAATGGATTCGAACTTCAAACATGAAATGTGAAACAATTTCGGTGAATAATGTCGCAAAAATCATGAAAATACCGAATGTCTGGGGGTAACGTTGCGGGGGCCTATGGAGGCAATTCTCATCTAGGGGGTAAAGTACTCAGAAGGGACCAATTCCAAGCGGCCAATGTACCAATTTTGTTTTTTTGTTTAATTTCCGATACGAAAAAATTTAAAATGTTACTAAAATCCTTAATAAAACCATTCGGTAATGTTTGAAAGAAAAGTACTAAATAGTACTATATTTGGTATAAAATGGTATTGGGTGATCATATAGTGCTTGAAATTTGAAATTCGATATCAGAGTTGCGGTTCATGTGTAGCCTGAACATATTTTATTAAATAGTACTAAATTTGTTATTGGATGATGGAATGAAGCTTGAATCCCGAAATGTTATATTGAAGTCACTGTTGCTATCTGGGATGGAGATATGGTGGTGGTTTTGGAAATATGTACTATAATTTACAAAAAATGCTAAATGGTAGGCATATTCAACAGATTATACAGACTGAAATCCTCAAAAATGATATTGAGGTCGCTGTTGGTGCGTGTTTGGTTAAGGTATGAACGTGATTTTGAAAACGCATACTATAATTGTACGAAAAATACCAAATTGTACTAAATTGGGTCTTGGTTGAAGGGATAGATATAAATTTCTGAAATTTGAAATTTAGATTACTGATGGTTTGGCAATGCGTCCTATATTTGTAGAAAAAGTACTAAATGGTACAAAATTTAGTATTGGAAAAAGGTATAGGGCAGATATCCTCAAATTTGATATTAAGGTCTTTGTTGGTATGAGTCCTTAAGATATGAAGGTGGTGTTGGAAATGGGTGCTATAATTGTACGAAAAGTGCGAAATGGTACTAAATTTGTATTGTATGGGGGAATGGAACTGAAATCCTGAAATTTGATATAGATGTCACTGATGGTGTTAGTGGTTGAGATATGGAGGTGGTTTTGAAAATGTGTACTATAATTGTTCGAAAAGTACTAAGTACCGGGTGAAGGGATGGAGCTGGAATCTCGAAATTTGATATTGAGGTCTCTGTTGCAGTGTGTGTTTAAGATATGGAGGTGGTTTTGAAAATGTATACTAACATTGTACGAAAAGTACTAAGTGGTACTCAATTCGGTATTGGGCGAAGGGAATGGAGTTGGAATCTGGAAATTTGACATTGAGGTCTGTGTTGGCATCTGGTGTTGAAATATGGACATTGTTTTGGAAGTGTGTATTATATATGTACGAAAAGTACTAAATTTGGTATTGGATGAAGAAATAAAGCTGAAATACTGAAATTATATATAGATATCACTGTTGGTGTCCGTAGTTGAGAGAAGGAATTAGTTTTGATATGACTACGATAATTTTAGTAAATAGTGCTAAATTTAGCAATGGGGAAAATTAGAGATGTTGAAATCTTTATATATAACAGGGTAAGATAAAAAAACTGCAACCAACTTCAGACTGCTGTCATCTATAAGCCACTGGCTCGACAGCTGTTAAAATAATTCGAGTGACAGCTCATTATGTTGTTTACAAACGGAAGGTGGGAATTTTCCAGCAAAACTGTTATTCGTGATGGAATTCAAGCGTGATAGTGTGATTTCTTTATATTTTGCTGGAAAACCACAAGTGGCTATCGTTAGAGCACTCCAGCATTTAAATGTGAATAAATATTTTGTGTCTCGTACCATCACTCGTTACCGTGATACTTGTAGCGTAGCCCGACGTCAAGGAAGTGGACCGAAAAAAAACAGCAACATCAGCAGATATGGTTCGAAAAGTAAGGAAGCGACTTGATCGAAACCCTCGTCGCAGTGGCCGAAAAATGGCTCGTGCGCTGAACATATCGCAACATTCAATTCGGCAAATATTGAAAAATGAGCTCGGGGTAAAGCCATAGAAATTCCAAAAGGTGCTAGAACTAACACCGCAACAGAAAGAAAATAGACTCAATAGAGCTAAAGAGTTGCTTCACGTGGCGGAAAGTGGTGAACAGCGGAATTTGTTTTTCTCCGATGAGAAAACATTCATTGTCTAGCAGTTTGTAAACAAACAAAATTATCGTGTTTACTTGCCAAAGAGGTCAGCTGAAAATGTGCACCTTCAGTTGGCCACCAGAACTCAAGCGCCGACCAGGGTGATGGTGTGGGCCGCCATAACAGCCGATGGTCGCTCTCCGCTCGTATTAATCAACCGTGGCATCCGAATAAATTCCGAATATTATCGCGAAAATATTCTGGAGGATGTATTTAAGCCGTTGGCACGTAAATATTTTGGCCGCAGAGCTTGGAAATTCCAACAGGACTCAGCACCATCGCACTCAGCTCGCGCCACACAAGAATGGTTACAAAATGAGGTTCCTCGTTTCATTTCCAGCGCACAATGGCCACCAAAATCTCCGGATACCAAGCGTTGGACTATTGTGTCTGGAGTATTTTGGAAAGCAAGGTTGGCACTAAAAAATACCAAAGTGTCGATCACCTCAAGCAAGCGCTTCGCCGGGAATGGGCCAAAATACCGAAGAGTAACAATCGGGCAGTGTTTGACGGTTTCATTGGTCGTTTGGAGGCCATAATTCGTGCCAAAGCTGACCAATTCGAACAAATCTAAACTTATTCTAAAATTTGATGCTATTTCCGACTTTTTTGCTTTCAATTATTAACATTTTTAAAAAAAATGTAAGAATTATGGCGCTTGACTTTGTTGCAGTTTTTTGTGATTATTTTCCAGAACCTGCAAATATCTACTAATTTTGTTTTTTTTTTTTTTTTTTTTTTTTGATATCATAATGGGGAGCAGTTCTGGAACAGATCAATAATTTTAATACATGCGATTTAATTATTTATTTATTTATTTTTTTTTTTTTGGTAATATTCGCGAAAATATAGTTATTTTGTCATAAAATTTATTGAATTTATTTTATTCTCGGTTCCCTGTATAAAATTCATTATTAATATTCACTATTTGTTTAGCAAACTAATTGCCCGAACATGTTGGGAAATGACAGTAGCAGACGAAACAATTTTGTTATGTGAGAATTAGCACTTCTACGGCCTGTGAAGATGAAAAGTGAAAATGACTTAGATGACCGAAAAGCATTTAACGAACCATCAGCTCCGAAACAATGGGTGGAAGCAACGCCAGCTGTTGTTTGAGGATGTTAACACCTTCCGCATGGAAAATGAAAAAATACCCACAGAAACAAATTTAAATTCAATAATGTTGCAGGCGATGTTAAACAATGGGCTCGTGTCTACTACTGCTACTGCGAAAGTGTTTCAAAGTGTTATAATTCTTAATTAAATATGTACAACAAATAAATAAATAAATAATATGTTTAAATATTTACTCGTGATGTATCTCATCAAATGGTTTTAAAGAATTTACATATTAGCCGTTTTTTGTTCTTTTGTTTTGAGTTACTGAATTAAATGATGTGACTGACTGAATGGTTGTTGAGTGGCAGGGGGGATTTTTTTCTATTCGAAACAAGTTTGTGTCTTAAGTCTTTTGTTTTAAATACAAGAAAGACCAACGCTGCCTATGGGCTGCTGGCAATTTATCCAAAGAAACCTTCCAAATGGCCAACGAAAAAAAAAAAACACACACACGCTCCGAAACGAGTTATATTTTAACACTAGCCGTCTAACGTTTAATTATTAACAAATTAATATATGTAAATTAAAAGCCAAATTCTGAATATGTTTTTTTTTTGTTCTTTCGTTTCTTTTCTTTGGTAGGGTATTTTGATACAGCCATCGTGTTTATGGTTTATAATAACAGTTATTATGTAATCTTTTAAAAGTGGTCATCTATATTGGTCTATTTGATAAAATATTTGTATTTAAAAAAAAAAAAAAATGATGAGAAGGGAAGGAGGGATTTTTCTATAATGGCAATACGATGTAAATTTTATGGTTGAATTATAAATAGCGTTGGTGTCTTTGGTTCGAAATTCAAGTTGATTGACGTAGATCGGCCAAATTTTGCAGAAATGCTTAATAAGCCTTCTGGTTTCGTAATATTTAAATAGTTTGGCTCGTCTTAATATAACCGGAATATAAACAATAAATTCGAAAATGAGAGGATTTTCTAAGCTGTATAGGTATCATTTGTTATGCTCTCAGCCACATGGTATATATCATTTGATACGGCCAAAATAACGGTTTTAGACTCTAGGTCTCTTTGGACCAAATACGTTTCATGATATTTGGAGTCGATCGAGCGACGTAAATCCGTCTCTCTTTCTAGCTGGTGCCCACGAAAACTCTCGATGGGAGTAGCAGATTTAGACCAAGTTCGGAGATGGGCAATATCACCCACTTCTTTTAGTACCTCCACAACAAGAGGTCGAAATTTTCAAAAAAAAATTACGGTACATAAAGAGAAAGGATTATCCAATTTTGCTCCAACTTTGCAAATCCTAATAGTTCCATCAGTGCTAGGTCAGATGAAACAAGTAAAAAAGCAGCATGTTCGGCAGTGCCGAACTTTTTATACCCTCCACCATTTGGAAGAAACTTGAAAATTTCAAAAAAATTCCGTCGGAAAATACCGCTCAAATGTTGATGATTTTTGCGACGTTTTTAACCGGAATTGTTTCAAATTTCGTATATAAAGTTCGGAACATTTGTCACAGTCTATGACACAAATTACTTATGCCGTCGGAAAATACGGCTCAAATGTTGATGATTTTTGCGACGTTATTAACCGGAATATATAAAGTTCGGAACATTTACCACAGCCTATGACACAAATTACTTATACAGGACCTCGTCTTCGTATAACCCCCATATAAAGGTTTTCATTTAAGCAGTATTTTCCGATTTTTATACCCTCCACCATTTGAAAGAAACTTGAAAATTTCAAAAAAAAAAAAAAAAAAAACCGTCGGAAAATGCCGCTCCGAGCTCTTGGATAAGTTATTTGTGTCATAGGCTGTAGTAAATGTCCCGAACTTTATATACAAAATTTGAAACAATTCCAGTGAATAACGTCGCAAGAATCATCAACATACCGAATATATGGAGGAACCGTTATATAGAGGATATACGATATGGCGGACCTATATACACAATTCTCTTCCAAGGGCTAATGTACTCACAAGGGACTCCTTTTGTGGATTTTAAGACAACTTGGATGAAATCATCAAAATACCGAATATCGGTGGTACCTTTATATGGGGCTTATACGATATCGTGGACCTATATAGATAATTCTCTTGCTAGGGATAAAGTATTCATAAATAACTCCTAATATACCATCCAAACTATGTATGGTGGAGGGTATAAAAATTGGCAATATCGGGCCATCCCATCGAGTACGTCCCCCACAAAAGGTCAACATTTTGAATAATTATAGCTCTTATAAAATGTGATGTAAGTGTCCGTTTGTCTTCAAATTACACATATCATAATATTTTTATTAATCCAAGCTCTGGTTTGAAGATGGAATATTTCGGTCCACTTCTTTTTGTACCTTTCTGCACAAAGATTCAAAATTTTGAATATCCATGAAGCTCATAAAACACGAAATTAACATCCGATTCCATTCAGCACCTCTCAATATTTCAACACAAGATCTGTTATAAAGATGGTGGAGATCGGACTAGTTCTTCTGGTATCTCCCCCACAAAGGGTCAAAGTTTTGAACAACCAAAATGATCGTAAAATCCCAAATAAGCATCCAGTTATCTTCAAATTACACATAACACAATATTTTTATTATCCCAATTTCTGGTGTAAAGATGGAATATATCGATCTACTCCTTCTGATACCACCCTCATAAAGCGTCAAAATTTTGAATTTCATAACACGCGAAATAGCCATCCGATTCTCGGTGCATATCAATATTTCCATCAACATAAGATCTGTTATAAAGATGGTGGAGATCGAAATATTCCTTCTGGTACATCCCCCACAAAGGGTCAAAGTTCTGAATAACTAAAACGATCATTGAATCCAAAATAAGCATCCGGTTCTCTTCATATTCCCACATCCAATTATTTCTACTAGCACAGGATCTGCTGTGAAGATGGTAGGGATAGGACCATTCCTTCTGGTACCTCCCCAACAAATGGTCTAAATTTTGAATATCCATGAAGCTAATAAAACGCGAAATTAAAATTCGATTCCATTCAGACTTGTTACATTCCAATATTTCTATCAACACAAGATCTGTTATAAAGATGGTAGAGATCGGACCACAAAGGTTTAAAGTTTTTGATAACCAAAACGATTGTAAAATCCGAAAAAAATCATCCTGTTCTTTTCATATTTATCAAATCTCATTTTTTCTACTAACACAAGATCTGCTGTGAAGATGGGATATATCGGTCCACTCCTTCTGGTACCTCCCCTACAAAGAGTCAAAATATGAATATCCATGAAGCTCATAAAACGCGGAATTAACGTCCGATTCCATTCAGACTTGGTGGATCTAAATATTTCCATATACACAAGACATGTGATAAAGATGGTGGAGATCGGATTATTTCTTCTGGTACCTACCCCACATAGGGTTCAAGATTTTGAAACACAAATCGCTGAAAGAAAGCAAAATAAGCATTCAACTCTCTTGAAATTTCACACATCCAAATATTTTCAAATATTTTTCCCTTTCTGGTACCTCACCCACAAAGCGTGACAATTTTCAATACTTTTAGTAGTCATAACTTGCGAAACAAGTCAGCCAGATTCTTTACAACTTGCTATATCTAAATATTTCTCTCAACCAAAAACCTGAAAGGAATGTGGAATTTATTATTTCGCATAAAATTGGATATAAATATTTGATTTTCTTGTAATTTTGCCAATATCAATATTTTTATCTTTATTAGATAAAGTATGAAAATGGAATACTTAGGTCGACTATATCTGGTGACTCACACACATTTTAACATTTTCTAAATGCATAGTCCAAACCTGACACGTCATAATATTTATATCCTATTTATTTAGGTCCGATATGAAACGGACGATATTTGTCCATTCCTTCGGAACCTTCTCCATAGAGGGTCAACAATTTGAATAATTATAACAAAAGTCAAAATATATTTAAATAATCGATCACTGGTAAAACCGACTGATATATTTTAACTTGTTACTAAATAACTTTGGTCGTGTAGAAGACGGGTGATCCTCAGCATCTGATTGGCTCATATGTGGATTTTAAACATTTGTCATCTAACTTCCACAATTTCACTGTCCGTTGCCTCACATTCCGGCAAAAGTAGTTTTCCCAGAAAAGGTTTTTAATAGTTTAATTAAAAAAACAAGTAAGCAAAGGCTATAGTCGTACGGGACCGACTATGTTATACCCTACAAAACTACAGTATGTTAGAAGCCCCTTATGTCCAAATCTATATTTGAAGATTTCGGTTTTGAAATTAGGATTTTGACTAGAAACATTTGCCCAATATTAATGTTGTTGTAGTCCATTTTACAGCTAAATATAATCCAATGATCATCCAAAATGCTAGAATTCTTCCCTGCCCTTAACTCTCTATACAGGCGTGTCGATTGGCTTCAATTGTGTGATCGGAAAATCATTTCTGTTTTTGGATAATTTGAACCTCTAAATATTTTCCAATCATCTCAAATTGGAAAAATCGCATGCGAAAAAAATATGAAAAAATAAAAAAAATATCACAAAATACTACAAAATCTATATTAACATAATTATTGACATATTTTTCTGCGATTTTTTTAAATTTTATACTTTTCCGTCAAGAGGGCATTCTGAATTGACAAAATTTGTCAAAATCGGTCCAGCCATTCTTGAGATAGAACCTAGAACCATGATAACTTCCGCTTCGATTGGTCTATAATTCTGACCTGTAGAGCAGCTACAAAATCAGAACAATTTTCAGTTTTTGGTCCATTTCAACCCCTAGATATTATGCGATCATCTCCAGAATCAATAGGGTTTGGGATGATCGGGCTATAATTGCGACCTGTAGAGTGATTACAAATTAACATGGACAGACGGGCAGACGGACGGACATACCTAGCTAGATCGACACAGCTCGACGAGATAGGAAGATCCATATATACTTTCCTATGTGGGAGACCAATATTTCGAGGTGTTACATAATTCTTGGCCCAATCAATCTTATAATACCCCCAACAAGTAGTGTTGTAGAATATAAAAGACCTAAAAAATTAAAAACCGAAGCTCACTTTGAAACCAAATCATTCTATTCTTACACATTTATTTATTCTTCTTTCCAGATATTTTGAAATCGCTTTATTTATTTTTATAGCCGGCAAAATATATTCATTAAAATGCAATTGAATACAGATATTATTGTGGCCATCTACGGTAAACAAACCAATTAAATGCTGTCTGTGTCATCGGCAGTTTGTCATTGGAATTATGATGATTCCGAATGACAATCGACCAACCTACTCAACAAATGCTCGATTCTTTGCCTAGAAAACGGTTGAAAATCTTAGTTGAGCAAAATTCGAATTTAGTTGCTTTGACTAATGTCTAATTACATCAACAAAAGTCACTAAATACGTTTTGTGGTGACTTTTCGGTTGCGTGATTAAGAATTTACAGAATCGCAGATTATTTTACACTTGCAAAAATATTGAATGCTTATTTTGTTTTATTTGAGCGTTTTCTTTTTATACCCTATGGCTAGAAGGGATATATATTATTTGATACGACGAAAAACGTGCCCAGTCGAAAGATCTGATGTGAAGATGGGACCACTCCTTTGAATACCCTCCTCACAAAGGGTCAAAATTTGGAATATCTTAAAAGTTCATAAAATGCGAAATATGCATCAGATTGGGATTTTTTACACATCCCAATATTTTAACCATTAAAGGCAAGGGTGTGAAAATGGGATATACCGGCTCACATTTTTTGGTACCTCCACAAAGGTCAAAATTTATAATAAGATGGAATATGTCGTCCCACTCTTTCTAATACCTCCCCCAAAACGGGTCAACATTTTGCATAATAATAACTGTAACAAAATGTGAAATAAAAGTCCTATTGGCCAACACAAAATCAGGTATGAGGAACGGATGGAAGGAATTTTTATACCCTACACCACAAGGTGGTCAGGGTATTATGTCTTTGTGCATTTGTTTGTAACAGGCAAAAGGAAACGTGATAGACCCATAGTTCCTTTTGATGATTTGCATAGAATCACTTTCTGAGTTGATTTATGCATGTCAGTCCGTCTGTCCATGTATTCTTGTGAACAAAATGCAGGTCGCATTTATTATCCGATTGAGATGAAATTTTGCAAACAACATTTGTTTGGCCCAAGGACGAACCCTATTGAAATTGGAGATAATCGGTAAAAATTTAGATATAGCTCCCATATATATCTTCGTCCGATTTGCCTTTTATTGTGCACCAAACGTGTAATATCAGCCCGAATAGTATGGAATTTTGCACATACAACCAAATTAGGCCTGAAAATAAGTATGCCAAATTTGATCGAAATCGGTTCAGATATATCTATAGCTCCCATATATATTGTTCATCCGATTTGTTATTTTTTGTCCTTCGCAGCCGTAATATGCACTCTGTAACAACAATATTTAGGGAAATATATCAAATACAGCTGAGAAATACATTTGCTAAATTTTATCGCGATCGGTTCAGATTTGGATATATCTCCCATATATAACTTCGTCCGATTTACATTTTATTGTGCACCAAACGTCTAATATTTGTCCAAATGGGATGGAATTTGTCACATACGACCGACATAGTCTAGAAGGTAGTATGCCAAATTTGGTGAAGATCGGTTCAGATATATTTATAGCTCCCATATATATTGTTCATCCGATTTATTGTATTTGTTACCCACAGCCGTAATATGCACTCCGTAACAACGATATTCAGGGAAATATATCAAATACAGCTCAGAAATATCTTTGCCAAATTTTATCGAGATCGGTTCAGATTTGGATATAGTTCCCATATATATTTTTATCCGAATTCAAACTAATTTCGCACTAAATGGGCAATACAAGTCCGAATTTAAAAGATACAAATGCTTCGGCATATTTAGTGCTTTGAATTTTAAATTATAATTATAATCATAGCGTGTATGATTGAATTCTCCCATAAAAACTTTTAATTATTAAGTGGAGCTCAACTAAATTAGCAAAGTGGTGTAGGGTATCATAAAATCGGCCCCGCCCGACTTTAGGACTTTCTTTACTGGTTCCTTCTGATTCCTCCCTCACAACGGATCAAAATTTTGAATAAACAAACATTAGACAACTTGAAAGAACCTAATACTACCCAGGATCTACTAAGGAGATATAATCGGTATATCGTTCCTCTCTTTCTGATACCTCCCCCACAATATAGTACTCATTTGCAACAACGTTAAATATCTCAATCTTAGACATCAACAGCTGTGGCAATATAGAATCATATCAGCTCTATCCCTTCGCCTAATACCAACTTTAGTACACAATTCCAAAACCATCTCCATATCTCAGTTTCAGATACCCTATCTCTTCACCCAATACCCAATTTAGTAACATTTAGTACTTTTCGTAAAATGATAGTACACATTTCCAAAACCATATCTCAAATCAAATTTCGGTTCACCCAAATCCAAATTGTACCAAATTTAATACACATAAGTACGAATCTCCAAGCATACTTCCGCAATCATACAATCCCATAGAAGTCTGTTTTTCAAATTTCAGAATAAAGCTGGAACCGTTTCACTACAATTCCAAATTGTATACATAAGTACAACATTTCCATAACAACCTGCATCATACAGTCCAATAGAAATCGTATTTCTCAATTTCCGAATTCTAGCCTTATGGGTGAACTCAAATCCAAACTTAGTACCCTTTAGGAAACATAAGTACGAAACTCCGAAGTATCCTACATACCCCAATTCTACTCTCCAAACTTAAGAATTGAATCTCTTCGGTTTACCCAAATTCTTATTGCACCAAATTTAGTACCATTTAGTACACGCAAGTACAAATGTCCATATCTACCTATATCACACAATCCAATAGAAGACTTATTTTCAAATTTCAGGATTTCAACTCTACCGATTCTCCCAAAATTTAAATTGTACCGAATCTGATACCATTTAGTACACAAAAGTACGAATTTCGCAGAATTCCCGAGGAAATATTCCAACCTTGGAATCTTTTTATTCGACCTAGAGCAGCAGTACCTCCCCCAAAAAAAGGGGTAGGGAATATTCAAAATTTTGTATTTGAAACTCGCAATGCATAACAACCCCTTAACAGGTAATTGTCTACATAGCACCACGTTACCTTTTAGCGCCACATAACGATACCACCCTGTATAATGTATTTTGAAAGTTTTACCGACAACCTTTGTGGGAGAGGTACTTGATGGAGTGGGCTGATATTGTCCATTTTCGCACCTGACACAGCACTGATACAAATATTGGGATTGATAAAATTAGCACAGATTTAGTTCACCCATTCTTGTCCAAATGGTACATTATTGTCTGTGGTATTTTTTACCTTTTGTGTGGGAGGTATTAGAAGTAGTGGACCGAAACTGCTCATCTCTGGACTCGATATAAGCTTGACGATAATATTACCATGTAGTAATAACACCATGTACCAAATCGGATACTCCCTTGAGAACTAGACAGACAAATGGACGGCCATCCCTGGATCGACGGCAAATGTCCCGAAATAGACTTGGTCCAAAGAGACCCAGGGTCTAACACCGTTATTTCGATGAGGTAGGATTTTGCCGTATTTAAAACATATTTCAGTGCAGAGTAGTATAAATATATAATAATTCGGCCGGGCCGAACTTTTAATGCCCTCCACAATTTCGAAGGAACTTAAAAAATTAAAAAAAAAATTCCGAAAACTACCACTTAAATGAAAACCGCATTAGGTTTTAGGGTTGCCATGCTAAGTGTAAAATAGGCAAATATATGGGGGTTATACGAAGACATGGAACTGTATACCAAAATTTTACCCATTACGAATTTAAGTCGCTAAAATCATGAAAATACCGAATATCGGCAGGTACCGTAATATAGGGGCTATACGAAAACGTTGGCCTGCATACAAACATTTTTGTTATAGGCTGTAGTACCCATTACGAACTTCAAATACGAAATTCGAAATAATTCCGGTAAATAATGTCGCTAAAATCATGAAAATACCGAATATCGGGAGGTACCGTTATATGGGGGCTATACGAAGACGTTTACCTGCATACGAAATTTTTTGCCATAGATTGTAGTACCCATTAGGATCTTCCAGTACGAAATTTGAAACGATTCCGGTGAATAAAGTTGCTGAAATCGTCAATGTAACAAATATCAAGAGGTACTGTTTTATGGGGACTATACGAAGACTTGGACCTGCATACAAAAATTTTTGTCATAGGCTGTAGTACCCGTTACGAACTTCAAATACCAATTTTGAAACAATTCTAGTGGTATCGTTATATGGGGGCTATACGAAGACGTGGACCGGCACAGACAATTTTCTGTCTTAGGCTGTAGTATCCTTTTGGAACTTCAAATACTAAATTTGAAACAATTCTGGTGAATAATGTCGCTTAAATCGTCAAAATACCGAATTTTGGGAGGTACCGTTATATGGGGGCAATACAAAGACGTGGACCTACATGGCCCATTTACGAACTTAACCTGCCCACTGGCAAAATAAACTTGTCTGCGAAATTTTAGCCTTTAGCCTCGATTCGTTCGAAAGATAGCGTGATTACAACAGATATACAGACGGACAGACAGACAGACGGACATTGCTAAATCGACATTGAATTCTACGCTGATCAAGAATATATTATTTTGTTGGGTCTTACATGAGTATTTCGAATAGTTACAAACGGAATGATAAAGTTAATATACCCTCCTTACTATGGTGGAGGGCGTAAAAATATGGTATTGTCCTTATGGTATTATGGTATTATTTATTTAGATCAGGACTGGGATCCACTCTCTCTAAAAAAGTGATCCAAATATATAACATTGTCTCTTAGGCATCTTTCCAAATCTGACATGGATCTCATTCATAATTTCATCATTATAATCAGGTTTTTCATTCAAATTACATTTGCATTATTTTTGAGGATTTTGGCAAAACCGAAAACAAACAAAGTCACAAATAATAACACATTTTAACAGTATTTTTAAACAATCGAAAATAATTTGAAATAGGTAATAATTTAAATGTACCGTTATATTCAATTTAATAAATGTTAATGGTCCCTCAAACCAGTTGTCAGTCGCATTGCAATTGCCATTGGTATATCGAAATGCTGGAATTACATATTGATGCTCTGGATAAATTAAATTTACTGGATTTCGATATTGAAAATGTTTGTAGAAATGAAATAGAAATGCGGTTTCTTGTTTCAGTTATTTAAAGGTTAATACTCGACTTAAAGACACGAGTTATATGGGCAATAATTGGAAGAAGTCCGGTTACATTCTTGTTAACACCTTTAATTTTCAACTACTAATGACTAATGTTTGTTTTGGTTTTGGAATTCGTCCAAATGTCATAAAAGTATTTGGAAACATGTTTTTCACTGGGTACTAAAATTCAAATATATGTCAGGGGCCTAAAAATTAATTTACACTTTTGAGTATTCCTCGATATAATTGTCTGATAAATGATTTATTCAGCTATAACAGAAGTACCTAAAAAAATGAGCCAACGTGGTTCATTCTGTATATTTTATAAGATTTGAAAAATATATTATGATGCAAAAAATTTTAAGAAGATTTTTTTTCATGTATTTTATAGGAGCAGAAGTGGAATATAACTGCAAAAATTCGAAAATGGAAATTGTATTATATTTGAAAATGTTAATTCCACATCTTCGAGTTCTGACTTAATACAGGGTGAGAAAAAAAAAACGCAATATAAGGAGTTTCATTTTCTACGGATTTTTTTTTTTTAATTTTTTCATGTTCCTTCAAATTGATGGAGGGTATTAACATTTACTTTTTTTTTTTTTTTGTTCAAGAGCATAAACAAAGAAAATGGTCGGTCTCAAAAAAAAAAAAAAAAAAAAAATCAGGACCGACTTTAATAAAATTTGACAAAATTAATTTTTAGTCCAAATTCTGTCACACATTCGAAATTTCATTGAATCGGTCGAAAATATTTATGGGAGCTATATTCAAACCTCAATCGAATTCAATATAAATTGTGCGAATTTTTCTAACGAAAATATATGCTGGAGCTATATTTAACTTTGAACCGATTTCAATATCAGTTGGTAAATTATTTTTTTTTTGCCGATTTCCGTTATACATTCTAAATTTGGAGACTGTATGTATAATCGATCAATAGATATGTGCATTTAAAAACAAAATTTTCTGGAGATGCCTCCAATTCTGATGCTATATCTCCAGTTCCAAATGGAATTTAAACAAGCTAAAAAGCAATACGTTTGGCCGTGCCGAAACTTTGAATACCCTCCACCATTTGGAACGAACTTGGAAATTTTCAAAAAAAATCAGTTAAAATTCTGTTAAAATCTTAAAAATACCGAATAAAGCCGTTATATTGTGGTCTATACGAAGACGTGGACCGTGCATAGGCAACTTTTGTCATAAACCATTACAATATTCAAATACGAAACTTTAAAAAATCCGGTGATAAATACCGAATATAGGAAGGTACCGTCATATCGGGGCCTATACGGGGACTTGGACCTGCATCGACCATTTTCTGTCACGGGCTGTAGTACTTATTAGGGTCTTCAAATACGAAACTTTAAAAAATCCGGTGAATAATGTAGGTAAAATCATTAAAATACCGAATATAGGGAGGTACTGATATATGGGACCTATACGAAGACCTGGACCCGCATAGACAATTTTCTGTGTAAGGCTGTAGTATCCATAACGAGCTTCAAATACCTAATGTGAAACAATTCCGGTAAAAAATTTCGCTAAAATCATTAAAATACCGAATATAGGGAGGTACGCAGGCGTGAACCCGCATAGACACTTTTCTGTCACAGACTGTAGTTCCCATTGTTAACTTTAAATACGTAATTTGAAACAATTCCGCTGAATAATGACGCTAAAATCATCAAAATGTACCGTTATATGGGGGCTATACGAAGACGTGAACCTGCACAGGCAACTTTCTGTCGTAGGCTGTAGTATCTATTGCGAACTTCAAATACCAAATTTGAAACCATTGCGGTTAATAATGTCGCCAAAATCGTCAAAATACCAAATACGGAGAGGTACAGTTATATGGGGGCTATACGAAGACCTGGACCCGCAAAGACAATTTTCTATCCAAGGCTGTAGTATCCATTTCGAACTTTAAATACCAAATTTGAAACAATTTCGCTAAAATCATTAAAATACAGAATATCGGGAGGTACCGTGATATATAAGGCTATATGAAAACATGGACATACATGACCCATTTACGAACTTACCCTGCCTACTGGAAAAATAAACATGTGTATAAAATTTTAGCCTTTTATCTCAAATCGTTGGAAAGATAGCGTGATTACAACAGACAGACGGACATCGCTAAATCTACTTCGAATTTTACGCTGATCAAGAATATATATACTTTGTTGGGTCTGACATGAGTATTTGGAGGAGTTACAAACGGAATGACAAGGTTAATGTACCCTCAGGAAAATCTGTTGAGCAGTTTTTAAGTTTATAAATTACAAACAATCAAACCTATAGACATTTTCCTCTTTTATAGATATAGAAAAAATATAATTATTCAAAGTTTTGACAATTTGTGGCGAAGGTACCAGAAGGAATGGAACGATATATTCCATATTCCATCTCCAGTTGTTACAAATTTTGGGTTATGCCAAGTTTGAAAGGAATCGGATGCTTCTATAGTGTTTTATTGGCTTTAGGGTTATTCAAAATTTTGACCCGTTGTGGGGGAGATATCAGAAGGAGTTGACCGATATATTTCGCCTTCATACCAGGTTTTCTGTTGATAGAAATGTTGAGATGTACCAAATTGTATGGCAATTGAATTGTTATTTCACATTTTATAGGAGTTATTATAATTTAAAGTATTGAACCTTTGTGGGCGGCGTACTTTATGGAATGGGCCGATATTGCGAATTTTAGCACCTGACCTAGGACTGATAGATATATTGAGATTTGCAAAGTTTGCATAAAATTGGATGATCCCATCATAGAGTAAATGATTATATTTGAAAACTTTGACCTTTTGACCTAAGGGTATAAAAATATGAAACATTTCACTTGTGATACGTACCCGAAGTTTCAGAATAATTTGAGTCACAAAAAAAATAAATACTCCTTTAATACAATGGCATAATATTATAAATAAAATATATATTTTTTTTAATTTGTCAAAAATTCCGGTCTTATTACTGATATGGGTACTGCACTAACCACCACTCAGACGACCCAATGCCGGGAAACATAAATATACGTAAATAACGTAAATGTATACACGACAGATAATACCAATCAAAGGTCATTCGGCCAGTTTATTCACCATGTAAAACGTTGTGTTGTAGAGCGCGCAGCAATAACCCCAAATGGAGAATACGGCATGGAGTCCAAAAAAAAAAAACGGCAACAGTAAATCTGTTAACGTAAAAGAGACAAAACGAAAAATAAATCGTTGCGTTATTAAATTTTGAGCCTACCTTAACATTAAACTACAAAATTTAAGACCGGCAATATCATCATTTAAGACCAGCAACAACACCACCACACTTGGACATACCTACATATATGGATATCCTCCTTCGACCAGGTTACCACCTCCTTCTCTAGAAAAAAACGACTGTCTGTCTGATTGTAAACATTGTCATCATCGATGTTGTCGTGGTCGCCAACCGGTACTACCAGTCGCATCTTTTTTTTTTTTTGGATTTTTGGTCAATTCTACCGAACCACCCGAAAATAAATTACCTCAGGCGTTACACGCTTTATGCGATTAAGAGCTTGACGTTTTTTTTTTCTTTTTTTTTTTTGTCAAAAGAATTTTGGGTATTTATTTTTAATTTTTTTTGCAAATTTTAGTTAATTTCAACACGATTCTCGCTCTCTCGAAGTTGGCTTGAGCGTGTGGGGGCACATCGATGTTGATCGATGTTGATGTCGAAGCCGAAGCCGATGCCAATGCTGAATGTTAATTGTCCCCGCATGGCACATTAATGCGCCGCATTATTATTGTGACCAGCCAGCCAGCCAACGCTAGTCTTTATTTTTAAATATCAATTTAAAATATTAATAATTGCACAAAGATGCTGTTGCTGTTACTGCTGTTGTTTTTGTGGTTCTCTATTTACAATCCGCGGATTTCCAGTATGAAAATCATCTTCAATTGGGGTCTCGCAAAATGGCATGAAATACATATTTAATCACATTACCGACAATAGCATTGAGATATATATGTTAAGGCGGTATTTCTTAATTATATTTAAATATTATATTTCACAATATATATCAAAGCTATAGTACGACATATTCTTTAGATAAAACTGTTGTTTTAAAAGATAAAAAAAAAAATTACAAAAATTGGGAGTTCTAAAATCAAAGAAGTCAATTATTGCACGCTTTATTTACGTTGTGGCGATCAAGCTTAGGAAGTTATTTTTTAGAAGTTTTGACCAAGAAGCATTTACAATTAACTCACGCTAACGTACATTTCAGAATAATTAAACTATTGTTCTTAAGAAGAAGATACAGTCCACTAGTTGTGGGCGAGTTTAAGATTTATGTAATATTTGATGTAGTGTCTTACACTCACAGTAATCGCCATACGGAATTCCATCTCTACCACTCACTTTTTAGGTACGTATTTTCGAAATCGTCATTGTCTTAATTATTAACACCTACGGACGCTTATGCCAAAATTTTATAGTTCCAGTTTATTACTACACTTTATACCAAATTTAGTACCATTTAATAATTTTCGTACACTATGATGTGCGCACTCCATTATTTAAATTCTACATACCCACTGGAAAAGTTATATAATACAAATTTACCAAGACCTCAAGTGACCCCTATACAAAAATCTATAATTCTCGAAGTTGAAAATTATCTACAATTTTACTATTCTAACCTGCATCATTTCGCCTGGGCGTTTTTTCATTTCATTTATGAATGAATATAGACAAATACTCCGATATTCGGACGTATAATATGGATTAGACCATATTTACCATAGAATGTAAGTGAGAAAGTTTAAAATGTGTGTAAACTTTAAAGACGACTGAGAAAAAAAAACCGCATTTTGTAAGAGTTATGATTATTAACAAGTAAAACAGCTGTAAGTTCGGCCGGGCCGCTATTTGAAAACCCTCCACCATTTGGAACGAATTTGGCAATTCACAAAAAAAAAAAAAAATAAAATCCGTTAAAAATTCCGTTAAAATCTTAAAAATACCAAATGTAGCTGTTATATTAGGGTCTAAACGACGATATGGACCTGCATAGGTAACATTTGTTAAGCCAATACAATATTCAAATGCGAAACTAATCATCAAAATACCGTTTTATGGACCTACATAGACAATTTACAATCATAGGCTGTAGTATCCACTAGGAACATCAAATACCAAATTTGAAAGAATTCTGGTGAATAATGTCACTAAAATCAAGGAAGTACCGAATATCGGGAGGTACAGTTATATGGGGGCTATACGAAGACGTGAACCTGCAAAGACAATTTTCTGTCATAGACTGTAGCATCCATTTCGAACTTTAAATACCAAATTTGAAACAATTCCGATGAATATTGCAACAAAAATCATCGAAATAAGAATATCGAGAGGTACCTTTATATGGGGCTATACGAAGATATGGACCTGCACAGACAATTTTCTGTCTTAGGCTGTAGCATCTATTTCGAACTTTAAATACCAAATTTGAAATAATTCCGATGAATACCGAATATCGGAATATCGTGGAGCTACAAGGTGAGATAAAAAACTGCAACAAAGACAAACGCCACAATTTTTATATTTTTCTAAATTTGTTTGAAAGCAAAGAATGTCGGAAATAGTATCAAATTTTGGAATAAGTATTGATTTGTTCGAATTGGTCACCTTTGACACGAATTATGGTCTTCAAACGGCCAATGAAACCGTCACACGCTGCCCAAATGTTGCTCTGCGGTATTTTGGCCCATTCCTGGCAAGACGCTTGCTTGAGGTGATCGACACTTTGGTTTTCTTTGGTGCCAACCTTGCTTTCCAAAATACTCCAGACACAATAGTCTAACGGATTGGTATCCGGAGATTTTGGTGGCCATTGTGGGCTGGAAATGTAGCGAAGAACCTCATTTTGTTACCATTCTAGGGTGGCGCGTGCTGAGTGCGATGGTGCTGAGTCCTGTCGGAATATTCAAGGTCTGCGGCCAAGACTTTAAACACCCTACAGAATATTCCCGCGATATTATGCGGCATTTATTCTGATGACACGGTCGATTAATACGAGTGTGTTATAGCGGCGCACACCATCACCATGGCCGGCGCTTGAGTTCTGGTGGCCAACCGAAGGTGCACATTTTTAGCTGACCTCTTTGGCAAGTAAACATGATCATTTTGTTTGTTTACAAACTGCTGGACAACGAATGTTTTCTCATCGGAGAAAAACAAATTCGGCAGTTCACAACTTTCGGCCAAGCGAAGCAACTCTTTAGCTCTTTTGAGTCTATTTTCTGTAAACTTTCTGTTGCGGTGTAAGATCTTGCACTTTTTATACCCTCCACCATACTATGGAGGGTATATTAACTTTGTCATTCCGTTTGTAACTCCTCGAAATACTCATGTCAAACACCACAAAGTATATACATATATTCTTGATCAGCGTAAAATTCTAAGTCGATTTAGCGATGTCCGTCTGTCTGTCTGTCCGTCTGTCTGTCTGTTGTAATCACGCTATCTTTCGAACGAATTGAGATACAAGGCTAAAATTTTGCACACAGGTTTATTTTTACAGTGGGCAGGTTAAGTTCGTAAATGGGCCATGTATGTTCACGTTTTCATATAGACCCCATATAACGGTACCTCCCGATATTCGGTATTTCGATGATTTTAGCGACATTATTCACCGGAATAGTTTCAAATTTAGTATTTGAGGTTCGAAATAGATACTACAGTCTAAGACAGAAAATTGTCTGTGCAGGTTCACGTCTTCGTATAGCCCCCATATAACTGTACCTCCCGATATTTGGTATTTTAATGATTTTAGCGACATTATTAATCAGAATTTTTCAAAATTTGGTATTTGAAGTTCGCAATGGATCCTACAGCCTAAGACAGAAAATTGTCTGTTCAGGTCCACGTCTTCCTATAACCCCCATATAACGGTACCTCCCTATATTCGGTATTTTGGTGATTTTAGCGTCTTTATTCACCAATTTTTTTTCAAATTACGCATTCAGAGTTCGTAATGGAAACTCCAGTCTGTGACAGAAAATTGTCTATGCTGGTCCAGGTCTTCGTATAGGCCCCATATACCAGTACCTCCCTATATTCGGTATTTTGACGAGTTTAGGTACAATACTCACCGAAGTTGTTTGAAATGTCGTATTTGAAGTTCGTAATGGATGCTACAGAATATGACAAAAAATTGTCTACGCAGGTTCAGGTCTTCGCGCAGCTCCGATATAACGGTACCTCCCTATATTCTATACTTTGATGATTTTAGCTACATTATTCGCGTTTCGAATTTGAATTTGGTAATGACTCATGACAAATAATGCCTGTGTGGGTCCACGTCGTATAGGCACCAATATAACGGCAATATTCGGTATTTTCAAAATTTTACCAAATTTTTTTCAGGATTTCCAAATTCGTTCCAAATGGTGGAGGGTATTCAAAGTTCGTCCCGGCCGAACTTACTGCTTTTTAACTTGTTGGAATTTCAATAGTTGCCGAATGGACTATTGCGATATTTTCAACTCACGAGCGATTTTTCGGCCACTGCGACGCGGGTTTCGATCAAGTCGCTTCTTTACTTTTCGAACCATTTCTGCTGATTTTGCTGTTTTCTTCCGTCCACTTCCTTGACGTCGGGCTACGCTACCAGTTTCACGGTAACGAGCGAAATCAAAAGATTTATTCACATTTAAATACTGGAGTGCTCTAACGGGGTTTCCAGCCAAATATAAAGAAATCACACTATCACGCTTGAATTCCATCACGAATAACTTTTTTTCTGGAAAATTTTCACCACAATGCTTTTGTACGCTTGTAAACAATATAATAAACTGTCACTGGAATAATTTTAAATGCTGTCGGACGAGTGGCTTAGAAATGAGAGCAGTCTGAAGTTGCTTGCAGTTCTTTTTCATCTCACCCTATACTTTGTTGGGTCTAAAATTATTATTTCGATGAGTTACAAATGAGTTACTATATATGGTGGAGGTTATACAAAAATAAGAATATGCAAGTTTGAAGAAAATTGGATATTAATGAAATTTAATAATTTAAAATTTTTGAAGATTTGTGGGGCCAATCTTGTCCATTGCCGCCCCTGCTATAGGCCCTATCAAAATATCAAGATGTGTCTATCTATCTCTATGTCTTTTTTAAATTTTTAAATTTATTTCAAAATTGGATTGGACCCATGTATATGTCATCTTGACTTTTGATCTAACATATGCAACAATGTTGCAATGTGCTTAGTTTAAAGAAAGTCGGACATTCATTTCCCACTCAAGGGAGTTATTATTCAACAAGTAAAAAAACATTAAGTTCGGCCGGGCCAAACTTTTAATACCCTCCACCTTAGAAGAAATGTGGCAAAAACCATTAAAATGCCGAATATCGGGAGGTACCGTTATATGGGGGCTATACCAAAACGTGGACCTATAATTACAATGACTCGCCACACGAACTAGGACCCATTATGACTCACAAATACCAATTTTTACACAAATCAGTGAAAAAATGTTGCAAAAACCATCAAAATACCGAATATCGGGAGGTACCGTTATATGGGGGCTATACCAAATCATGGACCCATACATGCAATGTTTCGCCACCGGAGCTGGAACTCATTATGACCAACAAATACCAATTTTTAGACAAATCCGTTAAAAACTGTGGCAAAAATAATCAAAATATCGAATATCGGGAGGTACCATTATATGAAGGCTATACCAAAACGTGGACCTATACATGCTATGTTTTGCCACACATACAGGGACCCGTTATGACCTACAAATACTAATTTTCAGACAAATCCGTTAAATAATGTGGCATAAATCATCAAAATACCGAATTTTGGGAGGTACCGTTATATGGGGACTATACCAGAACGTGGACCGATATATCTCATTTTCAATACCAACCATCCTAGACACAATACCAATTGCTCTGCTAAATTTTGGCGCTCTACGTCAAATAATGTGGGCTGTATCGTTATTTCAACAGACAGACAGACGGACAGACAGACAGACGGACATCGTTAAATCGACTTAGAATTTTATGCTGATTATGAATATATATACTTTATGGGGTCTACGACGAATATTTAAGGATGTTACAAACGGAATGACAAAGTTAATATACCCTCCTTTCCAAGGTGGAGGGTATAAAAATGTGATCTTTTATATCAGAGACATATAAAGATGTGAGACTGTGAGATGTGACTTTCATGCTTAAAAAAAATTTTTCACCCCAGACTTTGGGCTCAATTTTGTCGCACAGTTATTTTAAAAATTACTTACCACATTCGTAATTTCCATTTCATATGCATTTACATAGGTATGTATTCACCAATTGCATATTACATTGAAAAAAAAAAACGAAGTAACTATTTTACATATGAGACACGAATATGTAAAATCCACATTGGTAATCTCTGTGAGAGATTCCTCAATATATCCACTTCGACTATTCTTGACAAGTTGAACAAGGAATTTGGCTAATTCTATGCTTAGAACACACTCAAAGAAAACCACCAATGATTTTCGCAGTCAAACCTTTTATTTGCTTACAAACCGTTTGTTATGTTCGGTCAATGGACCCTGACCGTTTGATTTCGATGTTTATTGTCATTTAAATTGGTTTCCTTTTGTTTGGTAAAATTTTAAAGACTATGTTTTTATACCCTACACCACAAGGTGGTCAGGGTATTATGTCTTTGTGCATTTGTTTGTAACAGGCAAAAGGAAACGAGATAGACCCATAGTTCCTTTTGATGATCTGCATAGAATCACATTCTGAGTCGATTTATGCATGTCCGTCCGTCCGTCTGTCCGTCTGTCCGTCTGTCCATGTATTTTTGTAAACAAAGTACAGTTCGCATTTATTGCCCTATCCAGATGAAATTTTGCACAAATCATTTGTTTGGCCCATGGACGAACCCTATTGAAATTGGAGATAATCGGTAAAAATTTAGATATAGCTCCCATATATATCTTCGTCCGATTTGCTTTTTATTGTGCACCAAACGTGTAATATCAGTCCGAATAGTATGGAATTTTGCACGTACGATCAGATTGGACCTGAAAATAAGTATACCAAATTTGATCGAAATCGTTTCAGATATATCTATAGCTCCAATATATATTGTTCATCCGATTTGTTATTTTTGTCCTCCGCAGCCGTAATATGCACTCTTTAACAACAATATTTGGGGAAATATATCAAATACAGCTCAGAAATACATTTGTTAAATTTCATCGAAATCAGTTCAGATTTGGATATAGCTCCAATATATAACTTCGTCCGATTTACCTTTGATTGTGCGCCAAACGTCTAATATTTATCCAAATAGGATGGAATTCGGCACATACGACCGAATTGAGTCTAGAAGCTAGTATGACAAATTTGGTGAATATCGGTTCAGATATAGCTATAGCTCCCATATATACTGTTCATCCGATTTGTTGTGTTTGTTACCCACAGCCGTAATATGCACTCCGTAACAACGATATTCAGGGAAATATATCAAATACAGCTCAGAAATATCTTTGCCAAATTTTATCGAGATCGGTTCCGATTTGGATATAGCTAGCATATATATTTTTATCCGATTTCAAATTAATTGTGCACCAAATGGGCAATACAAGTCCGAATTTAAAAGATACAAATGCTTCGGCATATTTGAACTTTAAATTATAATTATAATCATAGCGTGTATGATTGAATTTTCCCATAAAAACTTTTAATTGCTAAGCGCAGCTCTACTAAATTAGCAAAGTGGTGTAGGGTATCATAAAGTCGGCCCCGCCCGACTTTAAGAGTTTCTTTACTGGTTTTTCAATTATATTCTTTTAATAAGCGTTAAAATTATGATTATAAATCATATAATTATCGGATTTGTCAATGTCATGGTAATTTGAAGCTTCTTCTTAAATATTTTTGTTTTAATGTTGTGGTCAGACTGAAACAATAATGTACTTTATAGAACAACGATATAGTCCGACCGCGGCACTGGGTAATGTTTATATCAAATTTGGGTTAGAAGCTAACATGTAAAGAATTGGTCCACTGGTGTTCGTATATCCCTACCAGATGTAAAAGGTTTTTGATTATTAAATATTCTCACTGGACTAGAAATCAGTGTCAGATTTATCAAATTTTGCACATCCCAACATAGTTACCAATCCTAGATCTCGAGCGAAATTTTAAATCATAATCATAAGAAATTAATCATAAACTAGCATTTATATCACCTCGAAATATTAGTCGGATACACCTCATAGCATATACATCTTAATAAACTTAAAATTCTATGTCGACCCAACAATGTCCACTTGTCTGTTTCCTGCCCGCATATTGAAATCACAAAAGGGTCCAATACAAGGTTGCCCATATTCGACGGACCCATCTGGCAACGCCATAACTTTTGACAGAGATGTCACATCGCTTAATGACATACCGCGTTTGAAGCGTCAGTCCAAGCAGATTTTTTACCATGAACCAATACACGCCACGCGAGCGCTCTGAAATAATTGAAATTTACATTCAACAGAAGAAGTCAATTGTGAAAACTCAACGTGGCAACCGCGTTCGCCCGATTTGACGCCGCCTGACTTCTTCTTGTGGGGATATTTGAAGTCAAAGGTTTACGTTAACAATCCAAGGACCGTAGAAGAGCTCAAGGACAACATTCGTGAAGAAATAGCCGCTATTCCGGCCGAAATGCTGGCAAAAACGATGGAAAATGCAGCAAAAAGGGCACAATACGTCATCAACGCCAGAGGCGGCCATTTGAGAGATATCATATTCAAAAATTGATGTAAACAAATCTACTTGGAACAAATTAAATGATTAACATTGCCAACTGACAATGTTTAATTTTTTTCTTTGATTAAAAAAAAAACGTGGGTCCGTCGAATACGGGCAACCCTGTATATTTAAGATTTAAAGCTATTGATATGGACACTTAAATGTGGCTCTCATACCATAGTACCTCCTCTTCATCCTCTCAGCATCACTTTTTTAAACATGGTCCCGAATTTTCAAACATTTTTATACCCTCCACAATAGTATGAAGGGTATATTAAGTTTGTCATTTGTGGAAATCACTCCACCTTCCGAATGTAATGACGTAGGTTGATAAAATTTTACTCAAATGTATATTATTGAAAATGCGCCATGTAGGTCCACTACCATGTAGTGGTAGCTTCCTATTTTCGTTATTTTGGTGATTTAAGCGACATTATTAACCGGAAATGTTTCAAGTTTTGTATTTAAAGTTCGTAATGGATATTACAGTCTATGACAGAAAATTGTCTGTGCGTTCTCGTCCTCGTATAGTCCCCATATAACGGTACCTCCCGATATTCGGTATTTCGATGATTTTAACGAAATTATTCACCAGAATTTTTTTTCAAATTTGCTAACGGTTACCTCAGCCTATGCCAGAAAATTGTTTGTGCAGGTCCACATTTTTGTATAGCCCCATATAATAGTACCTCCTATTGATGAATTTATACTGATTACATTATTCACTGATTTTTTCAGATTTTGCATTTGAGCATTTGAGTAATAGCTTATGAAACGTTTAGACCATAATATAGGGACTACGTTCGGTATTTTTAAGATTTGAACAGAATTTTTAACGGATTTTATTTTTTTGAAAATCTGCCAAATTCAAAGAGGGTATTCAAAGTTCGGCCCGGTCGAACTTAGAGCATTTTTTACTTTTTTTTTCTTAATCTGGCATTTTGATTTCTCCGTTGGTGGTATAACTCCTCCCAAAAAAACAAAAAAATATATATATCCCCAAATTCCAACAAAATCATGTGTAATTTGATACTTTCGTTTCTTGGCATCATTTTTTATGATTTTTTTTATTCAAGTTTCCTCGGAGAAAACTTTTTGATTTAAGAGGGTAAGATTCGTTCCACCAACCATGTTTCTGAGCACAACTTAAATTAACAGTGACTTCAATAGACAATTTCACAACTTCAGCTCTATCTCTTCACCCAGTACCTTATTTAGTACTTTTCGTACAATTATAGTACACATTTTCAAAACCACCTCCATATCCCAGATATCAGCAGAGACCTCTATATCAAATTTTGGAATCCCAACTCTATCCCTTCATCTTATAGCAAATTTAGTACAATTTAGTACTTTTTGTATAAATATATGACGCATTTCCAAACCACCATCAAATCTTAAACACGGATACCATCAGTAATCTCACTAACAAATTTCAGAACTTTATCTCCATACCTTCAAGTAGTACCGAATTCAGTACCATTCACTATTTTTCGTACAAATATTGGACATATTTTACAAAACCACCACCAAATGTCCACATGAACAGCGATCCCAATATCAAATTGCAGATTTCAAACACTATATGTTCACCCAATACCAAATTGTACTAAATATAGTACTATTTAGTAACTTTCGTGCACTTGTAGTATATATTACCAAAACCGCTTCTCTACCTTTTCGTAACTAATTTCTAAAATCCAGCCTTATCACACGCCTACGTACCAAAATTGACCCTCGTTCAATAATTTAGAATTCTAGCTTCAGCAGTTTCGTCTGGGCGTTAATTCTAACTCAGTCAATCAGTCAGCTATTTCACTACTCCTTTATGGTTGAGATGAAAAAACTGCAACCAACTTCAGACTGTCGTCATTTCAAAGCCACTCGTCCGACCGCTGCTAAAATTATTACAGTGACAGATCATTATATTTTTTGCAAGCGTACAAAAGCATTTTGGTGAGATTTTTCAGAAAAAAAGTTAAAAAAGTCATATCGCAGTGGCCCAAAAATGGCTCGTAAGCTGAACATATCGCAATAGTACATTTGGCAAATATTGAAAAATTAACAAAATCTCCGTATACCAATCCGTTGGACTATTGTGTCTGGAGTAGTTTGGAAAGCAAGGTTGGCACTAAACAAAAAGTGTCGATCACCTCAAGCAAGCGCTTCGCCAGGAATGGGCCAAAATACCACAGAGCAACATTCGGGCAGCGTGTGACGGTTTCATTGGCCGTTTGAAGACCAAAATTCGTGCCAAAGGTGAGCAATCCGAACAAACCTAACATTATTCTAAAAGTTGATGCTATTTTCGAAATTTTTTGCTTCCATTCAATAAAATTTGAAGAAAAAAAAATTATGGCGTTTGACTTCGTTGCAGTTTTTTATTCCACCCTGTATATATGTAATATCAGCCCAACCGAATTAAACCTAGAAATATGCCATTTGCTGAAAATCCCATTTATATTTTCTATCCTCCATTTTATATTCCATTCATTTAGTGTTTTCTCCATTTGCATGATCAAAACCCCCCTAAGATGCAACCCTCACATGTTCGTTTTAATTCAATTTTACGCAGTATTATACACCTGTCAAAATAATTAAATTTGAAAAATATGCATCTCCCACAGTCCATCCATCAATCAGTCAATACCAATATAAGTGTGCATACATTCATACTCCGACAAGTGTCACGTTTTTGTGTGAGTGTAAACCGAACATCGCCACTGCAATCGGCTCACACATGATCGACCACCATTTGAGCATCTTGATTTGATGCGAAAGCCATTGCAAAGGTCACTTGTTTGTGTTAATTTGCCAGAGCCACGTTAATATCTTCTACGCGGGACTACTTCGGTAGTTGCGGCTGCTGGTGCCGGTGGTGCTGGTAATTTGAATTGCATTTTAATCCATTACTTGCGGATTTGCGTACAATGTTTGTTTGTGGTCAATTGTTGTCGTCTCGTCCGATTATCGGCACACCACGTTTGGCGACCTCCCTCTCTGTTGGTCGTTCTGTTCGGTTCGTTCATGGATATGTTTTGTAGACCAGCTGGCAACAAACATGCATTCAAACCATTCATTCGATCAATATGCAAAATACATTTAGAACGAAGAGAAAAAAATCGAAACAACTAATAATCGGACATCTTGAAGGGGGATAAGTCAGCTTTGAGAACTGTACAAAACAAAAAAAAAAAAAACAATTCTGCCAACAAGAATATTAGAAGAATCCGCAGCAGCCAGATTGAGTAAAAAATAGTTGTTTTATTATTCCGAAAGTTGTTATGATGTGAAAAAAGATGGTAGGGTTGGGCCTATTGGAATATTGCAGCAAATCAAAAATTAACTACTCGATCGATAAAGAGGTTAATAATTAAATGAAACTCATATGGATATAATTAACTCTTCGATAATCCCCAATGACGCAATCTTATATTAGAGGTGTTTTTTATAATTTAATTTAAACAAATTAAGAGCATCAGTCGGTTTTGCCGAAAGCTGTGAACCCTTGGCCTATATTCGATTATTTAAATATATTTGGAACCAGGGTCTCAGGTTTGTGGTTGACAAAAATATTTAGATGCAGGTTATGACATACAAAAGTATTGAAAATTGTAACCCTTTGTGGGTGAGGTACCAGAAAATGTTCGAAAATATACATCATCTTCACAACAGATCTTGTGTTAGCGAAAACGTTTGTGTATGTGAAATTTGAAGAGGACTGGATGCTTATTTCACTTTCTTTGAGCTTTCGTTTTTCAAAATCATGAACCCTATGTGGGGGAGGTATCAGAACAAATCTTGTGTTGATGAAAATATTGAGATGTACCAAGTCTGAATGGAATCGGATGTCAATTTCGCATTGTATGAGCTTCATCGATATTCAAAAATTTGACCCTAGGTACCAGAAAGAGTAGACCATCTTCACAATAGATCTCGTGTAAGTATGAAAGAAATAATGGTATGTGTGAAAAATGAAGATAACCGGATTCATATTCCGGATTTCATAATCGGTTTAGTTATTCAAAACTTTGACCCTTTGTGGGGGACGCACCAGAATAAATGGTCCGATCTCTACCATATTTACAATAGATGTTGTGTTTATAGAAATATTAAGATGTACTAAGTCTGAATGGAATCGGATGTCAATTTCGCGTTGTATGAGCTTCATGGATATCCAAATTTTGACCCCTTGGGGTGGAGGCTCTGGTACCTGCGAGTGGACCGATATTGTCAATTTTCGCACCAGATCTAGCACTGACGTAAATATTAGGATTTGCAAAGTTGCAGCAAAATCGGATTATCTTTTTTTCGTGCAAAAAAAAATATTTTTTGAGAATTTCGACCATTTGTGGGAAGGGGGTTTACCAGAAGGAGTGGATCGATATATTCCATCTTAACACCAGACATTGGTTTAATATAAATATTGGGATGTGTGAAATTTGAAGTCAATCGGAATCTTACATCACATTTTATGAGGGTTGTATTTATTCAAAATTTTAACCATTTGTGGGGGAGGTACCTGATGGAGTGGACCGATATTGTCAATTTTCACACCTGACCTAGAACTGACGCAAATATTAGGATGTGCAAAGTTGGAGCAAAATCGGATTATCCTTTAACTTTCGGTGCAAAAAATATATGTTTTGAAAATTTCGACCTTTTGTGGGGGAAAATACCAGAAGGAGTGGACCGATATAGCCCATCTCCGAACTCTATTTAAGTTTGACAAAAATATTACGATGTACCAAGTTTGATCCAAATCGGATACTCGTTTTGAGAGTTATCGTGCGCACCAGCCAGACAGACAGATGGACGGACGGACATTGCTAGATCGACTCCAAATGTTCTGAAACGGATTTGGTGCAAAGAGACCTAGGGTCTAAAACCGTTATTTCGACTAGGCACGTTTTGACCGTATCAAACGATATATACCCTCTGTAGGGTATAAAGAGAAACGGATGTTTATTTCGGATTTTATAATCGTTTTGGCTATATAAAACCTTGACCCTTCGTGAGGAGGTACCGGAAGAAATGGTCCAACCTTTACCATCTTTTTAAAAGATCTTGTATTGATGGAAATATTGAGATGTGCCAAGTCTGAATAGAATTGGATGGATATTAAAAATGTTGACCCTTTGTGGAGGAGGTACCAGAAGGTAGGGACCGGTATATTGCATCTCCACACCAGACCTTGGGTTATTTTTTCTTTTGCGATATGTGTAATTCAAAAACAATCAGACTCTTACATCACATTTTATAAGAGTTATATTTTTTCAACAATTTGACCCTACGTGGACCCTATATTGTCCATTTTCGCATCTGACCTAGCACTGATGCGAATATTGGGATTTGCAAAATTGGACTATCCTTTCTCTTTCTATGCAGTAAAATGTTTTTATGCCCTCCACCATTCTATGGAGGGTATATTAACTTTGTCTGTTGTCTTTGTTTGTAATTCCTTGAAATATTCATAATAGACCCCACAAAGTACATATATTCTGGATCAGAGTAGAATTCTAAGACGATCTAGCTAATCACGCTATCTTTCGAACGAATTAAGATAGAAGGCTAAATTTTTGCATACATGCATAGTTAACCAGTAGGCAGGTTCGTAAATGGGCCATGTTGGTCTACGCTTTCGTATAGCCCCCATATAACGGTACCTCCCGATATTCAGAATTTTCATAATTTAAGCGAGATTATGCACCGGAATTATTAAAAATTTCGTATTTGAAGTTCGCAATGGGTACTACAGCCTATGACAAAAAATTTTGTGTGCAGGTCCAAGTCTTCATATAGCCCCATATAACAGTACCTCCGGATATTCGGTATTTTGATGATATCAGCAACATTATTCACCGGAATAGATTTAAATTTCGTACTGGAAGATTCTAGTGGGTACCACAACCTATGGCAAAAAACTTCGTATACATCTACGTCTTCGTATAACCCCCTTATTACGGTACCCCCCGATATTTGGTATTTTGATGATTTTAGCAACATTATTTACCGGAACTATTTCAAATTTGGTATTTGAAGTTCGTATTGAATACTACAGCCCATGACAGAAAATTGTCTGTGCGGGTCCACGTTTTCGTATAGCCTCCATATAACGGTACATCCCGATATTCGGTATTTTGATAATATTAGCGAAATTATTTACCGGAATTATTTCAAATTTTTTATTTGAGGTTCGTAATGGATACTACAGCCTATGCCAGAAAATTTTTTGTGCAGGTCCACGTTTTATAACCCCCATGGTACCTCCCTATATTCGGTATTTTGATGATTTTAGCTACATTATTATCATTTTTTCAAGTTTCGCATTTAAATATTGTAATAGCTTATGACAAAAGTTGCCTATGCAGGTCCACTTCGTCGTATAGACCTTAATATACGGCTACATTCGGTATTTTTAAGATTTTAACAGAATTTCTAACGGATTTTATTTATTTTTTTTTTTTTTTGGAAAATTGCCATATTTGTACCAAGGGTATTCATAGTTCGGCCCAGCCGAACATACAGCTTTTTTATTTGTTTTTTGGAAATCTTCGACCTTTTTTGGGAAACGTAACAGAAGGAGTGGGCCGATATTGCCAATCTTTGAACTCGATCTAATTTTGATAATAATATTACGATGTTTTGTCCAAATCGGATGCTCCCTTCAAGAGTTATCGTGCGACGGACGGACGGACACCCCTAGAATGACTCCAAATGTCCTAAAACGGGTTTTGTCCAAAGAGACCTAGGGTCTAAAACAGTTATTTCGATGAGACACGTTTTGGCGTATCAAATGATATATACCCTCTCTAGCCATATCGCTGAGGGTATAAAAAGTGAGTATTCCATTTTGTTCAAATTTAGGTCAGGAGATAACATAAACGAAATCGGTTTTATTTCTCCTGTGATCTGCATCCAAAGGGCAAATTTTCTCATTTGCTCTTTTAATTTCACACACCCCAATACATCCCCCGGCAATAGATCTAGTGTGACTATGGTACATGTTGGCAAACTCCTACTGGATACAAAGTCATTATATTGCTTTTCCCAATGAATACGCTTCTCCAGTTTACGTATTTGAAAAAAGCGGTCGATTTCTCACAGAATTTGAGGAACCTGATTGATTTGGAGAAGTTTACCTTGGCGATACTGATAGTTTACACAAAAAATTAGTGCGGCACCAGCTCCATGAGACTTAAGCGCTTATCGTTAGCCAGTTTGTCAATTCAACTACTGGAAATCCCTTAATCAATAAACGTTACTTGGCCATTAGCTGGGGATGCATAGCCAAAGAGCAAAACAGCAGCCATCGTGTGCTTAGATGTCAGATGCCAGAATGTGCGGAATATGAATTCTGGTTGTCATTGTTAGAGTTCGCCGTCTTGCTTCATTGAGTAGCGCGCTGCGGGTTAGCTCTTCTCTCGAGACGATGATGATGATGTTATTAACAGCTTTCAGGGCAGTAGATGCATTGTTATTGTAATAATTGGCTGGCTGGCTACTAGCTGTGAACGACTGCTGTCTTTTGGCTGGATATTAGTTGTTGCTTTAGCCGGACAACTAACTACCAACTAGCAGTTCACTAGATTGCAAGTTTTTTTCTCATCGCGTATTGTTGTTATCGGTTCGCTATTTTATTTGTTAAATATTTTAGATATTATTTTGGTTTTCTGTTTGTTTTTATTTTCAAACGAATATGCCATGGACATCAAGTGCGTTAAATTAATAATCAGGTTTTATTATAAATTATCATCGATTTGACAATTGGTTAGTGTTAAAATATTGTCTTTTGTTAGATTTCAAGATCAAAGGCAATATCAACGACGATGGCATCGTCAAATACTGATGATTTGATGGATAGCTTTTCGGTTTTGGTAGGCCCATGGGAGTTATTATGGTGCATATGGTATGCATAAATTTTCAATCGAGGTTCTATTCATTTTTCAAATTAGTATCTATTAACCTTGTCAAAATTCATATATTTGGATTATTGATAATCGGAAAAGCACGTGTTTCTCTTTTAGTTGAAATGTGAGTTAAAGCGATTATGTAGAAAGATTAATACTACACATAATCTTCAATCATATACTTCGAAGGGTATAGGACGACTTTTAGGGATATAGGTTATAATACAATACAAAACATAATTTCAGGAAAAGCTCATTGGATTACGAAAGAAGAAATAAATACAAGTAAAACAAGTAAGCAAAGGCTACAGTCGAGCGGGGCCGACCGTTGAATACCCTACAACACTATAATAAATGATACAGTTTATATAGGCGAGATATTCGAAAGAATTCCACAAGATATTGTGACAAATAATAAAAGAAAACCATCAGGTTTCGTTCTCTAATTTTCGAATAATAGCAACTTTAACTAATTTGCTCATTTCCAATTTATTGGTAGATGTTGCACTTAAATGGTCTTCCTAGATCTGGAACCAATATTTCTTAAAGACCTATAATCTCTCAGAAGTGGAAAAAGATTAACATTTATTATTGGTTTTTGACTAAAACGCATCTATATGAGATACAGACATTTGACTATATTCTTCAACGAAATCAGCCTTAACGAAATAGTCAGAAGTGCGTCTTTCCTGTATTTGTGAATTCTCCAAAAAGTCACTGGAATGGATATTTTCGTATTTTGTCTACAAAAGTTGGCAAACTATTTCACACATTGAATATTTTTGGATGGCCATCCAAAACTATTTGGTTTTTGCAATGTCCGGTAACCTCCATTCAAATGCGCGTGAGGATCGGGCGATAATTACGACCTGCCGACAATTTTGCAGTTTTTTGGTCCATTTCAACCCCTAAATATATGGCGATCATCTACAAAAAGAGTAGGCTTTTATTCTGACCCTCATCTTATCCCCATGCAAAATTTCGTAAGGATCGGGCCATAAATGAGATATCCTAACTACTCAGTTTTGCTAGCTGTAGAAATATTACCAAATGTTTAATGAAAATATGCCAAAAATATGACAAAATTGAAAAAATATGAGAAAATTTTACAAAATCAATATTTTCATCTTTAGAGAGATATTTTTATGCGATTTTTTTAGACGTTTTTTGTTTCCTAACAAGAGGCCATTCTGAATTAATGAGAACTGTCGAAATCAGTTCAGCCGTTCTCGACATATAAGAGATCTTTCAAGCATATCTTCTTTGATAGGCATATATATCGCACATATTTTGCTATATATCCGATTTGATGGATGTTAACATCAATGTAAAGATCAGAAGTAACCTTGTCATGGCTTTGTGATTTCGCCGGGATTTAAAATATTCGCGGTTTAATGAAAAATTTTGAATTTTTTTAACACAAAAGATATGGTCTATTTTACCCTCTAAATATTATCCGATGACCACCCAAATTGGTAGGCTTCTTCCCCGCCCTAAACTCTAGCTACATGCGAAATTCCGCGTCGATTGGTCTATAATTGCGACCTGTATAGCTACTGCAAAATCCGACATTTTTTCAGTATTTGGTCCATTTCAACCCCTAAACATTTGGCGATCATCTCCAAAAGAAATAGGGTTCTATTCTGACCTTAACCCCACCTACATTCTAAATTTCGTGAAGATCGGGCCATAATTGCGACCTGTAGAGTGATTACAAATTAACATGGACAGACGGACAGACGGACGGACGGACATACATAGCTAGATCGACTCAGCTCGGCGAGCTAGGAAGATCCATATATACTTTCCTATATGGGAAACCAATATTTCGAGGTGTTACATAAATTCTGGCCCAATCAAACTTATAATACCCCCAACACATAGTGTTGTAGGGTATAAAAATTGTAAGTTCGGCTGGGCCGAATATTAAATACTCTCCACCATTTGGTACAAATTTGGCAATTTTCAAAAAAATAAAATCGATTAAAAATTCTGTTAAAATCTTAAAAATACCGAATGTATTAGGGTCTATACGACGACTTGGACATGCACAGGCAACTTTTGTCATAAGCCATTATAATATTCAAATGCTTAACTTGAAAAAAAATCTGTCTATACTGTAGCTAAAATAAATAAAATACCGAATATAAGGAGGTACAATATGTGAACCTGCACAGACAATTTTCTGGCATAGGAACTTCAAATGCAAAATTTTAAAAATTCCGGTAAATAATGTGCCTAAAATCATCAAAATACCGAATATCGGGGGTACCGTTATATGGGGGCTATACGAAGACGTGAACCTACACAGACTATCTCCTGTCATATGCTGTAGTATCCGTCCGTTTGTCCGTCTGTGGAAATCGCTCTAGCTTCCGAACGAAATGAAGTAAGTTGATAAAAATTTACACAAATGTGTATCATGTCTGCAGGACTTTTGGTATTGAAAATGGGCTATGTAGGTCCACGTCTTTGTATAGCCCCCATATAAGTGTATCCCCCGATATTCGGTATTTTGATGATTTTAGCGACATTATTTACAGGAATTGTTTCAAATTTGGTACTTGAAGTTCGTAATAGATACTGCAGCCTCAGACAGAAAATGAGCCATGTAGGTCCACGTCTTAGTATAGCCCCCATATAAAGGTATCCTCCGATATTCGGTATTTTGATGATTTTAGCTACATTATAAACAGATTTTTATCAAGTTTCGCATTTGAATATTGTAATAAGTTGTGACAAAAGTTGGCTATACAGGTCCACGTCGTCGTGTAGACCCTAATATACGGCTACATTCGGTATTTTAACAGAAATTTAACGGATTTTATTTTTAAGAAAATTGGAAAAATTCCGATTCTTTTCAAATTTCAACACACGCGCTGATGTGAAGATGAAATATATCGGACTTCTACCTCCCCCACAAACGTGACAAAATTTTGAATAACCAAAACCTTCATAAAATGTGATTCTCTTCAAATTTTACACATCCCTAAATTTGTTCCAACACAACACATATAGTCTGAATATGATAGATATCGTACGACCCATACTGATCCCTCCCCCACAAAGGGTCACAATTTTCTTACCAATATCTCTCATAACTTGCGAAACAAATCAGCGACTCTATTCAATATAAAGTGAATGAAGTGGTCGATACAGGGCGAGATGAAAAAACTGCAACCATTTCTAAGCCACTAATCCGACAGCTGTTTAAATTATTCCAGTGACAGCTCATTATATTGTTTACAAGCGTACAAAAATATTTTGGTGAGAATTTTCCAGAAAAAAATTTATTCGTGATGGAATTCAATTATATTTGACTGGGAAACCACAATTGGCTATCGTTAGATCACTCCAGCATTTAAATGTGAATAAATATTTTGCCTTGTACCATCGCTCGTTATCGTGATACTGGTAGTGTAGCCCGACGTCAAGCAAGTGGACGGAAGAAAATAGCAACATCTGCAGAAATGGTTCGAAAAATAAAGAAGCGACTTGATCGAAACCCGCGTCGCAGTGGCCGAAAAATGTGGCAAATATTGAAAAATGAGCTCGGTGTAAAGACATTGAAATTCCAAAAAGTGCAAGAACTTACAACGCAACAGAAAGAAAATAGACTCAAAAGAGCTAAAGAGTCGCTTCTTGGCCGAAAGTGGGGAGCTGTCAAATTTGGTTTTCTCCGATGTGAAAACATTCGTTGTCCAGCAGTTTGTATAGAGACAAAGTGATCGTGTTTACTTACCAAAGAGGTCAGCTGAAAATGTCCACCTTCGTTTGGCCACCAGAACTCAAGCGCCGGCCATAGTGATGGTGTGGGCCGCCATAACAGCCGATGGTCGCTCTTCGCTCGTATTAATCGACCGTGGCATCAGAATAAATGCCGAACATTATCGCGAAAATATTCTGGAAGGTGTATTAAAGCCTTGGGCACGCAAACATTTTGGCCAACCAGATTCAGCACCATCGCACTCAGCACCCGCAACGCAAGAAAATTTACAAAATAAGGTTCCTCGCTTCATTTCCAGCGCACAATGGCCACCAAAATCTCCCGATACCAATCCGTTGGACTACTGTGTCTGGAGTATTGTAGAAAGCAAGGTTGGCACTAAAAAATACCAAAGTGTCGATCACCTCAAGCAAGCGCTTTGCCGGGAATGGACCAAAATACCGCAGAGCAACATTCGGGCAGCATGTGACGGTTTCATTGGACGTTTGAAGGCTATAATTCGTGACAATGGTGAACAATTCGAAAAAACCAAAACTTATTCTTAAATTTGTATTAGGTGAAGGGATAGAGCTGGAATCCCGAATTATAATAATGGAAAATGAATTTAGAAATGTGTAATATAATTGTTCGAATAGTACTAAATTTGTAAATGTGCGAAGAAATAGAGGTAAAATCCTGAAATTTTATGTAGATATTATCCTTGGTGTCTGGGATTAGATATGGAGGTGGTTTGGGGAATGATAGCACATTAGTCGAAAAGTACTAAATTTGTTATTGGGTGAAGGCATACTGTTGTTGTATTCTTAAATTTCACATGGATATCACTGTTGGTGTACTAAATATTTCTAAATTTTGGAAAGGTAGAAATTACATAGGTGTGAGCCTGAAATTTTTAAATAAGGTCACTATTGCTATCTGCCGTTGAGATATGGAGATTGTTTTGAACCAAATGATGTGGTTCCTCATGGCTGCAACCGAGCTTACTCTATAGTTTCCAGAAAATGGAAAAATACATATTTTCTGAAATAAGAGAAAATATTCGTATTTAGTGCCTACATATTTCAATATTTTGACTTAATTTTTTATAAGGACATCAAACTCAGCATTCTCTTTAATATATCTTCTCAAAATTAAATCCATATTAAATAAGTTCTCATCTTTGGTCTCTCCATCATCAGGTCTTCTTTAATGTTCTTGTTCAAAGATCGTAACACAAACCTATAACATTCGGGCGCCAGCTTTAATCTGTCTTTATACGACTGAATATAAAGAAGTTAGTATAGAACCACAACTCACATCCTCCAAAATGAAGCAGGCTAAATTTATCCAAAATTAAAATTACCTAACATTAGCCCACTCTGTTTCGATAATTTTACAAAACACAATAAACCAAAAACAAAAAAAAACGGTGACCCCATATTTACCTTCATTAGTACAGTAATTACAAAATTTTGACATTGTAACCAATAAAGTGTTCGGAAAAAATAACATGAATATTCATTACTTTACAATTTTCGAGCTAAAATCGAAAACGAATACCTTCAACTTTACCTTAAACGAATAACTAAGATCAAAGAATCGAAACCCAAAAGTGCTAAAAATCATCTTCATCAAGTCATCTAAATTTTAAATTAAAAATTCGAATGATACAAGGAAAAATTTCACAATCACCTGTCAAAATAATGCATAAATGTGCATTAATTTAATTATTTAGTCATTGTTCGGGTGGTTGGTTACTTGGAAGTGTCATCTTAATGCCCCCACACTCGCAAATGACAGCGATGTCATTGACTTGGCCATAGTTTTGACCCGATTTTTTTTTACAACTTCTACTGCTATTCTCCAACAGCTGTTGTTTGGTGACATACATTTGAAATTCTACAAGCTTTGGAAAAAATGTAAAGTCACTTTTATTCGCTCCGTAAACTATGATGCAATCTGAAAAAAAAAGAACAACAAAAACCAATATGAAATAACTGAAATCAGAAGTTAGAAAATACACAACAATAGACAAATGTCCACAAATATTTAATAATTATTAGCATATAAAACATGATGACGCTAAGCTCATCTTCAGCTTCTGAGTTCCTTATAAGCTACAATTTGCTTCATACAAAAATAACACATAAATTATGCATTATGGCTTATGGCGTATTCTTTTGAAATGAAAATAATGTCTATGGACTATTAAAAATACTTTAAATTTTATGGCAAAACAGAAACAGTAGCAAGTTTCTTGGGGATTTTAAAAAAACATATACTTAACAAGAAAGTGACCGTCACTTCGTTCCACCTTAAAATTTTAGATTCGTTCCAAGAGTTCGTCTTAAGCCTTTTTCGTACTCGATATGCACAATTTGTTAAGTTTTACAAAATTTTTCAATTCAAACTTTATACATCGTACTAAATTTTAGGATTTCCAAGGTTTTATGTGCAAGTCATATATTATTCGGAAAGAATAACATGAAAACATTTTCCTTTTACACCAGAAAATCTTCAAAATCTTTTATTTTCCGGTTTACTGAGGGGATATTAGCAAAACCAATTTACAATGGACCCACATCGGTTTTATCTGTTCACAACTATTAAAACGTATCCATATGTGAAACCAAGAAACCAACCGTGACCTCTATACAAAATTTCAGGATTTCAGTTCCATCCCATCTTCAAATACCAAATTTAGTACTATTTAGTACTTTTCGTACAAGTTATGGTACACATTATCAACACTACCTCCATATCTCGATTCCAGATACCAAGAGGGACCTTAATGTCAAATTTGAGGACTCCAGCCCTTCCTTTCATCCAATACCAAAATAATTACCATTTAGTACTTTTTGTACAAATAAAGGACACATTTACACAAATCACCTCCATATCTCAATGCCAGATACCAACAGAGATCCCCATACCAAACTTTAGGATTACAGTCCTATCCTTTCACCCAATACAAAAATTAGTACCATATAGTATTTTTCGTAGAGATAAAGGAAGCCAAGAGTGACATCCATTTCAAATTTCAGGACTTCAGCTCAATTCCTTCGCCCCATGCCAAATTTAGTACCAATTATTACTTTTGGTAGAATCTCAGTACACATTTCCTAAAGCACAATCATATCTCAACCACAGACACCAACAGCAACATTAATAGCAAATTTCGGTATTCCAGCTCTATCCCTTTTCCCGATACCCAATTTAGTACCAATTAGTACTTATCCAACAATTATGGTACACATTTCGAAAAATGCCTTCATTTAATCGGGCTACAAATGAAGAGCGACTTTTATACCAAATTTCAGATTTCGAGCACAATCTGTTCACCCAATACAAAATTGTACAAATATAGTACTATTTAGTACTTTTCATGCACTAGTAGTACACATTTCCAGACCACCTCTTTATCGCAAACCTACCACCAACATGGACCCCAATACCAACATTTCAAATTTCCAGCTTCTTGCAATCACTCAATACGGAATTGTTCCTAACAAAGATTTCCAAAACCACCTTCTTACATCAATAAATTTTTAACCACCATCCGTTGACTAAATTCCAAATGGTACCAAATTAAATTAATTTTACAACTTTTAGTTCAGGTATTTTTAGCATTTCGAAAAACCGTTAAGCTTGTCTATCCTACACAACATCATAGACTCTCACTCCAAATTTCATATTTCCAGCTCTGTTCCTCCTTCCACAAATACCAAAATTTAGTATGTTTCGTACTTTTTAGTACGTATTTCCAAATCCCCCGCCATGTATGACTCAAACCACACAAAAGGTGATCCTAATGCCAAATTATACATTTTCACCTCAATCCCTTACTCAAATACCAAATTTAGTACTATTTAGTACTCACCTCTAAATATCAGCATTCACACTAACAGTGATCCTAATGACAAAATTCAGATTTCAAGAATATCAGTATCATTTAATACCTTTCGTACGCTTGCAATTGCAATTGCAGACCCAATTCTTTATCTTAACCTAACCCACCAGCGGAAACCCCAAAACCAACATTTCAAATTTCCAGCTTCTTCCGTTCACTTAATAACGGAATTGTACCAAAACGTTCGAACTATTTAGTACAGTTCAAACACTTAGTACACCTTTCCAAAACCAATACCTTACATCAACCCCATTTCCAAGAATTGGTTTTCATAGCACCTTTCAAGTTTTTAACACTATCCGTTTACTTAATTCCAAATGATACCAAATAAAATACATTTTAGTACATTTGGTACACGCATTGTTAGAATTTCGAAAAACCCTTTAGTTTGTATATACTACACAACAGCAAAGACTCTCACTTTCAATTTCAGTTTTCCTACTCTATTCTTTCCCCAAATACCAAAGTTAATACTATTTAGTACTTTTCGTACTTTTTGGTACGTCTTTCCAAATCCCCCGTCATGTATCAACCAAATCGCACAAAAAGTGATCCTAAAGCCAAATTTTAGATTTCCAACTCAATCCAAATTAAGTACCATTTAGTACTTTTTAGTACGTATTTCCAAAACCACATACAAATATCAAACCTACACACTAACAGATATCCTAAAGACAAATTTCAGATTTCAAGAAATATCAGTACCATTCCTACGCTTGCCTATCGCATTTTCAAACACAACACTTTATCTTAACCCTACCCATTAGATAGGTAGACCCCAACACAGACATTTTAAATTTCCCGATCAATCCGTTCAATCAAAACCAAGTTTTACCGAATTTAGTATCATTTGGTACACAAAAATATACATTTTCATAACTATTTACATTATACAATCATATATAAATCTTATTTCTAAATTTCAGGACTATAACTCTACCGGTTCTCCTAAAATTTAAATTGTACCAATTTTTGTACCACATAAGCACGAATTTCCAAAACTTCCTTCATACCCCAATCCTACAATACAATATTAATCTTATTTTCAAATGACAGCATTCCAGCTCTACCGGTTCATCCAAATCCAAATAGCATCAAAATTGTGTACCATTTAGTACACATAGGGACGAATTTCCAAAACCTCCTACGTAATCGAATCCAAAACTCCCACAGTGGTCCCATTTCCAAATTTCAGGATCAAATCCCTATCGGTTCACTCAAATCCAAATTGTATACATCTTTGTACCATTTAGTACACATAAGTACGACTTTCCAAAATTTTGTACATACCACAATCATGCAATACAAAACTTTATTATTTCCAAATGTAATGTATCGGTTTGCCCAAATTCAAGTTACACCAAATGTTGTACCATTTAGTACACATAAGGATTTTTCAAAATTTCGTACATACCACAATGCAATAGTAATCGTATTTCCAATTTTCAAGACACCAGCTCTATTGGTTCACCCAAATACAAATTGTACCAAATTTAGTACCATTTATTACACTTAAGTTCAAATTTCCAATACTATCTATATAGTATGTATGTAACAGTCCTAGAATACAATAGTAATCTTATTTCCAAATTTCAAGATTCCAACACTATTGGTTCTCCCAAAATTTAAATTGTACCAAATTTAGTGCAATTTGGAACATATAAGTACGAATTTCAAAAACCACCTAAATTTCCCAGTGCTAGAGTTAGTAAATTTCAAAATTCCAGTTATATCGGTTCATCCAAATCGAAATTCTACCAAATTTAGTACTTTTCATGCTCATAAGTACGAATTTCGGAAACTATCTCCATATCTGAATCCTACACTTCGCCACTAATATTTTTCTTTAATTTAATGATTCCAGCTTTATTCGTTCCTCTAAATTCAAATTGCACTAAATTTAGTACCGCTTAGTACTTTTCGTATGCATGGGTATACACTTCAAAAACTACTTCCTTAACCTACTCCTCAAACTTGATTCTCTTTCTAAATTTCAAATTTTGAGCTCCAATCATGTGGTACCATGATACGAAATTGTACTAAACGTAGTACATTTTAGAACTTTTCGTGCACTCATAGAGCGAATTTTCCCAAAACCCTTTGGTACATCTATCATACACTCCATCAGTGACCCACATTCTTAATTTAAGAATTTTGGCTTTACCGCTTCCTAAAATACAAAGGGTACCATATTAAGTACCTTTGAATACCTTTAGTACCGTTCTACTATGAATTTTCAAAAACTCAGCCTTATCTGACCTCATTGGACAAAGAGTGACCCTCACCCACAATTTTAAGATTTCAACTTCAGCTGTTTCGTCTGGGCGTTGATGAATTGTTAAGTCAATATTTCTTTACTCTCTTATTAATGCATATATTGATCCTATACTTCGTATTAGGTAGAAACAAGTAAAAAAGCAGCTAAGTTCGGCCGGGCAGAACTTTTAATACTCCCCATCATTTGGAAAAAAACTTGAAAATTTTCAAAAAAAAATCAGTAAAGAAAGTCTTAAAGTCGGGCGGCGCCGACTTTATGATACCCTACACCACTTTGCTAATTAAGTAGAGCTCCACATAACAATTAAAAGTTTCTATGGGAGAATTCAATCATACACGCTATGATTATAATTATAATTTAAAGTTCAAAGGACTAAATTCGGAATTGTATTGCCCATTTGGTGCACAATTAACTTGAAATCGGATAAAGATATATATGGGAGTTATATCCAAATCTGAACCGATCTCGATAAACTTTGGCAACGATATTTCTGAGCTGTATTTGATATATTTTCCTGAATATCGTTGTTACAGAGTGCATATTACGGTTGTGGGTACCAAATATAACAAATCGGATGAATAATATATATGGAAGCTATAACTATATCTGAACCGATCTGAACCAAATTTGACATACTAGCTACTAGACTCAATTCGGTCGTAAGTGCCAAATTCCATCCCATTTGGACAAATATTAGATGTTTGGTGCACAATAGAAGGTAAATCGGACGATGTTATATATGGGAGCTATATCCAAATCTGAACCGATCTCGATAAAATTTAGCAAATGTATTTCTGAGCTGTATTTGATATATTTCCCCGAATATTGTTGTTGCATAGTGCATATTACGGTGGCGGTGGACAAAAATAACAAATCGGATGAACAATATATATGGGAGCTATAGCTATATCTGAACCGATTTCGATCAAATTTGGCATACATATTTTCAGTGTGTATGTATGGGTGTATGTGCAAAATTCCATACAATTCGGGCTGATATTACGCGTTTGGTGCACAATAAAAGTCAAATCGGATGAAGATATATATGGGAGCTATATCCAAATTTTGACCGATTATCTCCAATTTCAATAGGGTTCGTCCTTAGGCCAAACAAAAGACCTTTGCAAAATTTCATCTGGATCGGGCAATAAATGCGACCTGTACTTTGTTTACAAAAATACATGGACAGACGGACGGACGGACAGACGGACGGACGGACAGACGGACGGACGGACAGACGGACGGACGGACAGACGGACGGACGGACATGCATAAATCGACTCAGAATGTGATTCTATGCAGATCATCAAAAGGAACTATGGGTCTATCTCGTTTCCTTCTGCCTGTTACAAACAAATGCACAAAGACATAATACCCTGACCACCTTGTGGTGTAGGGTATCCAATAGGGTTCGTCCTTAGGCCAAACAAAAGACCTTTGCAAAATTTCATCTGGATCGGGCAATAAATGCGACCTGTACTTTGTTTACAAAAATACATGGACAGACGGACGGACGGACAGACGGACGGACGGACAGACGGACGGACGGACAGACGGACGGACAGACGGACGGACGGACATGCATAAATCGACTCAGAATGTGATTCTATGCAGATCATCAAAAGGAACTATGGGTCTATCTCGTTTCCTTCTGCCTGTTACAAACAAATGCACAAAGACATAATACCCTGACCACCTTGTGGTGTAGGGTATAAAAACTTCCGGAAACTACCATTTAATTGAAAACTGTTATATGTTATACGAAGACGTGGACCTGCTTACGAAATTTTTGCCATGGGCTGTAGCACTACGAACTTCAAATATGAAATTTGAAATAATACCTGTAAATAATGTCGCTAAAATCAGGAAAATAACGAATATCAGGAGGTACCGTTATATGGGGGCTATACGAAAACGTGAACCGACATGGCCCATTTACGAACTTAACCTGCCTACTGGTAAAGAAAGATAGCGAGATTACAACAGACAGACGGATATCGCTGGGTCTTCTTAAAATTTTACGCTGATCCAGAGTTACAAACGGATCAAGGAGTTACCAACGGAATGGAAAAAAACGGGAAAAACGTAAATATATACCCTTCATTCAATGGTGGAGGGTATAAAAAATAAATCCACACACTTTTTCTTTAATAAGCTTGATCGTAGGACTTCTTGTGCTTGGAAGCCACAAACATGGGTTTCTCATAGTGTGCTGTTGGCTTACTTCTTTTTTTCATTAAAGCTATAAAAAAGGGTAATCAATTAACTTTTTAAGCCGGATCTTGGAAATTGAAAAAAAAACTAAGCTACAAAAACACATAATTAAAATAATTTTGGCTATCGCAGACTGAAGATATTTGCTAGTCTATTTTTTTTTTCAACACATATCCAACTTCAAATACTATTTCTTATCGCTGCTCCAACATAATAAATTTTTCGAAGATATTCCAACTAATCGCCTTAAATCTAATACATACATAAATAATCCCATGAGCTAGTTGGTCCGGTTGTTGTTCTTAAATAAATAAATTTCAAATGAAAAACGATACATATTTGATCATAAATTCTACTTTCACAACATATCCAATTCTGGCAAATAAATAGCGAATTCAGACAACAATAAGAAAGCAATTCTGAAAATAATTTTATCGCAACTGTATAATATTCACGTGCCCCCAATTAGTTTTTAATGCATTCTGAAAATACGGACACACGTTTATCACATCACATTTAGACGACCTATATTGGGGGGTCATTCACTAAGGCCAGCTTTTTTATATGTCTGAAAATCCAATAACATTTGCTAAACTAGAATCATCGGACAAGTTAAACGACAAAATCTATTTTAAAAATTAATTTTTGCTAAATTTTATAGCCACAGTTTAAAAACAAATTTTCTACTGTGTCTTTTGTATGTTGAAATAGTTTAGCTTCGCCTGAATCAAATCGAATAATAATGAGAACTTTCCGTTTATCTTCCTCCTCCCATAAACTATCCTTAGCCACACTGTGGTTCGGGTTATTATGCCTTTGTACATTTCTTGGGACTTATAAATACTTTTTATGGAAATCAGTTCAAAGTTAAAGCTCCCATATAAAATTTCTAGCGAATTGACAATTCATTTCCACCTCGGTTTCATTCTAAACATTTTTTTTTAAATCTCAGGCTTGGAAAACAGGAGTTTTATTGAGAAATTACTCCATCCTCAACTTACTTAAATAAGGATGGATCACAAGTTACGGACAATAGAACATTCTATAGACAGAGATGATTAACCTATTCCTTGCGAAGATATCTGCTTTAGCTATTATACCCTGCATAACTGTGTTGTAACATTTCGAACTATTTGTCCTAGACATAGGAAACTATGCAAGGTGAGATGAAAAACTTCAAGTAACTTCAGACCGCTGTCATTTCTAAGCCACTCGTCCAACTGCTGTTAAAATAATTCCAGTGACAGCTCATTTTGGTGAGAATTTTACAGAATGAATTGAAGAGTGATAGTGTGATTTCTATATATTTGGCTGGAAAACCTCAAGTGGCTATCGTTGGAGCACTCCAGCATTTAAATTTGAATCAATCATTTGTGTCTCGTACCATCCCTCGTTACCGTAATACTGGTATCGTAGCCCGACGTCAAGGAAGTGGACGGAAGAAAACAGCGACATCAGCAGAAATGGTTCGAAAAGTAAAGAAGCGACTTGATCGAAAACCGCGTCGCAGTGGCCGAAAAATGGCTCATAAGCTGAACATATCGCAACATTACATTTGGCAAATATTGAAAAATGAGCTCGGGGTAAAGCCATTGAAATTCCAAAAAGTGCAAGAACTTACACCGCAACAGAAAGACAGCAGAAATTAGACTCAAAAGAGCTAAAGAGTTGCTTCGCTTGGCCGAAAGTGGTGAACTGCCGAATTTGGTTTTCTCCGATGAGAAAACATTCGTTGTCCAGAAGTTTGTAAACAAACATATTTATCGAGTTTACTTGCCAAACAGGTCAGCTGAAAATGTGCACCTTCGGTTGGCCACCAGAACTTAAGCGCCGGCCATGGTGATGATGTAGGCCGCCATAACAGCCGATGGTCGCTCACCGCTTGTATTAATCGACCGTGGCATCAGAATAAATGCCGAATATTATCGCGAAAATATTCTGGAGGGTGTATTAAAGCCTTGGGCTCGCAAACATTTTGGCCGCAGACCTTGGACATTCCAACAGGACTCAGCACCATCGGACTCCGCCACCCAAGAATGGTTACAAAATGAGGTTTCTCGCTTCATTTCCAGCGCACAATGGCCACCAAAATATCCGGATACCACTATTGTGTCTGGAGTATTTTGGAATGCAAGGTTGGCACTAAAAAATACCAAAGTGTCGATCACCTCAAGCAAGGGCTTCGCCAGGAATGGGTCAAAATACCGCAGAGAAAAATTCGTGCATCGTGTAACGGTTGCATTGGCCGCTAGAAGGCCATAATTCGTGCCAAAGGTGATCAATTCGAACAATTCTAAACTTATTCTAAAATTTGATGCCATTTCCGTCATTTTTTGCTTTCATTCAATAAAATTAAAAAGTACAGGGTGAAATAAAAAACTGCAACAAAGTCAAACGCCATAATTTTTTTTATACCCTCCACCATGGTATGGAGGGTATATTAAGATTGTCATTCCGTTTGTAACACCTCAAAATATACATTTTAGACCCCACAAAGTATATATTCTTGATCAGCATAAAATTCTATGTCGATTCAGGAATGTCCGCACGTCTGTCCATCTGTGGAAATCACTCTAGCTTCCGAACGAATTGAAGTAGATTGATAAAATTATGTTCAAATGTATATATGCACTTTTGGTATTGAAAATGGGCCATGTATGTCCACGTTTTGGTATAGCCCCCATATAACGGTATCTCCCGATATACGGCACTTTGTTGATTCTAGGGACATTATTCACCGGAATTATTTCAGATTTGGTATTTGATGTTCGTAATGGATACTTCACCCTATAACAGGAGATTGTCTGTGCAGGTCCACGTCTTCGTATAGCCCCCATATAACGGTACCTTCTCATATTCGGTATTTTGATGATTTTAGCGCCATTATTCACCAGAATTATTTCAAATTATTAATGGAAACTACAGTCTGTGACAGAAAATTGTCTATGCAGGTTAAATTCTTCGTATAGGCCAGATATATCAGTACCTCCCTATATTCGGTATTTTGACGATTTTAGGTACAATACCCACCGAAATTATTTGAGATTTCATATTTGAATTTCGTAATGGATGCTACAGCTTTTGACAGAAAATTGTCCATGCTGGTCCAGGTCTTCGCGCAGCTCCGATGTAGCGGTACTTCCCTATATACGATATTTTGATGATTTTAATTACATTATTCACAGTTTATTTCAAGTTTCGAATTTAAATATGGTAATGGCTTATGATAAACAATGCCAATGTAGGTCCACGTCGTATAGACCCCAATATAACGGCTATATTCGGTATTTTTAAAATTTTAACAGATTTCTTTAAGGATTTTAGTTTTTGAAAATTTCCAAATTCGTTCCAAAGGGTGGAGGGTATTCAAAGTTCGTCCCGGCCGAGCTTACTGCTTTTTTAACTTGTTTTAATTTATTTTTAAAAAGATGTGAAAAAGTAAGGGGAACTTAAATAAGTCCTATTATATAAAAACAATATGGGGTGAAAAAATATCATAGTTTGGCGAAAACAACAGAAACTATTTTTTAGCCAACCTTTTTTCTCTATTTTTCTATGCTCTCCCAATAAAAGAATAATCATTTAGTCTCCACGAAAAATTGGGAATTATTTAATTCGCTGAATTAGAACAATATCGAAACAAGTTACTTCTTTTTAATATTCAATCTCGTTTAAAATCGAAGAAAGAAATCTAATCTGGTTTTAGAAATCAGGTTTAAATCTCATATAAATTGTTTCCTCTACCAAACCTCATTGGATGTTGTTGAAGCGAATGGCGGCAAGTGTGATACCTCTGTTGGATATTTTAAGCAGCCACAACAATATAATATGGATCACACAGTTACGGACTAACGACTAACCATCCTAAAAATATTATGCCAAAAATTCCTCACTTCAGCTTGTTTAGAAAACATTTCAAAATAAAATATTTGATACAAATATATGTTGGAATGTATGATTGAAATTCGCACACACCTTGTAAGATGAGAATGGTTTGGGTACGCTTGTCCAATAAATTATATATTGTGAAGGCCACTAATTGGCAAATTATGAGTATTAATTTCGAGCAGAGAATTTTGATGAGAGAACCATGAGGTTATTTTAATAAAATAGAGTATATTGATTGCGCTCGTAAAATAAATTGAGGTTCGATTCGCAATACAATCCATTTCAAACTATAAGATAGCAAGCTGTCTCTTTTACATACCCGAAGCATAGATACTAAAATTTTACAATTGCCAAGAGAAACAGGATTTATCATCATCAAAGGGGATTTTGGTTCTTTTTTGTCTGAAAAATTTAAAAATTGATGTGCGCCCAGAACTCAATTGCCGGCCATGGTGATGGTGTGGGCCGTCATAACAGTCAATAGTCGCTCTCGCTCGTATTAATCCACCGTGGCATCAGAATAAATGCCGAATATTATCGCAAAAATATTCTGGAGGGTGTATTAAAGCCTTGGGCACGTAAACATTTTGGCCGCAGACCTTGGACATTCCAATAGGACTCAGTACCATCGCACTCATCACGCGCCACCAAAGAGTGGTTACAAAATTAGGTTCAGCGCACAATGGTCACCAAAATCTCTGGATACCAATCCGTTGGACTATTGTGTCAGGAGTATTTCAGCAAGGTTGGCACTAAAAAATACCAAAGTTCCGATCACATCAAGCAAGCGCTTCGCCAGGAATGGACCAAAATACCACAGATCAACATTCGGGTAGCGTGTGACTGTTTCATTGGCCGTTTGAAGGCCATAATTCGTGCCAAAGGTGACCAATTCAAACAAATCTAAACTTATTCTAAAATTTGATGATATTCCCGATTGACTTTGTTGCGGTTTTTATACCCACCATCATATTATGGAGGGTATATTAATTTTGTTATTCCGTTTGTAACTCCTCGAAATACTCATGTCAGACCCAACAAAGTATATATATTAGCCATGTCCGTTTGTCTGGCTGTGTGTCTGTCTGTCGTAAACACGCTATCTTTCGAACATATTGAGATAGAAGGCTAAAATTTTGAACACATGTATATTTTGAAAGTAGGCAGGTTAAATTCGTAAATGGGCCATGTAGGTCCAAGTTATCATATTTGATGATTTTAGCGACATTATTCACCGGAATTATTTCGAATTTGGCATTTGAAGTTCGTAATGGATACTACATCCTAAGTCAAAAATGAGCCATGTAGGTCCACGTCTTCGTATAGCCCCAATATACCGTACCCCCCGATATTCGGTATTTTGTTGATTTTAGCAACATTATTTACCGGAATGGTTTCAAATTTCGCATATGAAGTTCGTAATAGATACTTCATCCCATGCCAGAAAATTGTCTGTGCAGGTCCACTTCTTCGTATAGCCCCCATATAACAGTACCCCCTATATTCGGTATGTGATGACTTTAGCTACATTATAAACAGATTTTTCTTCAAGTTTCGCATTTAAATATTGTAATACTTATGACAAAAGTTGCCTATGCAGGTCCACGTCGTCGTATTGGCATTCGGTATTTTTAAGATTTTAACAGAATTTTTAACGGATTCTATTTATTTTTTTTTTTTTGCCAAATGGTGGAGGGTGTTAAAAGTTCGGTCCGGCCGAACTTACAGCTTTTTTATACCCTCCACCAAAAAAGGTATGGTGGGTATATTAATCTCGTCATTCCGTTTGTAACTCATCGAAATAATCATTTTAGACCCAACAAAATATATATATTCTTGATCAGCGTAAAATTCTAAGACGATTTAGCCCTGTCCGTCCGTCTGTCCGTCTGTTGTAATCACTCTACAGTCTAAACGAATTAAGATAGAAAGCTAAAATTTTGCACAGATCTCTCCTTTGTCTGCAGGCAGGTCAAGTTCGAAGATGGGCTATATCGGTCCATGATATCGTATAGCCCCCATATAACGGTAACCCCGATATTCGGTATTTTAATGATGTTAGCCACGTTTTTCAATGGAATTGTCTGAAAATCCACACAAGTAGTTCCTTGTGGGTACTTTATACCTCGGCAGAGAATTATCTATATAGGTCCACAATATCGTACATCCCCCATATAACGGTACCCCGCGATATTCGGTATTTTGATGATTTTACCCACATTTTCCAACGGAATTGTCTGAAAATCCACACAAGGAGTTTCTTGTGGGCATTTTACCTCCTCAAAAAGAATTATCTATATAGGTCCACAATATCGTATAGCCCCCATGTAACGGTACCCCCGATATTCGGTATTTTGATGATTTTACCCATATTTTTCAACGGAATGGTCACAAGGGGTTCTTTGTACACAAGGGGTTCTTTGTGAGCACTTTACCCCCCGACAGAGAATTCTCTATATAGGTTAACGATAACGAATAGCTCCCATATAACTGTACCCCGCGATATTCGGTATTTTGATGATTTTAGCCACATTTTCCAATCGTATTGTCTGAAAATCCACACACGGAGTTCTTTGTGAGAACTTTACCTCTGAAACGAATTGTCTATATAGGTCCACAATATCGTATATCCCCCATATAACGGTACTCCCCTATATTCGGTATTTTGATGATTTTAGCCAGTTTTTCCAATGGAATTATCTGAAAATCCATACAAAGTGTTCCTTGTGAGTACTTTACACGCAGACATAGATTTGTCTTTATAGGTCCACAATATCGTATGACCCCCATATATCGGCACCTTCCTATATCAGATATTTTAAAGATTTTAAAAGAATTTTTATTGGATTTCATTTTTTTGAAAATTTTCTAATTCGTTCCAAATGGTGGAGGGTATTCAAAGTTCGGCCCGGCCGAACTTACTGCTTTTTTACTTGTTACTTGTTATACCCTCCACCATACTGTGGAGGGTATATTCATTTCGTCATTCCGTTTGTAACTCATCGAAATAATGATCTTAGACCCAACAAAGTATATATATTCTTGATCAGCGCAAAATTCTAACACGATTTAGCCATGTCCGTCTGTCTGTCTGTCTGTTGTAATCACGCTATCTTTCAAACGAATTGAGATAGAAGGCTAGAATTTTGCACACATGTCAAGTTTGCCAGTAGGCAAGTTAAGTTAGTAAATGGGCCATGTAGGTTCACGTTTTCATATAGCCCCCATATAACGGTACCTCCCTATATTTGGTATTTGGATGATTTTAGCGACATTACTCACCGGAATTGTTTCATATTTGGCATTTGAAGTTCGAAATGAATACAACAGCCTGAGACAGAAAATTATCTGTGCAAGTCCACGTCTTCGTATAGCTCCCATATAACGGTACCTCCCTATATTCGCCGTAGTAGTTTCAAATTACGTATTTAGAGTTCGTAATGGAAACTCCAATCCGTGGCAGAAAATTGCCTATGCAGGTCCAGGTCTTCGTATAGGCCCCATATATCAGTACCTCCTTATATTCGGTATTTTGACGATTTTAGGTACAATACTCACCGGAATTGTTTGAGATGTCGTATTTGAAGTTCGTAATGGAAGCTACAGCCTGTGACAGAAAATTCTCTTTGCATATCCAGTTGTTTTGGTGGAATTCGGTTCAGATATTTGGTGGAATTCGGTTCAGATATAGCCATAGCTCCCACACATATTGTTCATCCGATTTGTTGAATTTGCCCTGCATAGCCGTAATATGGATTCCGTAGGAAGGATATTCGGGGAAATATATCAAATACAGCTCAGAAATACCTTTGCCAATTTGTATCAAGATCGGTTCAGATTTAGATATAGCTCTCATATATATCTATCCGATTTCAAGCTAATTGTGCTCCAAATGGATAATACAGGCCCGAATTGAAATGGCGCAAATGCCTCGACAAATTTAGTAGAAATCGATTCAGAGGAGGATATTCCTGTCATATATTAGTTCCTTTGGACTTTTAATTATTACTACAAATTCCCCATTAAAACTTGTATTTGTTATGTGAAACTCTACTAAATGTGCAAAGTGGTGTAGGGTATCATAAAGTCGGCCCCGCCCGATTTTAAGACTTTCTTTACCTGTTTTTTGACTGTTAACTTTGTTTCTTTGGTTCCACTTCTACTGAGTTTACGATCGTCAATTGTCTGAAGGATGTATTTTTATTTATCAAAGAAGTGATTTTCAAATAATTCCCTAGCATTGCAACCCATACAACAAATAAGGGAACTGACAAGAATTGGTTGCCCTTCCCGATAATTGGTCTTTCCCCTTTCTTGGTCTTTCCTATTTTAACCCGTGGCAGCGATGTTGTTCTAGTAATTTAAAAACCACAATTATGTTGTTAAACCTGTTTTGAAATAACAAGTAAAAAAGCGGTTGAATACCCTCCACCATTTGGAACGAATTTGGCAATTCTCAAAAATAATAAAATCCGTTAAAACTTCTGTAAAAATCTTAAAAATACCGAATGTAGCTATTATATTAGGGCCTATACGAGGACATGAATCTGCGTAGGTAACATTTGTCATAAGCCATTAGAATATTCAAATGCGAAACTTAAAAAAAAAATCAGTTATAATGTCGATAAAATCAAAATACCGAATATCGGGAGGTACCGTTATATGGGAGCTATACGAAGACGTGGACCTGTACATACAATTTTCTGTCGTAGGCTGTAGTATCCATTACGAACTTCAAATACCAAATTTGAAACAATTCCGGTGAAGAAATTCGCTAAAATCATCAAAATACCGAATATCGGGAGGTACAGTTATATGGGGGCTATACGAAGACGTGGACCTACATGGCCCATTTTCAATACCAAAAGTCCTGCAGACGTAGCATACATTAGAGCAAAATTTTATCAATCTACTTCAATTCGTTCGGAGGCTAGAGTGATTTCCACAGACGGACAGAGAGACGGTCATAGCTTAATCGACATAGAATTTTATTCTGATCAAGAATATATATACTTTGTGGGGTCTACAAATGGAATGACAAATTTAATATACCCTCCATACTATGGTGGAGGTTATAAAAAAAAACAGTAGAATGTTAAAGAAAATATTTTTGTACTTGTTAATAATTTAGTTTTCTATTCGAAATATTCACAAGGCTATCAAATTTTTCCATATCGAATAGACTCCCCGGTATTTTGCTTTCTAATAAATAACAATGGCTAGTGACGTCAATGGTGTTTTTTTATTTGTTTAATATTCTCATCGATTCAATATTTGATAGTGACCGCAGTTGACATCCTGTATTGGTCTTTTGATGTGAATTTAAAATAAAACAAAAAAAATAAGATAGCAACAACAAGGGATGGCCATCAGTTATAACCAAGGCCGAAATATGATTTTGACAGACATATTAGATTTTTTTTCGTATTTTTTTTTTTTCTTTTGTATGTTTTTTTTAGCGTATGCCGGGCATTCCATTTTGAATTTGCATAGAATCTAATGTTTAAAAATTCTGGTTTTCGGATTGTTTTAATCTCCACAAAAAAAAAAACACACACACACACACACAAAAACCACAAAACACCAATCACACAATTCGTAAAACTCCTAATATTTGTATAAATTCAATTAATTAGTTAGGCCGTTTGGCAACATTCTTGGCTACATCTTTGCTTAGTGGTGATTTAAGCTTTTGTGCTCTGTAATGAATGGAAAAAGAGATACATATGTACATATTTGATTAAATGGTTTTTCGTGATGTGTGGGTTATCATATTTCGTGGAACTCTTTAATTATTGGCATTATTAATTTTTTGTCAGAGATAAATCTTTAGGCTGGACATCAATGGAGGGAATGATTTATGCTTTCATAGCAAAAATGTTTCTGAAAGTTAAAGTATTATTTTCTCACAAATGTAGTCAGTTTGAATTTTCTAAAAGGATAAAAGGAAACCTAGTTGGGAAAAGAAATAGAGCTTTTCAAACCTTTTCTATGAGTTATGAGGACAATTGCCCCACTCTAATAGTTGAAGTCCATTCATCAAAATAAGTACCTGCCTATATTCGGTATTTTGACGATTTTAGGTTCAACACTCACAGAAATTGTTTGAGATGTCGTATTTGAAGTTCGTAATGGATGCTACAGCCTATGATAGAAAATTATCTATGCAGGTCCACGTATAGCTCCGACATAACGGAGGTACCGTTATATATACGATATACACGATATACGGTATATTGATGATTTTAGCTACATTATTCACGGTTTATTTCAAGTTTCGAATTTGAATATGGTAATGGCTTATGATAAATAAAGACTCAGGAGATTCAAGAAGTGCCTCTACATGACGAAAAAGTCACAGTTTGGTGCGGCGTTAGTGCGAAAACGGTCATTGGTCCGTTTTTCTTCCAAAATGAAAATGGCCATGCTGTTACCATCAATCAGGAGCGTTATCGCGACATGATGACCAATTTTGTGATGCCAATTATTCGTCGAAAGCGTATGAGGTAGTTCTGGTTTCAACAAGACGGCGCTCCACCGCACACAAGTCGCATAACAATCGATTTTCTGAAGAATTTGTTTCCAGGCCGTTTGATGTCGAAAGGTGATGATTTGGACTGGCCACCGCGTTCGCCCGATTTGACGCCGCCTGACTTCTTCTTGTGGGGATATTTGAAGTCAAAGGTTTACGTTAACAAGCCAAGGACCGTAGAAGAGCTAAAGGACAATATTCGTGAAGAAATAGCCGCTATTCCGGCCAAAATGATGGCAAAAACGATGGAAAATGCAGCAAAAAGGGCACAATACGTCATCAACGCCAGAGGCGGCCATTTGAGAGATATCATATTCAAAAATTGATGTAAACAAATCTACTTGGTACAAATTAAATGATTAACATTGCCAACCGCCAAATTTTTATTTTTTTCTTTGATTTTTATGGGCAACCCTGTACAACACTATTATTCTACCAAAATTTAACTTGTACCAAATTTAGTACACATAAGTACGAATTTCCAAAACGACCTACAATCCTCAGTCATATAATGCAATAGTAATCTTATTTCTAAATTTCAGAATTCCCGCTTTATCGGTTCACCCAAATCGAAATTTTACCAAATTTAGAACCATTTAGTACTTTTCATCCACATAAGTAAAGATATCGAAAACTGCCTCCATACCCCAATCCTACACTCTGCCAATAATGTTAATTTCAAATTTCAGGATAGCACCGTTTAGCACTTTTCGTATACATGAGTACACACTTCCAAAACCACCTCCTTACATCGACTCGACTTACATCAACCTTGATTCCCATTCCGATTTTCAAGTTTTTAGCTCTAACCGTTCACATGGTAAGATAGGATACCAAATGTAACACATTTCAGTACTTTCGAACATCTATCATACATTCCATCAGTGTCCCTCATTCGGAATTTAATAGTTCTAGCTCTACACCTTTCTCAAATACAAAGGGTACCATATTTAGTACCTTTTAATACTTATTCTACCGCGATTTTCTTACAACCCAGCCATATCTGACCCCTTCGGGCCAAGAGTGACCTCACCAAAAATTTTATGATTGTACCTTCAGGCGTTTCGACTGGGCTTTGATGAATCGCGTTAAGTCAGGCAATTACTTTTCTCTTTTATTAATCTAGATTGTACTGGAGTATAGTACCCTTTATTTTTAATACGCGGATTTGTATCCCCTTAAAGCTTATTTTTATTCAGTTTAGAAGTCGAAGATCGATCATCAAAATAATAGAACTTTTCACCTTTTTAATTATAATAATCATACTCTGTTAGGTTAGCCTAACGACAGTAATGTATTTATTGGCCAACCCATAATATCCCTTTTTATGAACATCCTCGCCCATTCAAATAATATGACTCGCATTTTATACGACAGCATGATGCATAAATAAATTTTTTATGCGTCGATAATTTCGGCCTATTTCCTTAAAATGATTTTTAATTTAGTTCTATAAAAACTAAATCATTCACCTAAACACATTGACCAAGTTAGAAATTGTCTAAACAACCCGACACTTAGTTAGTCCGACTAGCTGACATGCGATCTTTATTGCCAATCTGTATCTAATAATAATAAATATTTTGTCGAAGTTTTCTTTGGTTCAATGACCCCACTGCCGGACCATAAAGTCGAACTTCAATTTTGTTTGCTCAAACCGATAGCTCAAACATTTGGCAAACATCAATAAACACGTATGCTCGCTTAAATTAGAATGAAAACGCTTTGAGTTTGTTAATTAAATTTCAACAAGATTTATGTTTTGTTTGACACATTGTTAATTTTGTGCAAATTTGTCACAAGTGTCAGTATTATTAATCATAAACTTATTTGGATGCGTAAATTTATTGACGATTGGAGGTTTTCAGTAATGACTAAGTTGGTATGTTTAGGTGTACTGAGGATGAGATTATTGGGATTTAATATTATCTTAACAATTATTTTATCTATTTAATAGGTATATCCAGGCTTGACGGAACTTTCAGCGGCTTGAAATAGGAAAATATTATTATTATTATTATTATTATTATTATTATTATTATTATTATTATTATTATTATTATTATTACTATTATTATTATTATTATTATTATTATTATTATTATTATTATTATTATTATTATTATTATTATTATTATTATTATTATTATTATTATTATTATTATTATTATTTTTTTATTTTTTTTTTTTTTTTTTTTTTTTTGAATAATTGTTGATCCTAATTTTTACCTTACGAAAAGGAGCGAACCGATAAATCCCATATTCACATCAGATCTCTGTTTAAGAAAAATATGTAGATATACTAAGTTTGAAACGAGTTGCCGACTTTTTTCGCAAGTTATGTGAGATATATGTACTGCAAATTGTCAATCTTTGTGGGAAAGGTACCATAAGCGGTAAACCGATATCTATAATTTTAACAGCAGAAGTCGCATAAATAAAAATATGTGAAATTTTAATTTCGCCTTTTATGAATGTCTTAATTATTTAAAATATTGACCCCTTGTGGGGTAGGTACCAGAACGAGTGGTCCGAAATATTCTATCTTCTTGCGTCATGTATTAATAAGAATATTGGGATGAAATTTGAATACAATCGATCTCTTATTCAACATTTCATAATTGTTATAATTATTACAAAACTTGACCCTTTCTGGGGAGGTGGAGTGGGCCGATATTGTCCACTTTCGCACCTGACCTAGTACGGAAAAAAAATATTGGAATTTGAACAAGTAAAACAATATTAAGTTCGGCCGGGCCAAACTTTTAATACCCTCCACCTTAGGGTAAATGAAACATTAGAAGAAATGTGGCAAAAACCATTAAAATGCCGAATATCGGGAGGTACCGTTATATGGGGGATATTCCAAACCGTGGACCTACACACAATGTTTCGCCAAAGGAGCTATAACCCATTATGACCTACAAATACCAATTTTCAGACAAATCCGTGAAAAAATGTGGCAAAAATATCAAATTACAGAACATCGGGACGTACAGTTATATGGGGGCTATACCAAAACGTGGATCTATAATTACAATGACTTGTTACACGAAGTGGGACCCATTATAATCTACAACTACCAATATTCAGAGAAATTCTTGAAAAAATGTGTCAAAAATCATCAAAATACCGAATATCGGAAGGTACCGTTATATGGGGGCTATACCAAAACGTGGATCTATAATTACAATGACTTGTTACACGAACTGGGACCCGTTGTGACCTACAAATACCAATTTTCAGACAAATCCGTGTAAAAATATGGCGTAAATCATCAAAATACCGAATATCGGGAGGTACCGTTATATGGGGACTATACCAGAACGTGGACCAATATATCTCGTTTTCAATACCAACCATCCTAGACACAATACAAATTGCTCTGCTAATAATGTGGGCTGTATCGTGATTTCAACAGACAGACGGACAGACAGACGGACATCGTTAAATCGACTTAGAATTTTATGCTGATTATGAGTATATATACTTTATGGGGTCTACGACGAATATTTAAGGATGTTACAAACGGAATGACAAAGTTAATATACCCTCCTTTCCAAGGTGGAGGGTATAAAAATCAAATGATCCATTCTATTTCCATTAGATAAATTAGTTCCTTTGAAAAGTTCTTCTGGAGAGGTACCAGAAGAAGTTGACCGATATTGCTCATCTTCGAACACGATCCAAGTTTGGCAATAATATTACGATAAACCAAATTTGAATAAAATCGGATGTTCATTCGAGAGTTAGCGCATCAGCCAGACAGATTGACGGACCGACAGCCACCTCTAGATAGGCTCCAAATTTCGTGAAACGCATTTGGTCCAAAGCGACCTAGGACGCGTTTTGGCCATATCAAAATATATATACCCTCTATAGTCATGTGGCTGAGGGTATGAAAACTAAAAGGGGAAACAACATTTATGTTCAACAGAAACAATTAGGACTAGAATCATCAAATAGCAACAGGGATAGGGCTAGAACCTCAAATTTGATATAGAGGTCTCTGTTGGTACCTGGAATTGAATATGGAGGTGGAATGGTACTATATTTGGTATTGGTTAAAGGGATAGAGAAAAGATTCTGAAATTTGATATTTTGATAGATAACTCTTGGCATCTGAGGTTGAGATTTGGATATAGGTTTGGAAATGCGTACAATGGTTGTTTCAAAAGAACGAAATTCAACTAAAACTCGGCGATGGTAGAGATCTGAAACCTTCAAATTTTATATTACTATAACTATTGGTATCTAGAATTAAGATACGAGGGCAAAATACGAGGGAAACCTCTTAGCCTATCAATAAAAGATAATAGTTAGTTTTTCAAAAATATTTTTATTTTTCAATATAATCTCCTGAAACTTCAATACACTTAGTCCAACGCCGTTCTAGCAAATTTTACCCTTGATTAAAATAGTTGTCCTCAGGGTCTTCAAAATAGTTTATTTTATTTTATTTTTTACACTCTTGTGTCCTGGTGCGTTGTCTTGATGAAAAAAATTTTTGTTGAGTTGTAAGCCTGGAGGTTTTTATCGGATTTGTACAATTAATTGATCCAAAAGGTTGCAATAGTACTCTGAATTTATTGTTATACCCTTTTGCAGATAGTCAATGAATAAAATACCTTTACAGTTGCCATAACCTTACTAGGCGGTTGAATTGTTTTTGCCTTCTTTGGGGCACTTCCTCCAACTTCAGGCCATTGTTTGGATTGTTTTTTTGTCTCTGGAGTATAGTGGTGGTATAGTGGAAACAACCTATTCAGCAACCCATATTTTACTGTTGCATATGAAGGAGCACCTTCACCTAACACATTCAACATATCATTATGAAATTGCGGATGCGTCTTTTTTGAAGACCTGTTTCTATATGAAGGAGTTGCCAGATCGAAACATAATTTAACATGTTTTCACAACAGAGATGGAAGTTTCCAAAACACTTTACTTTTTATACCCTCCACCAAAAAAAGTATGGAGGGTATATTAAGTTCGTCATTCCGTTTTTAACTCATCGAAATAATCATTTTAGACCCAACAAAGTATATATATTCTTGATCAGCGTAAAATTCTAAGACGATTTAGCCTTGTCCGTCCGTCTGTCCGTCCGTCCGTCTGTTGTAATCACGGTACAGTCTAAACGAATTAAGATAGGAAGCTAAAATTTTGCACAGATCTCTCTCTCTCCATCAAAAAGAATTGTCTATATAGGTCCACGATATCGTATATCTCCCATATAACTGTACCCCCAGATATTCGGTATTTTGATGATGTTAGCCACATTTTTCAATGGAATTGTCTTAAAATCCACACAAGAAGTTCCTTGTGAGTACTTTACCCCTGAGAGAGAATTGTCTATACAGGTCCACGATATCGTATATCCCCCATATAACGGTACCCCCGATATTCGGTATTTTGATGATTTTACCCACATTTTTCATCGGAATTGTCTGAAAATCCACACAAAGAGTTCCTTGTGTGTACTTTATACCTCGGCAGAGAATTATCTATATAGGTTCACCATATCGTATAGCCCCCATATAACCGTACCCCCAGATATTCGGTATTTTGATGATGTTAGCCACATTTTTCAATGGAATTCTCTTAAAATCCACACAAGAAGTTCCTTGTGAGTACTTTACCCCCTGAGAGAGAATTGTCTATACAGGTCCACGATATCGTATAACCCCCATATAACGGTACCCCCGATATTCGGTATTTTGATGATTTTACCCACACTTTTCATCGGAATTGTCTGAAAATCCACACAAGGAGTTCCTTGTGGGTACTTTATACCTCGGCAGAGAATTATCTATATAGGTCCACGATATCGTATAGCCCTCATATAACGGTACCCCCGATATTCGGTATTTTGATGTTTTTAGCCATATTTTTCAACGCAATGGTCACAAGGCGTTCTTTGTACACAAGGGGTACTTTGTGAGCACTTTACCCCCCGACAGAGAATTCTCTATATAGGTTAACGATAACGTATAGCTCCCATATAACGATACCCCGCGATATTCGGTATTTTGAAAATCTACACAAGGAGTTCCTTGTAAGTATTTTACACGCAGACATAGATTTGACTTTATAGGTCCACAATATCGTATATCCCCCCATATCGGCACCTTCCTATATTAGATATTTTAAAGATTTTAAAAGAATTTTTAATGGATTTTATTTTTTTTTTTTTTTTTTTGAAAATATTCTAATTCGTTCCAAATGGTGGAGGGTATTCAAAGTTCGGCACGGCCGAACTTACTGCTTTTTTACTTGTTCTGTTTATACCGCGCTTTTTTTTTTTTTTTTTTTTTTTTTTGCTAGGACAAGAAATTTCCGAACTGCCCTCGTAGGTCTACTCTTTCGGCAACAAATCACACAAATATTAAACTCTTTAAAAGTTATACATATACCTCATGAAAAGGCAAGGTATATATCTGATTTCTCCTATGTTGCAAATTTTTAACAACCAGAATCTTTATACGCAAAACAAAAATATATTTCTTCTCATAACATACCGAAACCATGTATCTGCTAATTTTAAAAGAAAAAAAAAATAAATAAATCACGTTTTATAAAAGAACCTGTTGGGAGTTATTTTTTTTTTTTTTTCTTCAAAAAAAAATTTTAGTTTTATGCTAAACCAAAGAGCATGAGCTGTCTGTATGCTTGTCTAAAAAAAACGGTTGGTATTTGTGGTTTTTTGATTAAGAAAAATTACATAGAATGTCAAATTTTACTTTTCAGATACAGGTTTTCATCGGTTCATCCTGGTTATTTTCTAATGGGAGTTACGTAATTCTGTTCTTGGTTAGCAGCACCTCACAAGAGATGCGTGTGTGTGAATTTTGAGCTTATCAGCATTATGTGAATTTGGACTTGAATGGAGTAAAATTAATTGGTATATAAAAAAACTTAAACAACAATCGCTGCAGCGAACTTTTATTTCATATCAAAATTCTAAGGATTATGGGTCAAAACTTAACCAAAATTTAAACGGGTTAGTTAAATTATGCCAATTAAAAAACTATCTGGATTAATGGAACCAAACTTTTTCCCATAGACATTTTAAGCACTAGGTCCGGTTTTACATTTATTATAACCTTAGTCATATGGCTAGAGAGGGTATATATTATTTGATACGACCAAAACGTGCCTTTGGACGTGCCTTTGGACGTGCCATGTCCGTCTGTCTGGCTGGTGCGCACGATAACTCTCGAAGGTAGTATCCCATTTGATCCAAATTTGGTACATCGTAATATTTTTATCAAACTTAGATCAAGTTCGGAGATGGACAATATCGGTCCACTCCTTCTGGTACCTTCCCCACAAGATGACAAAAAGGGACAATATCGGTCCACTCCATCAAGTACCTACCTACCTAAAGGGTCAACATTTTGAATAATCATAACTCTTATAAAATGTGATGTACGAGTCCGATTATCTTCAAATTACACACATTACAATACTTTAATTAGCCCATGGTCAATTGCGAAATTGAAAAATATGGGTCCACTTTATTCAAGTACTTTCCCAAAAAGGGCCAAAATTTTGAATAATTATAACTCTTATAAAATGTGATGTAAGAGTCCGATTGTCTTCAAATTTCACACATCGCAATAATTTTATTGGCCCAAGGTCTGGTGTTAAGATGGAATATATCGGCTCACACCTTCTAGTACATCCCCCACACAAGAGGTCGAAATTTTTAAAAAATATATTTTCTACACAGAAAGAGGAACGATAATCTGATTTTTCTCCAACTTTGCAAATCCTAAAATTTGCATCAGTGCTAGGTCAGATGCGAAAATGGACAATATCGGTCCACTCCATCAAGTACCTCCCTAACAAAGGGTCAACATTTTGAATAATTCCAACTCTTATAAAATGTGATGTAAGAGTCCGATTGTCTTCAAATTTCACACATCCCAATGTTTTTATTAACCCAAGATCTAGTGTAAAGATGGAATATATCTGTCCACTTCTTCTGGTACCTCCCCCACAAAAGGTCGAAAGCTCATAAACGGGAAATTAACATCCAATTCCAATTAGACTTGGCACATCTGAATATTTCTATCAACACAGGATCTGTTATAAAGGCGACAGATATCGGTCCTCTCCTTCTGGTACCTCCTCCACAAAAGGGTTAAAATTTTGTATATCCATGGAGCTCATAAAACGTGAAATTAACATCCGATTCCATTCAGACTTGGCACATCTCAATATTTCCATCAACACAAGATCTGTTGCAAAGATAGTAGAGATCGGACTATTTTTATACCCTCCACCATACCATGGAGGGTATATTAACTTTGTCATTCTGTTTGCAACTCCCCGAAATACTCATGTCAGACCCAACAAAGTATATATATTCTTGATCAGCGTAAAATTCTAAGTCGATTTAGCGATGTCCGTCTGTCTGTTGTAATCACGCCATCTTTCGAATGAATTGAGATAGATGGCTAAAATTTTGCACACATGTTTATTTTTCCAGTAGGCAGGTTAAGTTCGTAAATGGGCTATGTAGATCCACGTTTTCATATATAACATTACATACATTATTCACCGGAATTGTTTCAAATTTGGTATTTGAAGTTCCAAATGGATACTACACCCTAAGATAGAAAATTGTCTGTGCAAGTCCATGTCTTCGTATAGCCCCCATATAACGGTACCTCCCGATATTTGGTATTTTGATGATTTAAGCGACCTTTTTCCCGGAAGTAATTTAAAATTTGGTATTTGAAGTTCAAAATGGATACTACACCCTAAGACAGAAAATTGTCTGTGCAGGTCCACCTCTTCGTATTGCCCCCATTTAACGGTACCTCCCTATATTCGGTATATTGATGATTTTAGCGACATTATTCACCGGAATTGTTTCAAAATTGGTATTTGAAGTTCGTTATGGGAACTAAAGTCTGTGACAGAAAATTGTCTCTGCAGGTCCACGTCTTCGTATAGGCCCCATATATCAGTACCTCCCTATATTCGTTATTTTAACGATTTTAGGTACAATACCCACCGAAATTGTTTGGGATGTAGTATTTGAAGTTCGTAATGGATGCTACAGCCTGTAACAGAAAATTGTCTATGTTGGTCCAGGTCTTCGCACAGCTCCAATTTAACGGCACCTCCTTATATACGATATTTTGATGATTTTAGCTACATTATTTACCGTTTATTTCAAGTTTCGAATTTGAATGTGGTAATGGCTTATGACAAACAATGTCTATGTATGTCCACGTCGTATAGACCCCAATATAACGGCTATATTCGGTATTTTTAAAATTTTAACAGAATTTTTTAAGAATTTTATTTTTTGAAAATCCTTGCAAATGGTGAAGGGTACTAAAAGATCGGCTCGGCCGAACTTACTGCTTTTTAACTTGTTTCTGGTACCTCCCCCACATAGGGTTCAAGCCAAATAAGTATGACTTCAAATTTCACACACACAAACTAACACGAGATCTGTTGTGAAGGTGATATATACCTGCGAACCCCTTGCAGTACCTTGTAGTACCTCACACACAAGGGGTCACAATTTTCAATACTTTAATCTGTCATAACTGACAAAACAAATCAGCGACTTTTTACAATTTGATATATCTGAATAATTCTCTCAACCAGAAACTTGGGATGAATATGTATTTTATGATGAAGATGTAGACCAAACCTGGTACGTCGCAATATTTTTATCGTATTTATTTAGGTCCGACATGAAATGGACAATATTGGTCCATTCCTTCAGAACCCACTCCGTAGAGGGTCAAGAGTTTGAATAATCATAATAGAAGTCAGAACCGACTGGTACTTTTTAGCATGTTTTAATTAATTGTATGACCAAAGGTTTTGGGAAATGTTTTTTAAAATGTAGAAATTTTATTAATTTTGTAAAAAAAAAAAACTTTAAAATAATTTTCTCACATCAGTTCTTATTATTTAATTAAATGTTGCTATGGTACCATAATTTCAAATTTATAATCTGTGTTACCCGCTGACAGCATCTTGATTCAATGTGAGCATCTTTTTATCTAGAAGATTAATGACATATAATAATTTAAAGATTTTTAGTTTTTTTTTTAAAGATATTTCAAACTTTTTTTTAATAAAAACCAGATTTTGACAGAATTGAATTCTAATTCCAGCAAAAATTATGGCTGGAAAAATCAATGGATACATATATGCATCCATTGATTGTAGATATGTGTACAATCACACATTCAACTACATGCGTGTATTTTTTGCATAGCCAGAGTGATGATGAGAATTGATGAGAAACGAGATACAACGAAACAAAAATTCATGTTTCAGTTGGTTTCTTTTCTTTCATCCGGTCCGAATCTTCTTTGCCAAGTTTCAAATGCAAACCGTGTTTTTATACCCTACACCACATAGTGGTAAGGGTATTATGTCTTTGTGCATTTGTTTGTAACATGGAGAAGGAAACGAGATAGACCCATAGTTACTTTTGAGAACCTTCATAGAATCACTTTCTGAGTCGATTTATGCATGTCAGTCCGTCTGTCCGTCCGTCCGTCCGTCTGTCCATGTATTCTTGTGAACAAAATGCAGGTCGCATTTATTATCCGATTGAGATGAAATTTTCCAAACAATATTTTTTTGGCCCAAGGACGAACCCTATTGAAATTGGTGAGAATCGGATCAAATTTAGATATAGCTCCCATATATATCTTCATCCGATTTCGGGTTAAATGTGCACCAAATATCCACTATCAGTCCAAAGATATAGCTCCCATATATATCTTCATCCGATTTCGGGTTAAATGTGCACCAAATATCCACTATCAGTCCAAATTACCTGAATTTTGGCACACCCAACCGAGTTCGGCCTAGAAGCAAGTATGTCAAATTTGGAGAAAATCGGTTCAGATATAGCTATAGCTCCCATATATATCTTTCATCGGATTTGATCTTTAAGTCCCTCAAATTCCTACTATGCACTCCACAACCGTGATATTTGGTACAAGGTATTAGGTGGAGCACAGAAATAGCTGTTTTAAATTTTATCGAAATCGGTTCAGATTTGGATATAGCTCCCATATATATTTTCATCCGATTTCGGGTTAATTGACCACCGAATGGCCAATATCAGCCCAAATGGCCCGAATTTTGGCACATGTGACCGAGATTAGCCTTAAAGCAAATACAACAAATTTGGAGAAAATCGGTTCAGAAACAGCTATAGCTCCCATATATATTCATCCGATTTCGGGTTAAATGTGCACCAAATGTCCACTATCAGTCCAAATTACCTGAATTTTGGCACACCCAACCGAGTTCGGCCTAGAAGCAAGTATATCAAATTTGGAGAAAATCGGTTCAGATATAGCTATAGCTCCCATATATATCTTTCATCCGATTTGGTGTTTAAGCCTCTCACATTCGTAAAATGCACTCCACAAGAATGATATTTGGTACCAGATATAAGATACAACCCAGAAATAGCTGTTTGTAATTTTATCGAAATCGGTTCAGATTTGGATATAGCTCCCATATATATCTTCATCCGATTTCGGGTTAATTGTGCACCAAATGGCCGATATAAGTCCAAATGGACTGAATTTTAGTACATCGGACCAAATTCGGCCTAGAAGCAAGTATATCAAATTTAATGAAAATCGGTTCAGATATAGATATAGCAACCGTATACATGTTTCATCCGATTTAGAGTTTTAGTCCCACACATTCGTAATATTCACTCCACAACCGTGATATTTGGTACCAGGTATTAGATGGAGCACAGGTATAGCTGTTTTAAATTTTATCGAAATCGGTTCAGATTTGGATATAGCTCTCATATATATCTTCATCCGATTTCGGGTTAATTGACCACCAAATGGCCAATATCAGCCCAAATCACCAGTCTAGAAGCTAATACGTAAAATTTGGAGAAACCCGGTTCAGAGATAGCTATAGTTCGTAAAATGCACGATAGAATTAGATAGATTTTGATTTTGTACCAAATATCTCATAGAGCTCTGAAATGCCCTGTATAAACCTTTTTACGAGAGCTCTACTAAATATGCATAGTGGTGTAGGGTATCATATGGTCGGCCCCGCCCGACTTTTGAGCTTTCCTTACTGGTTTTTTCTTTTTATTTGCTTAATTAATACTCTCTGCTAATGAATTGTTCGAGTGAACAGAAAATATGTCATTCCATGGGTTTTGTTTTGATATTTTTTTTTCTATTTTTTGTATTTTCAATAATTTTCAATTCCATTTGCTGTTTGAACTTGACCAGCGCCCACACACACTTCGAAGTTAACTGGTTTTTCATAACATTTCTTGGAACCACAACACGAAGAAGATGTAGAAGAAACATTTGCGATAAATGTCATTACTGTCAAATTGCGGCGACAAGATGTAGTCGAGAAAAAAAACTATGTATTTTATGATAGGATATATAATTTGAAATCGATATCATATAATAAACTGTTATATAATCGTATATATTTGTTTTTGGGAATAGCATAGAATTTATGGCAACATAGGAATTTCGAAACCTGTGACTGTTATTCCGGTTTTTCCCATTTTTATTTATTTATTTCTTTCATTTTTATACCCTACACTACAAGGTGGTCAGGGTATTATGTCTTTGTGCATTTGTTTGAAAAAGGCAAAAGGAAACGAGATAGACCCAGTTCCTTTGGATGATCTGCATAGAATCACATTCTGAGTCGATTTATGCATGTCCGTCCGTCAGTCTGTCTGTCCGTCTGTCCAAGGACGAACCCTATTGAAATTGGAGATAATCGTAAAAAGTTAGATATAGCTCCCATATATATCTTCGTCCGATTTGCTTTTTATCGTGCACCAAACGTGTAATATAAGCCCAAATAGTATGGAATTTTGCACATACAACCAAATTAGGCCTGAAAATAAGTATGCCAAATTTAATCGAAATCGGTTCAGATATGGCTATAGCTCCCATATATATTTTTCAACCGATTTGTTATTTTTGTCCTCCGCAGCCGTAATATGCACTCTGTAACAACATTTTTTGGGGAAATATATCAAATACAGCTCAGAAATACATTTGCTAAATTTTATCGAGATCGGTTCAGATTTGAATATATAGCTCCCATATATAACTTCGTCCGATTTACCTTTGATTGTGCGCCAAACGTGTAAAATTGCCCAAATTGGATGAAATTTGGCACTTACGACCGAATTGAGTCTAGAAGCTAGTATGTCAAATTTGGTGAAGATCGGTTCAGATATAGCTATAGCTCCTATATATACTGTTCATCCGATTTGTAGTATTTGTTACCCACAGCCGTAATATGCACCCAGTAACAACGATATTCAGGGAAATATATCAAATACAGCTCAGAAATATCTTTGCCATATTTTATCGACATCGGTTCCGATTTGGATATAGCTCTCATATATATTTTTATCCGATTTCAAATTAATTGTGCACCAAATGGGCAATACAAGTCCGAATTTAAAAGATACAAATGCTTCGGCCTATTTAGTCCTTTGAACTTTAAATTGTAATTATAATCATATTATTAAATTCTCCCATAAAATCTTTTAATTGTTATGTGGAGCTCTACTAAATTACCAAAGTGGTGTAGGGTATCATAAATTTAGAGGTTCGACTGGACAAAGAAAATTATTTCAAAAACGAAATCAGACAAAATGGATTTAGACCTAAGGGGGCTTCCAACATATTATAGTGTTTTAGAGTATCACATGGTCGGCACCAAACGACTATAGAATTTGCTTTGCCCTACACCATACATGGTATATTAAGATCATCATTCCGTTTATGACTCATCGAAATAATTTTAGACCCAACAAAGTAAATATATTTTTGATCAGCGTAAAATTCAGAGACGATTTAGTCCTGTCCGTCCGTCGGTATTTTGATGATATATCCCCCCTTATAACGGCAACCCTCGATATTCGGTATTTTGATAATTTTAGCCACAATTTACAATGGAATTGTCTAAACATCCACACAAGGAGTTCCTTGTGACTACTTTAGGCCTTGGAAGAGAATTATCTATATAGGTCCACGATTTCACTCATCCCCTATATAACGGTTCCTCCCGATACTCGGTATTTTGAGGATTTTAGCCACATTTTTCAAGGGAATTGTCTAAAAATCCACACAAGGGGTTCCTTGTGAATATTTTACCCCCTGAAAGGCCCACGATATCGTATATTCCCAAAAAAAACGGCACCTTCCGATATTCGGTATTTTTTTGATTTAAGCCACATTTTCCAATGGAATCGGCTGAAATCGGTGAATCGGTTCCGTGTGAGCACTTTATCCTCTAGAAGGGAATTCTTTATATAGATCCACCATATCCTATAGCCCCCATATAACGGACATTCCGATAATCGGTATTTTTATTAATTTAGCCACATTTTCCAATGGAACTGTCTGAAATTCTACACAAGGAGTTCTTTGTAAGTACTTTAGTACTTTACTATAGAATTGTTTACATAGGTCCACAATATAGTAGTATATCCCCCATATATCGGCCCCTTCCGATATTCGGAATTTTTAAGATTTTAACATAATTTTCAATGGATTTTATTTTTTGAAAATTTCCTAATTCGATCTAAATGGTTGAGTGTATTCAGAGTTCGGTTCCGGCACTCACAGTCATATCATTCAGTCTATAACAATTTTCTTTGGCACGAGAGGTATAAATGCCTCCCTAAAAATTTGGTGGAAACTGATTCAGAGTTGGATGAACATCCCATATATTAGATCCCTGTGATTCCAAATTATAACTGCTCTAAAGTCGTAATACGAATTTGAAAAAGGTTTATTTGTTACGGCTAGTCCCACTAAATAGGTATGGTGGTGTAGGGTATCATGGAGGGCCGTCTCCATGATTTTCGACCTTTCCTTACTGGTTTTAATTAAATATCACCATTTGTATTTCGTAACTTTTTTAGAGTTTATTATTATTTTTATTTTTTGCACATGATTAGAATTATTATGAGCCGGTTATCATGGGATGGCTTGTCAAAGACTAGGGATCCACGAGTTTCTAAATAGAAGATGAAATTATTTGAAATGTATCCAAAAAGTAAAAACCGATGCTTTCTATAACATCAAGTTGTTATTGCACTTCACTTACCTATTTGCCATTATTACCGCCACCTCCGCCCAAATTGCATGGTTCGGCATTGGCATAACCTAAAACGAAGGCCAAAGCCACAAGTCCAAAAGATAGGATTTTCATTTTTTTAATTCGATTGATTAAGTACTGAATGCTGTTGGTGAGTTCAGGCGGCGTTTATATAGTAAAATAACATTGTAAATATTGTGACGAATTGAGATAACAAAGAAAAACAAAGAACGAAAACGTGATCAGTAATAAAGAAAATGTATGAATACATTACTAGTATATGATATTTCATAAATGGAAGTTTCGCCGTAGTACTCAAAACCCCTTTGGATATATCCAATATCATATTTCCCCTATTACTTCATGATATTATTCAAAATCTTATTTTAAAAATGTTGGTTTATTTCAAATAAAGTCCGTCCTGTACCTAATTATACCCTACAACACTATGTGTTGGGGGTATTATAAGTTTGATTATGCCAAAAATTATGTAACACCACGAAATATTGGTTTCCCACTTAGGAAAGTATATATGGATCTTCCTATCTCGCCGAGCTGAGTCGATCTAGCTATGTATGTCCGTCCGTCCGTCTGTCCATCGGTCCATGTTAATTTGTAATCACTCTACAGGTCGCAATTATGGCCCGATCTTCACGAAATTTAGAATGGAGGTGGGGCTAGGGTCAGAATAGAACCCTATTTCTTTTGGAGATGATCGCCAAATGTTTAGGGGTTAAAATGGACCAAATACTGAAAAAATTTAGGATTTTGCAGTAGCTATACAGGTCGCAATTATAGACCAATCGACGCGGAATTTCGCATGTAGCTAGAGTTTAGGGCGGGGAAGAAGCCTACCAATTTGGGTGGTCATCAGATAATCTTTAGCGGGTAAAATAGGCCATATTTTTTTGTTGAAAAAATTCAAAATTTGTCATTAAACCGCGAATATTTTAAATCCCGGCGAAATCACAAAGCCATGACAAGGTTACTTCTGATCTTTACATTGATGTTAAGATCCAAAAAATTTAATACATAGCAAATATATGCGATATATATGTCTATCAAAGAAGATATGCTTGAAAGATCTCATATATGTCGAGAACGGCTGAACTGATTTCGAAAGTTCTCATTATCTCAGAATGGACTCTTGGCAGGAAAGGAAAACAATGTCTAAAAAACGCATACAATTATCTCTCTAAAAATGAAAATATTGATTTTGTAATATTTTCTCATATTTTTTCAATTTTGTCATATTTTTGGCATATTTTCATTTTGAATTAAACATTTGGTAATATTTCTACAGCTAACAAAACTAAGTAGTTAGGATATCAGGATATCATATACAGATCGCATTTATGGCCCGATCCTTACGAAATTTCGCATGGAGATAAGATGAGGGTCAGAATAGAAGCCTACTCTTTTTTGAGATGATCGCCATATATTGAGGGTTTTAAATGGACCAAAAAACTGCAAAATTGTTACCGGACATTGCAAAAGCCAAGCAGTTTTGTGTGGCCATCCAAAAATATTCAATGTGTGAAGGAGTTTGCCAACTTTTGTAGACAAAATACGAAAATGTCCATTCCAGTGACTTTTTGGAGAATTCACAAATACAGGAAAGACGCACTTCTGACTATTTCGTTAATTAAATTGGAAATGTATATAAAATGTATCGTTTATTATAGTGTTGTAGGGTCGGCCCCGCTCGACTGTAACTTTGCTTACTTGTTTTTTCATATTTTTATCGCATGCGACTTTTTCAATTTGACTTATAATATTTTGTAATATTTTTTCATCTTACAACACAGGTTGGGGATATTATATAAGAATTGCAAATATCGTCCGATTCTCACGAAAATTTTCACAAGGGTAGGGTTGGGCTCAGAAGGGCTAGGCCTATTGTTTTCAAAGATGTCCGTTGGTCCATTTCCGGGGTTGAAATGGACCAACAACTAAAAATGTTCCTGATTTTGCAGCCGTTATAAAGGTCACAAATAGAAACCAAAGGACACGAAATCTCGCATAAAGGTAGAGTTTATTACAGCGAGTAGAATGGACCACCACCTTTGTGTGAAAAATACCATCATTACCAGGCGATATCCGAAATACACAAAAGGCGAACTTCTTCTACTTCTAACAAATTGTAGTGTTGTAGGGTATCACATGGTCGGCCCCGCACGTCTATAGCCTTTGCTTATTTGTTTTGTATTCGGTTATATTCAACATAGGAAATTTCAAATTTCAGTTAACCTTCCATGTACAATGAGTTCCACGACTAACTACATAATTTTACAAATGACATATTTCATTTGAAATTATTAACCAAATTGTATTCTTGATCACGTTCGTCTGTAGAGTAATACTTTGCCTCGATTAGTCACACTATTTCCAACATCAGTTTTTGACTATATAAACCCCAACCGGACAAACCAACAGCATTCAGTACTCAATCAGTCGAATAAAAAAATGAAACTCCTATCTTTTGGACTTGTGGCTTTGGCCTTCGTTTTGGGTTATGCCAATGCTGAACCATGCAATTTGGGCGGTGGTGGCGGAAGTGGTAATGGCAAATAGGTAAGATAAGCACAACCTTACAGTTGGTATTTTCTCTTCTTTTAATTATACTCCTCCCACCTTGCAAAGGAGGATTTATTAAATTTGTTATAATTTTATTGATTCTTTACGTTGAGTTGATTCCGTTTTTATTCTATTCACAGGTCATCATTTGTATCCCCCAAAAAATTGATAAATGATTTCATGGTGTCACTGTTGATATTAAATGTTTAACTTCAAAACGATTAAAACAAATAAAAAATTTTTGATGAATGAATTTTAGTTTTAATTAAAACAAGTAAAAGAACATTAAGTTCGGCCGGGCCAAACTTTTAATACCCTCCTCCTTAGGGTAAAGGAAACATTAGAAGAAATGTGGCAAAAACCATTAAAATGCTGAATATCGGGAGGTACCGTTATATGGGGACTATACCAAATCATGGACTTACACATGCAAGGTTTCGCCAACGAAGCTAGAACCCATTATGACCTACAAATACCAATTTTCAGACAAATACGTGAAAAAATGTGGCAAAAATCATCAAATTACCGAATATCGGGAGGTACCGTTATATGGGGGCTATACCAAACCGTGGACCTATAATTACAATGACTCGCCATACGAACTGGGACCCATTATGATCTATAACTACCAAATTTTCAGAGAAAAATGTGTCAAAAACCATCAAAATGCCGAATATCGGAGGGTACCGTTATATGGGGGCTATACCAAATCATGGACCTACAAATGCAAGGTTTCGCCAACGAAGCTAGAACCCATTATGACCTACAAATACCAATTTTCAGACAAATACGTGAAAAAATGTGGCAAAAATCATCAAATTACCGAATATCGGGAGGTACCGTTATATGGGGGCTATACCAAACCGTGGACCTATAATTACAATGACTCGCCATACGAACTGGGACCCATTATGATCTATAACTACCAAATTTTCAGAGAAAAATGTGTCAAAAACCATCAAAATACCGAATATCGGAGGGTACCGTTATATGGGGGCTATACCAAATCATGGACCTACAAATGCAAGGTTTCGCCAACGAAGCTAGAACCCATTATGACCTACAAATACCAATTTTCAGACAAATACGTGAAAAAATGTGGCAAAAATCATCAAATTACCGAATATCGGGAGGTACCGTTATATGGGGGCTATACCAAACCGTGGACCTATAATTACAATGACTCGAACTGGGACCCATTATGATCTATAACTACCAAATTTTCAGAGAAAAATGTGTCAAAAACCATCAAAATACCGAATATCGGAGGGTACCGTTATATGGGGGCTATACCAAATCATGGATACATGCAATGTTTCGCCACCGGAGCTAGAACCCATTATGACCTACAAATGCCAATTTTCAGACAAATACGTGAAAAAAATGTGGCAAAAATCATCAAACTACCGAATATCGGGAGATACCGTTATATGGGGGCTATACCAAATCGAGGACCTATAATTACAATGACTCGCCATACGAACTGAGACCCATTATGATCTACAACTACCAAATTTTCAGAGAAATTCGTAAAAAAATGTGTCAAAAATCATCAAAATACCGAATATTGGGAGGTACCGTTATATGGGGACTATACCAAAACGTGGACCTATACATACAATGTTTCCCCACACGAACTAGGACCCAAATACCAATTTTTAGACAAATCCGTGAAAAAATGTGGCAAAAATAATTAAAATACCGAATATCGGTAGGTACCTTTATATGGGGGCTATACCAAAACGTGGACTTATACATGCAATGTTTTGCCACACGTACAGGGACCCGTTATGACCTACAAATACCAATTTTCAGACAAATCCATGAAAAAATTGGGCCTAAATCATCAAAATACCGAATATCGGGAGGTACCGTTATATGGGGACTATACCAGAACATGGACCGATATATCTCATTTTCAATACCAACCATCCTAGACACAATACCAATTGCTCTGCTAAATTTTGGCGCTCTATGTCAAATAATGTGGGCTGTATCGTGATTTCAATAGACAGACAGACGGACAGACAGACAGACAGACGGACATCGTTAAATCGACTTAGAATTTTATGCTGATTATGAATATATATATACTTTATGGGGTCTACGACGAATATTTAAGGATGTTACAAACGGAATGACAAAGATAATATATCCTCCTTTCCAAGGTGGAGGGTATAAAAATCAGTGCTAGGTCCCGTGCAAAAATAGGTAATATCGGTCAACTCCATCAAGTACTTCTCCCACAAAGGGTCAAAATTCTAAATAATTACAACTCTCATAAAATTTGAAGTAAGAGTCCGATTGTCTTCAAATTTCCCACATCCCAGTATTTTTATTATCCCAAGGTCTATTCTTAAGATGGAATACATCGGTCCAATCCTTTTGGTACCTCCCCCACAAATGGTCGAAATTTTCAAAAAATATATTTTTTGCACAGAAAGAGAAAGGATAATCCTATTTTGCTCCAACTTTGCATATCCGAATATTTGCGTCAGTTCTAGGTCAGGTGCGAAAATGGATAATATAGGTCCACTCCATCAAGTACTTCACCCACAAAGGGTCAAAATTTTGAATAATTACAACTCTTATTAAATGTGATGTAAGAGCCCGATTGTCTTCAAACTTCACACACTCCAATATTTTTATAACCCCAAGATCTGGTGTTAAGATGGAATATATCGATCCACTCTTTCTAGTACCTCCCTCACAAAAGATCGAAATTTTGGATGTCCATTAAGCTCATAAAACGCGAAATTAACATCCGATTCAATTTAGACTTTGTACATCTGAATATTTCCATCAACACAGGATCTGTTATAAAAACGGTAAAAATCGGACCATTCCTTCTGGTACCTTCCCTATAAAGGGTCAAAATTTTGAATATCCATGGATGTCACAAAAAGCGAAATTAATATCCGATTCCATTCCAGACTTGGTACATCTCAATATTTCTATTAACACAAGATCTGTTATAAAGATGGTAGAGATCGGACCACAAATGGTTTAAGATTTTGAAAAACAACCAACATTTTTATATGTATTAGATAAAGCATGAAAATTTAATACTTGGGTCGACTATACCTGGTACCCCACGCACATGTTAACATTTTCTAAAAATTATCACATGTGTTATGTAAAGTGAAGGAAGTTACCAACCTGTTACCCAGTTACCCCATATTTATATCGTATTTTTTTAGGTTCGATACGAAATAGACAATATTGGCCCATTCCCTCAGAACCCACTCTATAGAGGGTCAATAGTTTGAATAATCATAACAGAAGTCAACATATATTTAAATAATCGAACAATGGCTGATGATATTAGCCTGTCGACAGAACCGATTAATACTTTTTAACTTGTTTTAAATAAAATTAGACCATTTACATTCAAGAGCATGCAAAGATTTATTTCGAATTTTTAGAGAAGGCAACTACTACAATAAACCATTTACATCATGGGTCTGTCGCGGGAAAAGGAATGCACGAGTCTCTAAAATAAAGAAAATAATTAATTATTTATTCATTTTATAATACAAATTTTTATTTCAATTCTCTTACCTATTTGCCATTACCACTTCCGCCACCTCCGCCCAAATTGCATGGCTCAGCATTGGCATAACCCAAAACGAAGGCCAAAGCCACAAGTCCAAAAGATAGGAGTTTCATTTTTTTTTAATTCGATTGATTGAACAACACTGAATGCTGTTGGTATGCCCTGTGGGGGTTTATATAGTCGGAAAATTATATTGCAAATAGTGTGACTAATTGATGTAATGTGTGCGTGAACGTGACCTGTAATATATTTTGAAAATTTAATTTTGAATGTGACTTTTTAAAACTCATTATTGATCTTAGAATAATTAAGAGACCCAAATAACCTAGGAATATCCTAGTCTTAAGGTTTAGCAAAATTATGAGGAAACTGGTGCGAGTTTACATAAGATATATCCTCGGAATAGTAAATGTCCTCAGCATTTGATAATTTGCTGAGAGTGAGTCGATTTTAAAAAACTTACAAGATTTTCTATAAGCTTCGTAGTCGATTGCAGGATGTCAATGAGTTCATATCATACATTGTACTAAATGTTCAGATTTTCAAAAAATCATATTCAAGTTTTTCCTTTTCCGTAAGAATAACGGAAAAATGTTAACCATTTACACCAGAAAGTGTAAAAATCTTTCATTTCTACGTTTACCGGGGAGGATATTAGTATAACCATTGCACAATAGGCCCACATCCAATTTACTATTTCAACGTCTCCATATGTAAACCCTAAAAACCAACAGTGGTCTCAATGTCATATTCCCTAACCCAAAACCAAAATTTAATAATAATTTAGTACGCATATCCAAAACAGTCTACACCTCTCTATCCTAGACACCAATAACGATCCAAATTAAGTACCATTTAGTACTTTTCGAACAATTATAGTACGAATTAACAAAACCATAACCAAATCTCAGCACCATATACCAACAGAGACTTAGATATCATATTTCGGGATTCCAGCTCGACCCATTCACCCAGTACAAAATTTAGCAAAACTTAGTACTTTTCGCATAATTTTAGTACTAATTTGTAAAACCATTCCTTCTAGTTATCGCAAATAAAAATTTCATGGTTTCGGCATCAACCCATCGGCCAATACCACATTTATTATCATTTCCAAACCAGCAACTTCTAGTACTTTTTGAACAATTATAGTACACATTTCCAAATCCACCTCCATACCTCAATTCCTGATATCAACAGACCCCCAAATTTCAAGTTTGAGGATTTGAATACCCCTTCACCCAGTACTAAGTTTAGTACCATTTAGTACTTTTTCTACAATTATAATACACTATTTCCAAAACCACCTCCAAATGTCCAAGTCACACATAAAAAGCGATCCTGACATTAAATTTCAGATTTCAAGTCAATACCTGTTCACCAAATACCAAATTGGACCAAATATGCAGGGTGAGATGAAAAAACTGCAACCAACTTCAGACTGATGTCATTTCTAAGCCACTCGTCTGACATCTGTTAAAATTATTCCATTATACTTATTGTTTACCAGCGCACAAAAGGATTTGATGCGAATTTCCAGAAAAAAAGTTATTCGTGATGGAATTCAAGCGGGATAGTGTGATTTCTTTATATTTGACTGACTATCATTGGAGCACTCCAGCATTTAAATGTGAATAAATCTTTTGTGTCTCGTACCATCGCTCGTTACCGTGATACTGGCAGCGTAGCCCAACGTCAAGGAAATGGACGAAGTGGAAGAAAACAGCTACATCAGCAGAAATGGTTCGAAAAGTAAAGAAGCGACTTGATCGAATGCCGCGTCGCAGTGGCCGAAAAATGGCTCGAGAGCAATATTCGATTCGGCAAATATTGAAAAATGAGCCATTGAAATTCCAAAAAGTGCAAGAACTTACACCGCTACAGAAATAGAAAGAAAATAGACTCAAAAGAGCTAAAGACTTGCTTCGCTTGGCCGAAAGTGGTAAACTGCCGAATTTGGTTTTCTCCGCTGAGAAAATATTTGTTTTCCAGCAGTTTGTAAACAAACAAAATAATCGTGTTTATTTGTCAAAGAGATCAGCTGAAAATGTGCACCTTCGGTTGGCCACCAGAACTCAAGCGCCGACCAGGGTGATGGTGTGGGCCGCCATAACACCCGATGGTCGCTCTCCGCTCGTGTTAATCGAATATTCTGGAGGGTGTATTAAATCCAAACATTTTGGCCGCAGACCTTGGACATTCCAACAGGACTCAGCACCATCACAATCAGCACGCTCCATCCAAGAATGGTTACAAAATGAGGTTCCTCGCTTCATTTCCAGCGCACAATGGCCACCAAAATCTCCGGATACTAATCCGTTGGACAATTGTGTCTAGAGTATTTTGGAAAGCAAGGTTGGCACTAAAAATACCAAAGTGTCGATCACCTCAAGCAAGCGCTTCGCCGGGAATGGTTCAAAATACCGCAGAGAAACATTCGGGCAGCGTGTGACGGTTTCATTGGCCGTTTGAAGGCCATAATTCGTGCCAAAGATGACCAATTCGAACAAATCTAAACTTATTCTAAAATTTTATGCTATTTTCGACCTTTTTGCTTTCATTCAATAAAATTTAAAAAAAAAATGTAAAAATTGTGGCGTTTGACTTTGTTGCAGTTTTTTATATCAGCCTGTCTATCCACGTGAGTATAGTTCCTATACTGTATCTCTCAATTTTTAAGATCTTAAATATTTCACATGAGTAAAATTTCCTAATTAGTACAGCCCCACGATTTTCGGGGTTTTAGGTTTCATCCAGCATTTCCAACACATTTTTTATAGTCCGTGTTCTTAATGGATGGAAACCATGAAATACAAATTTTGACATATGACCTAGTAACGACCGATTTTGTTTAAATGTCCTAGTCAGATTTTTCTGCTAAAGTGCATGTACAGGGTTGCCCATATTCGACGGACCCATCTGGCAATGCCATAACTTTTGACAGAGATGTCACATCGCTTAATGACATACCGCGTTTGAAGCGTCAGTCCAAGCAGATTTTTACCATGAACCAATACACGCCACGCGAGCCCTCTGAAATAGTTGAAATTTACAAGAAGTCAATTGTGAAAACTCAACGTGCTTTTAAAACATTAAAAAATGTGAGAAGTGCGCCTTCTATGAACACCATTGAGCGTTTATACGAAAAATTTTCGACTGGTAAGGCTCTTTCTAATCCGAAGAGGCCATATAAAAGTCGACCAAGGCGATCGGCCAAGAATATCGCTGCCGTACGAGCCAGTGTTGAGAGGTCCCCAAGAACATCGCAAAAACGCCGTTCTCAGCAGTTGGGCATGGCTCGGCCCACTTTACAACGGATTATTCGCATTGATTTGCATTTGTTCCCGTACAAAATTCAATTGACGCAAAGAATGTTGCCTGCGGACAAGCCTCGTCGATTGGAATGGGCCCATGGGTCCGTCGAATATGGGCAACCCTGTAATTTAATTTCATTAAAACACTCTCCTCGCAAAAGGTGTTCATTGTCGCCATAAGTTTCGAAACATATAATTTATTTTTTGAAAATCAGATCATATTTTTAATATATTCCGAATTATTCAATAGTACACATTAAAAATAAAATACAAATATTTTTACACTATATTACTTGTCACGTTCAGCAATCCATTGCATTAATTAGTCACAAAATGTTAACATCATTTTCCGACTATATAAACCCCCGCGAACATGCCAACAGTATTCAGTTCACAATCACTCAAATAGAAAATGAAACTCTTATCTTTCGGACTTGTGGCTTTGGCCTTCGTTTTGGGTTATGCCAATGCCGAACCTTGCAATTTGGGGGGAGGTGGCGGAAGTGGTAATGGCAAATAGGTAAGAGAATTGAAATGACTAAATTATGTTAAAGGATATGACGAGTTATACTTTTTCGATAATTAATTAAATATTTTCCTCTTAATAGAGAGTCGTGAGTTCCTGGACGATGACATTCAAACCCATGGTGTAAACAATGCATATTACTTCTATTCTTCTACAAAATTCGAAAATAAATATATTCTTCCCTGAAGTTATGAAAAGATAATCAAGTAATTTAATTTAAAATTAAGTTATATTGCGACTTGGGCGAATATACAAATATTAGGCATTAATTGGTCTGCCCCGGCCAACATTAGTATTTTATACCCTCCACCATAGAATGGAGAGTATATTAAGTCTGTCATTCCGTTTGTAACACTACGAAATATACATTTTAGACACCACAAAGTTTATATTTTCTTGATCAGCATAAAATTCTATGTCGATTTAGCGATGTCCGTCCGTCTGTGGAAATCATTCTAGCTTCCGAACGAAATGAAGTAAGTTGATAAAATTTTACTCAAATGAGTATTATGTCTGCAGGACTTTTGGTATTGAAAATCGGACATGTAGGTCCACGTATTCATATAGCCCCCCTATAACGGTACCTCCCGATATTCGGTACTTTGATGATTTTAGCGACATTATTCAACGGAATTTTAAAATTTCAAATTTTGTATTTGAAGTTCGTAATATATACTACAGCATAAAACAGAAAATGGGCCATGTAGGTTCACTTCTTCGTATAGCCCACATATAACGGTACCTCCCGATATTCGGTACTTTGATGATTTTAGCGACATTATTCGTTTGAAGTTCGTAATTGGTACTACAGCCTAAGACGGAAAATTGTCTATGCAGGTTCACGTTTTCGTATAGCCCCAATATAACGGTACCTCCCGATATTCGCTATTTTGATGATTTCAGCTACATTATTACCAGAATTTTTTAATTCAAGTTTCGCATTTGAATATTGTAATGGTTTATGACAAAAGTTGCCTATGAAGGTCCACGTCGTCGTATAGACCTTAACACAATGGCTACATTCGGTATTTTTAAGATTTTAACAGGATTTTAAACGGATTTTATTATTTTATTTGCCAAAATCGTTCCAAAAGGTGGAGGGCATTCAAAGATCGGTCCGGCCGAACTTACAGCTTCTTCACTTGCTCTTACTTGTTTTACCAACCATATATACCCTAGTTTGAATATGGGGTATATCGGTCCACTCATTGTTTGTGCCTCCCCCACCCTCATAAAATACAAACTAATTTACAAATATTTCTTTAAACTTCGAACAATGCTGTACTACCACCTGCATTAGATCTAGTGAAAATATGGACCCTGATCCCTCCTTCTTTTACCTTCCATACAAATGGTTAATACCTGGATATTGGCTTGAGATATATACCTTAAATCATTTGATACTGCCAAAAGGCTTTAGACCCTAGGTATCATTGTACCAAATCCGTTTCAGGATATTTGTAGCTGATCTAGCGATTTCCGTCCGTACGTCTGCCTGTCTGGCTGGATCGCACAATAACTCTCGAAGGGAGTATCCAATTTGATCCAAACTTGGTACATCGTAATATTATCAATAAACTCACCCACAAAAAATCGAAATTAAAAGTGAAAGGAAAATCTGATTTTGCTCCTACTATGCAAATCCTAGTATTTGCATTAGTGATAGGTCAGGTGCGAATATGGACAATATCGGTCTATTTCATCAAGTACCTCCTCCAGAAAGGGTCAACATTTTGAATAATTATAACTCTTATAAAATGTGATGTAACAGTCCGATTATCTTCAAATTACACACATCAGAATATTTTTATTAACCCAAGGTCTGGTGTGAAGATGGAGTATATTAGTAGACTCCTTCTGGTACCGAAAGGGGTCAAAATTTTGAATATTCATGAAGCTCATAAAACGCGAAATTAATATCCGATTCCATTCAGACATGGCACATCTTAACATTTCCATCAACACAAGATCTAAAGGGTTGCCCATATTCGACGGACCCATCTGGCAACGCCATAACTTTTGAAAGAGATGACACATCGCTTAATGACATACCGCGTTTGAAGCGTCAGTCCAAGCAGATTTTTACCATGAACCAATACACGCCACGCTCTGATCCGAAGAGGCCATATAAAAGTCGACCAAGGCGATCGGCCGAGAATATCGCTGCCGTACGAGCCAGTTTTGAGAGGTCCCCAAGAACATCCCATCCCATAAACGCCGTTCTCAGCAGTTGGGCATGGCTCGGTCCACTTTACAACGGATTATTTGCATTGATTTGCATTTGTTCCCGTACAAAATGCATTTAACGCAAATAATGTTGCCTGCGGACAAGCCTCGTCGATTGGAATGGGCCCAAAGGTCCGTCGAATATGGGCAACCCTGTATTATAAAGACGGCGGAGATCGGACCATTCCTTCTAGTACCTTCCCCACAAAGGGTCAACGTTTTGAATAAAAACAACTCTCGTAAAATCTTAAATAAGCATCCGGATCTCTTCAAATTACACACATCACAATAGTTTTATTAACCCAAGGTCCGGTATGAAGACGGAATACATAGGTCCACTCCTTCTGGTACCTTCCCCGCAAAGGGTCAACATTTTAAATATCCATGAAACTCACAAAATGCGAAATTAACATCCGATTCCAATCAGACTTAGCACATCTCAATACTTCCATCAACACGAGATCTGTTATAAAAATGGTAGAGATCGGACCATTACTTCCACATATGGTTCAAGATTTTGAAAAACGCTCAAAGAAAGCGAAATAAGCATCCAAATCTCTTCAAATTTCACACATCCAAATATTTTTGCTAACGCAAGATATGTTGTAAAGATGATACAACCCCTTCTGGTACCTCACCCACAAAGGTTCTCAATTTCCAATATTTATATTTGTCATAACCTGCGAAACAATCCGGCGATTCTTTACAACTCACTATATTAATATTTGTACAAATATTAGATTTGGTATGAAGATGTGTACGTACACAAATGGCCAAACCGACTGATACATGTTTGAGAGAGCAGAACTGCAATACATATTTGTAAACTAGGGTAAAAACTTAAACAAATTCGAAATCTATAGGCATCGCTTATCTGCCTTGAATAAAAGTAGACATTGAATTTTAATTACTATTTTAGTCAAAATAATAACTGTTTTATTTCAAACGTCAGCGCCAAAAAAGTGAAATAATAAACACCCTGCCAGGAAAGGGAAAATACGTCCATAAACACGTTTCAATTGGACCGTAACAGATTTGTACAAAATCGAAAATAATTACCAACCAACCAAGTGAAAAAAATTAGAATATTTTTGTTGCTTTGCAACTTGTTCTCAACGCTTGTCCTTTTCAATTTCTCGGTAATTGTATGTTAATTAAAATTAAAAGATATGACAGAGATAAATAATCGAGTTCGATCGAAACTACATATGTTTTGGGAGCCGTAAAATAAATCGATCAAAAATTTGCGATAAAAGTGTCTAGAGGATGGTATGAAATCGCTTCATGGTCACAGTCGATTGTGCAATTTAGACAAGATCATGTAGACGTCATTAAAATTATATAGTTTTGTTTGTTTAATTAACTTCTTGAATTTTAATGAAGAATGTTTTAGAAGTATTAACAAAAAACGGGCATACAGGGTGAGATAAAAACAAGTAAAACAGCTGTAAATTCGGCCAGGCCGAACTCTGAATACCCTCCACCATTTGGTACAAACTTAACAATTTTCAAAAAAAAAATCGCTTATAAATTCTCTTAAAATCTTGAAAATACTTAATGTAGCCGTATATTATAGTCTATACGACGACGTGGGCAACTTTTGTCACAAGCTATTACAATATTCAAACGCGAAACTTAAAAAAAATCTGTTTATAATGAAGCTAAAATCATCAAAATACCGAATATATGGAGGTACCATGGTGGTTATAAAACATGGATCTGCACAGACAATTTTCTGTCATAGGCTGTAATATCGAACTTCACGAACTTAAAATGCAAAATTTGAAACAATCCCGGTAAATAATGTCGCTAAAATCATGAAAATAACGAAGATCGGTGTGTACCGTTATATGGGGGCTATACGAAGGCGTGGACCTGCCCAGACAATTTTCTGTGATATACTGTAGCATCCATTACGAACTTCAAATACAAAATTTGAAACAATTCCGGTAAATAATGTCGCTAAAATCATCAAAATACCGAATATCGGGAGGTACCGTTATATGGGGGCTATACGAAGACGTGGACCTGCACAGACAATATTCTCTCTCTTCGGCTGTAGAATCCATTACGAACTTCAAATACCAAATTTGGAACAATTCCGGTGAATAATGTCACTAAAATCATCAAAATACCGAATGTCGGAAGGTACAGTTATATGGGGGCTATACGAAGACGTGGACCTACATGGCTCATTTTCCGTCTTAGGATGTAGTATCCATTACGAACTTCAAATACAAAATGTGAAACAATTCCGGTAAATAATGTCGCTAAAATCATCAAAATACCGAATATCGGGAGGTACCGTTATATGGGGGCTATACGAAGACGTGGACCTACATGGCTCATTTTCTGTCTTAGGATGTAGTATCCATTACGAACTTCAAATATCAAAATTGGAACGATTCCGGTAAATAACGTCGCTAAAATCATCCAAATACCGAATATCGGGGGATACGGTATATGGGGGCTATACGAAGACGTAGACCTATATGGCCCATTTTCAATACCAAAAGTCCTGCAGACATGGTACACATTTGAGTAAAATTTTATCAACCTACTTCATTTCGTTCGGAAGCTAGAGTGATTTCCACAGATGGACAGACGGACGGACATTGATAAATCGACATAGAATTTTATGCTGATCAAGAATATATATACTTTGTGGGGTCTAAAATGTATATTTCGAGGTGTTTCAAACGGAATGAGAAACTTAACATACCCTCCATACTATGGTGGAGGGTATAAAAAACTGCAACAAAGTCAAATGACATAAATTTAACTTTTTTTGCTTTTTTTAAATTTTATTACATGAAATCAAAAACTGTCGGAAATATTAGAATAAGTTTAGATTTGTTCGAATTATAGCCTTCAAACGGCCAATGAAACCGTCACACGCTGCCCGAATGTTACTCTTCGTTATTTTGGCCCATTCCCGACGAAGCGCTTGCTTGAGGTGATCGACACTTTGGTATTTTTTAGTTCCAACCTTGCTTTCCAAAATACTCCAGACACAATAGTCCAACGGATTGGTATCCGGAGAAAATTTGGTGGCCGTTTTGCTCTAGAAATGAAGCGAGGAACCTCATTTTGTAACCATTCTTGGGTGGCGCGTGCTGAGTCCTGTTGGAATGTCCAAGGTATGCGGCCAAAATGTTTGTGTGCCCAAGGCTTTACTACTCCCTTCAGAATATTTTCGCGATAATATTCGGCATTTATTCTGATGCCACGGTCGATTAATACGAGCGGAGAGCGACCATCGGCTGTTATGGCGTTCCATACAATCACCACGGCCGGTGCTTGAGTTCTGGTGGCCAACCGAAGGTGCACATTTTCAGCTGACCTCTTTGGCAAGTAAACACGATCTACTTGTTTGTTTACAAACTGCTGGACGACGAATGTTTTCTCATCGGAGACAGAGAAAAACAAATTCGGCAGCTCACCACTTTCGGCCAAGCGAAGCAACTCTTTAGCTCTTTTGAGTCTATTTTCTTTCTATTTCTGTCGCGGTGTAAGTTCTTGCACTTTCTGGAATTTCAATGGCTTTAACTCATTCATTTTTTCAATATTTGCCGAATGGAATATTGCGATATGTTCGGCTTACGAGCCATTTTTCGGCCACTGCGACGCGGGTTTCGATCAAATCGCTTCTTTGTTTTTCGAACCATTTCTGCTGATGTTGCTGTTTTCTTCCGTCCAAATCCTTCACGTCGGGCTACGCTTCCAGCTACCAGTATCACAGTAACGAGCGATGGTACGAGACACCAATAGATTTATTCACATTTAAATGCTGGGGTGTTCTAACGATAGCCACTTGTGGTTTTCCAGCCAAATATAAAGAAATCACACTATCACCCTTGAATTCCATCACGAATAACTTTTTTCCTGGAAAATTCTCACCAGAAGACTTTTCTACGCTTGTAAACAATATAATGAGCTGTCACTGGAATAATTTTAACAGCTGTCGGACGAGTGGCTTAGAAATGACAGCAGTCTGAAATTGTTTGTCGTTTTTTTCATCTTACCTTGTACATATTACGCAGATTAGTTCTGTTGTCTTCCATACTACTAATTATCTTAAGGAAATAGGTTCGGTAGAATAAAATTTTTAACCAAGGCCCAAACATTGCATCTCTAAATTCTTCACGACATTTCAGGGGGCCCGTCAATGCCACAAAACATGTTTTACATAAAACACGTTCATACTGCAATTATTTTTGTTAATTATTTCCTGTTCATAATAAGTGAAAGGATTCTGCAACTTATGATAAACTATAGCATCTTCATGGTTGCACAACGATGCCATGACTTTTAAAATAAACCCTAAAATCACATACACACACCACGTCATGCCGTGTCGTATTAATCTCTTGAAACATTTACTTAACAAATCTCGTTAAGCTTCGTATTTTATGATGACCATTGGTACTTCCTCCTTTTGCTAGATAATTTAAGTGAACCTTTATTCAATTATTTATTTAAATTTAAGATTCTGCCACAACCTTGAATCGTGGTGGGTATTCTCGATACAAACGCAGACTCACACACACGCACGACACAAAAGTCATTTACACCGGAACAGTTTTATCTGGCCAGCCAGAAACCGACATTTTTACCTGAAGTTTTCCAAAACATGTTCTGGTAAAACGAAACAATATTTCACTGAGGATGTTGCAAAAGGATGCATGCAAAATAAAATCTAGAAATTTATAAACTTCATAATAATACTCCATAGAGGTCAACGACATGATTGACCGGTTTCATGTTGAAAATGAAATGAATATTGCCAACTGAGGTTTTCGTGGTTTTCTTATGAAGTATGTATGGAAACCACAAGAGCTACATTTTGATCCATGTATTCTTAAAGAAGTAGTGTGAGTATTTACGTTGAGTGGAAGATTCCCTGGAAATATCGAATCTTAAATCATGTTTATTACATTGTGGAAAAAAATTCTTGTTTAAAATTATAATAGAGAGAGGTGTCGGGTTAAAAAAAAGAAGTAGAAAAATTCATCCTTTTTGTACCATACAACACACTGTGATCAGGATATTATATATTTGTGCAATTGTTTGTAACATAGAGGAAAGGAAGCGAAATAGATCCATAGTTCCTCTTGATGATCCGTCCGTCCGTTATTCAGTTCATGTATTTTTATACCCTCCACCTTGGAAAGGAGGGTATATAAACTTAGTCATTCCGTCTGCCTGTCTGTTGAAATCACGATACAGCCCACATTATTTGACGTAGAGCGTCAAAATTTAGCAGAATAATTTTTATTGTGTCTAGGATGGTTGGTATTGAAAATGAGATATATCGGTCCACGTTTTGGTGTAGTCCCCATATAACGGTATATCCCGATATTCGGTATTTTGATGATTTTTGCCACACCTTTTCACGGATTTGTCTGAAAATTGGTATTTGTTGGTCATAATGGGTTCTAGCTCCGGTGGTGAAACTTTGCATGTATAGGCCCACGCTTTGGTATAGCCCCCATATAACGGTACCTCCCTATATTTGGTATTTTGGTGGTTTTTGTCACATTTTATCGTGGATTTGTCTTAAAATTGGAATTTGTTGGTCATAATAAGTTCCATCTCCGTTGACGAAATATTGTATGTATAGGTCTACGCCCTATATAGCGGTACCTCCCGATATTCGGCATTTTCATGATTTTCCCACGAATATGCCTAAAAATTGGTATTTGGAAGGTATTAAAAGTTCGGCTCGGCCGAACTTTATGTTTTTTACTTGTTGTAAATAAGGTACTGATCGTAGATGAAATTTGAAGTTGAATTTTTGCACAGATGATTTACCCCAAGGACGAGTCCTGTTTAAATTGAGCCTAGAAGCATATAGGTCGAATTTTGTGAAAATAGTTTAAGATATAGATGTATTTCCCATATACAGGGTGAGATGAAAAAACTGCAACCAACTTCAGACTTTTGCATTTTCTAAGCCACTCGTCCGACAGTTATTAAAATTATTCCAGCGACAGCTCATTATATTGTTTCATTTCTCTTTCGAGACGATATTGTTTAAAATCATAATTCGTGCCATGACTAATTCGAAAAAAACTAAATCTTACTATAAAATTTGATGCTATTTCCGACATTAATAAAATTAAAAAATTTATTCAATAAAATTGAAAAAAAAAATTATGGCGTTTGACTTTGTTGCAATTTTTTTTTATAATTTTATCTGAACCGATTACAATATAATTTGCAAATTTATTTTTATTCCGAATTCCAAATTTCATTGAAATTCGGCATACACATCGTGATTAGTGCATCAATGAAAACGGCCGAAATATATATATGGGAGCTATATCCAAATGTGAACCGATTTCAATATAATTTGGCAAATTTACTTGTGTTTCGAATTCCGTTTCACATTCCTGATCCTTTATGTGAGGTACCAGAAGGGGTTCGCAGATATATTTAATCTTCATAACAGATCTTGTGTTAGCAGAAATATCTGCCTGTGTGAAATTTGAAGAGAGTTGGATGCTTATTTCGCTTTTCAAGCCTTTTGTTTTTCAAAATCTTGAACACTATGTGGGGGAGGTAGCAAAAAAATTGGTCAGACCTCGACTATCTTTATAACAGATCTTGTGTTGATAGAAATATTGAGGTGTACCAAGTTTGAATGGTACCTTTTATGAGATTCATGGATATTCAAAATGTTTACCCTCTGTGTGAGAGAGGTACCAGAAGGAGTGGACCGTTATATCCGATCTTCATAGCAGATATTGTATAAGTAGAAATAATGGAATGTGTGAAATATGAAGAAAGCCAAATGCTTATTTCGGATTTTATAATCGTTTTGGTTATTTAAACATTTGACCCTTTGTGAGAAGTTACCAGAAGGAGTAGATCTATATATTCCATCTTCACACCAGACCTTGGGTAAACAAAAATATTGTTATGTGTGTAATTTGAAGATAATCGGACTCCTACATAACATTTTAGAAGAGTTATAATTATTCAAAATGTTGACCATTTGTGGGAAAGGTACTTGATGGAGTGGACCGATATTGTCCATTTTCACATCTGACCTAGAGCTGCTGCAAATATTACAATTTACCAATTTGAAACGAAGTCGGATTATCCTTTTTCTTTCTGTGCAGTAAAATATATATTTTTTGACAATTTCGACATTTTGCGGTCCATCTCCGAACTCAATCTAAGTTTGATAATAATAATACGATGTACCAAGTTTGAACCGAATCGGATACTCTATTCGAGAGTTGTCTTGCGCACCAGCCAGAAGACAAACAGACAGACGGACGAACATCGTTAAATCGACTCCAAATGTCCTGAAACTAAATTCGTCCAAAGAGACCTAAAACCGTTATTTCGATGAGGCACGTTTTGGCCGTATCAAATTATGTAAATCCTCTCTAGCCATATGGCTGAGGGTATCAAAATTACGAAACATATTTACTTTTCTATTGTCATATCTTTATGCGACTTTCTTAGATTTTATCGATTTCTGGCAAGAGGCCATTCTGAATTTGTAAGAATTGTCGAACTCCGTCCAGCCATTCTTGAGTTATAAGAGGTATAATTCAAATTTTATACTCCAGATGTTATCTAATGACCATCCAAATTGGTGGACTTCTGCTCAGCGCTAAACTCTTACACCATGAAAATTCTATTGGCCTATAATTGTGGCCTGTAGAGCAACTGCAAAATCAAAATTTTTCCGGTTTTTGTCCAAATGCGAAATTTTGTGAGAATCGGGCCATAAATGCAACCTGTTGCGTGATTACATATCAATATGGACGGACAGACAGACACACATATCTAGATCGACTCAGCTCGGCGAGATACAAAACATCCTATATTCAGGACCTATATTTTGAAGTGTTACCTAATTTTTGGCCCGATACCCCAAACACATAGGGTTGTAGGGTATAGATATTATGTATTGGACATCATTCATGAGAAAAAAAGTACCAAAAGTTTAAAATGCCGAATAATTGCCCTGAAGCCGTTTTTATAAATGTACGTACATTGCTTAGGTATTGTAGATCGGATGGTAGAGAATTCCATTAGCGGATAGTGCCAACAAAAAACTGTCTTTCAGAGACCAAGCTTCTTCGTCCTAACAGCATAATCTACCTTCCTCTATTTGTTTCTGTAAATCTTTGTCTTACGAACAGGTCATTTTGCATAGATCAGTCTTTTGTCTGTAGGCAGGTGATTTCATGATTTTAGCTACATTTGAATTGTCTAAAGATCCATACTAGAAGTTCCTTAGGTCCACGATAGGTCCACGATATCGTATAGCCCACATACAATGCTACACCCCGATATTCGATGATTTGACGATTTTAGGAACATTTTTCGCCGGAGTTGTTTCAAATTTCGTATTTACTGTCCGTAATGGGAACTATAGTCTATGCCAGAAAATTGTCTATGCAGGTCCAGTTCTTCGTATAGCCCCGATGTAACGGTACCTCCGTATATTCGGTAATTCCAAATTTCGTTCCAAATCGTAGAGGATATTCAAAGTTTGGCACGAACATACTGCCTTTTTACACGTTTTTGAACCCTCCACCATTGTATGGAGGGTATATTAAGTTTGTCATTCCGTTTTTAACACCTCGAAATATACATTTTAGACCCCACAAAGTATATATATTCTTGATCAGCATAAATGTCGAGAGTAATTTCTGTCTGTCCGTCTGTGGAAATTACTCTAGCTTCCGAACGAAATGAAGTAGGTTGATAAAATTTTACTCAAATGCGTACTATGTCTGCAGGACTATTGGTATTGAAAATGGGCCATATAGGTCCACGTCTTCGTATAGCCCCCGTATAACGGTACTTCCCGATATCCCGTATTTTGATGATTCTAGCGACATTTTTACCGGAATTCTTTCAAAATTAATATTTAAAGTTCGTAATAGATGCTACGGCTTACGACAGAAAGTGGGCCATATAGGTCCACATCTTCGTATAGCCCCATACAACGGTACCTCCCGATATTCGGTATTTTGATGATTTTAGCAACATTATTTACCGGAACCATGGTACCTCCCTATATTCGGAATTTTGATAATTTCAGCTATATTATAAACAGATTGTTTTCAGGTTTCGCATTTGAATATTGTAATAGCTTGTGACAAAAGTTGCCTATGCAGGTCCACGTCGTCGTATAGACTGTAGCCATATACATTAGGTATTTTCAAGATTTTAAGAGAATTTATAAACGATTTTATTTTTTTTTTTTTTTTTTTTTTTTTGAAAATTGTTAAATTTGTACCAAATGGTGGAGGGCATTCAAAGTTCGGTTCCGATCATTTTATTATTACCTAGGAAAACATTTTTTTAAAAAACACACTTCCACCAATATTTCCTAGCATTCAAAAATGATGTACGAGATTGACCATTGTTCCACCTGTTCCGGCATATGCATGCAGTTGTTGATAGTTTCTATGGAATAGTTTAAATCAAATTAAATACCTGACATTATCTTAAATGCTAGTGTTTTATTATGATAATTTTCGCATTCTTTCGTTCGGTTCGGGTCTCCTCAAATTTTTAAATTCCCATTTGTGTTTAGGCATATCGTTTTAATAACTAACTAATATTAATGGTCTTTGGAGTACACACAACCAACACAAGCACGCAATGATTTATTATGGTATCTATGTGCCGGTGAGAACAAAAATCCGTATTTTTTTAAGAATAACATTTTAAGAGATTTTCGTGAGAAACGTGTTGTCGTGTTAACACAAAAGAAGGAAACGTAATCTTTTTTTAGGGTTGCTAACAAAATCTCAACCTAGAAGTTTTAGAGGCGTTTTTGTGTGATGTAATCTGCAAAGATTTCGCCGGTTTTTTGATTTATCAAAGCGGAATTCAAACTTAATTACAACTGGCGAAGATGTGTTAATTTCCAAGGTCATAAAGTAAGAAGTGTTTATTTGATTAATTATTATGCCCCTCCGAAATATATATGTGTCACATAAATACATACATACATATACACTCATATATATGTTTCCTGGTTAATACTAAGATTTTATCTTGACATTCTAGTTCACTTAAGTGTATTTCGCCGCAAAATGCAGCAATATCGGGTTTGGCTTTGGTATAGCGTCCGTTACGGCCTTTTTAAACCCTCCACCATAGTATGGAGGGTATATTAAGTTTGTCATTTCGTTTTTAACACCTCGAAATTGACATTTTAGACCCCACAAAGTATATATATATATATTCTTGATCAGCATAAAATTCTATGTCAATTTAGCGATGTCCGTCCGTCTATCCGGCTGTGCGTCTGTGGAAATCACTCTAGCTTCCGAACAAAATGAAGCAGTTTGATAAAATTTTACTCAAATGTATATTATTTCTGCAGGACTTTTGGTATTGAAAATAAGCCATGTAGGTCCACGTTTTGGTATAGCCCCCATACAACGGTACCTCCCTATATTCGGTATTTTGACGCTTTTGGCGACATTATTTACCGGAATTGTTTCAAATGTTGTATTTGAAGTTCGTCATAGATACTACAGCATAAAACAGAAAATGGGCCATGTAGGTCCACTTCTTCGTATAGCCCCCATATAACTTTACCCCCCGATATTCGGTATTCTGATGATTTTAGCGACATTATTTACCGGAATTGTTTCAAATTTGGTATTTGAAGTTCGTCATAGATACTACAGCACAAAACAGAAAATGGGCCATGTAGGTCCACTTCTTCGTATAGCCCCCATATAACGGTACCACCCGATATTCGGTATTCTGATGATTTTAGTGACATTATTTACCGAAATTGTTTCAAATTTCGCATTTGAAGTTCGTAATGGATACTACAGCCTGTGACAAAAAATGGTCTGTGCAGATCCATGTTTTACAACACCCACGGTTCCTCCCTATATTCGGAATTTTCATTATTTTAGTTATAAACAGATTTTTTTTCAAGTTTCGCATTTGAATATTGTAATAGCTTGTGACAAAAGTTGCCTATGCAGGTCTACGTCGTCGTACAGACCCTAATATAAGGCTACATTCGGTATTTTTAAGATTTTAACAGAATTTTTAACGGATTTTATTTTTTGAAAATTGCCAAATTTTGTACCAAATGGTGGAGGGTATTCAAGGTTCGGCCCGGCCGAACTTACAGCTATTTTACTTGTTTTTTTTTTTTTTTTTTTTTAGTTTCGCACTTGAATATTGTAATGGATATGCAGGTCTACGTCATTTAGACCCTAATACGACGGCTGCATTTGGTATTTTTAAGATTTTAACAGAATTTTTAACCGATTTTATTTTTTTGAAAATTGCCCAATTCGGTCCAAATGGTGGAGGGTATTCAAAGTTCGGCCCGGCCGAACTTACAGCTTTTTTACTTGCTTTTCAGTACATTTGAAGCCGATCTAAGGGTGTCCGTTCGTCCGTCTGTCTGGCCACGATAACTCTCGAAGGGAGTATCCGATTCGGCCCAAATTTGATGTATGGTAATATTATTAACAAACATAGATCGAAATCGGAGATGGGAGTTTGGATGGATAATATCGGTTCACTCCTTCTGGTACCTCCCCCTACAAAATGTTCAAATATTCAAATAAAATATCTTGCTTCTTAGAAAGAGAAAGGATCACTCGATTTTGCTCCAATTTTGCAAAACGTAGTATTTTCATTAATTCTAAATCAGGTGCAAAAATGGACAACATCGTCCCACTCCATGAAGTACCTTCCCCACAATCGGTCAATATTTTGAATAATTATAAATTGTATAAAATGTGAAAGGGGAGCCCGATCGTCTTCAAATTACATACATTCTAATATTTTTTACCAACACAAGATCTAGTGAGAAGATGGGTTATATCGGTCTACTCCTTCTGGTACCTCCCCCACAACAGGGTCAACATTTGTAATAACTGTATTTCTAAATTTCAAATTTGACACATCCTAATATTTCTGTTAATTATTCAATATTTCTTCCAACAGAAGATCTGGTGGGAGGGGATAGATAACGACCTACTTCTTCGGGTATCTCTCCCACAAAGGGTAACCATTTTTAAAACTTAAATCTCTCATAACTTGCGAAACAATTACATTTGCATAAAGTCTGACTGACGGACTGGCTGATTGACTGACTTATGGATTCATCAACGCCCAAACGAAACGGCTGAAGCTAGAATCTTGAAATTTTGCGTGAGGTACATTCTTGGTCCGAAGGGGTCAAATAAGGCTATGTTTTTAGAAATTCGTACTAGAACGGTATGAAAAATATTAAAAAGTACTAATTATGGTACCCCTTGTATTTGAGCAAGCAGTAAACATACAATACTTAAAGGGTCTTTGGAAATTCGCACTATAAGTGTACGAAAATCACAAAAATGTACAAAAATTTACAAAATTTAGAGTCGATGTAAGGAGGTAATTTTGAAAGTGTGCACTCATGTATACGAAAAGTACTAAACAGTACTAAATTTAGTACAATTTGAATTTGGAGAAATGGATGGAGCTGGAATCCTGAAATTGACATTACTGGCGGAGTTTAGGACTGGGATATGGAGTTAGTTTTCGAAACTTGTAGTTATGTGCCCGAAAAGTGCTAAATGGTACTAAATTTGTTACAATTTCGATTTGGGTTAACCAATAGAGCTGGAATTCTGAAACTTAAAAATAATATAATTTAGAAATAAAATTAGAATAATAATATAGAAATAAGTTTTGGAAATTCGTACTTATGTGTACTAAATGATACTAAATTTGGTACCTTGGTATCCTTAAATTCGAAATACTTGATTACTGATGGTGTCTGTGTTTGGCGGTTGTTTGAAAATGCGTCCTATATTTGTACGAAAAGTACTAAATTTAGTATTTGGTGAAGAGAAGGGGTTGAAATCCTTAAATTTGAGGTGGTTTTTGAAATGTGTACATATTGTCGAAAAAAACTCCTCGATAATCCTCAAAACGAAAGATTCTGAAAACTTTTTGGTGTAAAAGCTAAGCAATATCCTATCATTCTTTCCTTAAAAGGAAAAACTTAATGAATTTATAAAATCTGAAAAGACTGAACATTTAGTATAAAATATGGAGTTTTGATGAAACAATTTGCCAAACTCAATTTTAAAATTTGGCAATTTTCAAAAAAACAAAAATCCGATAAAAATTCTGTTAGAATCTTAAAATTATCGAATGAAGCCGTAATATTAGGGTCTTTACGACCACGTGAACCTGCAAAGGCGACTTTTGTCATAAGCCATTGCAATATTCAAATGCGAAACTTGAAAAAAAAAATCGGTGAATAATGTAGCTAAAATTATTAGAATACCGAATATAGGGGGGTACCGTTATATTGGATCTATAAGAAGACGTGGACCTGCACAGACAATCTTCTGTCATAGGCTGTAGTATACATTACGAACTTCAAATACCAAATTTTAAACAATTCCGGTAAATAATGTCGCTAAAATCTTCAAAATATCGAAATTCTGAAGATACTGTTATATGGGGGCTATACCAAAACGTGGACCTACATGACCCATTTTCAATACCAAAAGTCCTGCAGACATGATATATATTTAAGCAAACTTTTATTAACCTATTACATTTCTTTCGGAAGCTGGAGTGATTTCCACAGACGGACGGATATCGCTAAATCGACATAGAATTATATGCTGATCAAGAATATATATACTTCGTGGGGTCTAAAAAGTATATTTCGAGGTGTTACAAACGGAATGACAAACTTTATGTACCCTCCATACTATGGTGGAGGGTATACAAAGGCTTTACACCAACTGTTGGAACGAATTCAAAACTTTAAGGTGAACGTTTCCCTAATGAAGTTGCAGTTACTTGCTAGTTGGAAAAGAAAATAGATTTTCAAATATCTTATAAAAAGTAAAGGAAGTCCAAATCTGACATGTTTTAATATTTATATCCGACGATACGGAATGGACAATAGGCCCACTCCTTCGGAACCTCACCTATGAATGGTCAACAATTGGAATATTCAAAACGCAAACCGATATGTTTTTAAATAACCGAACATTGGCGGGGGTATGCAGCTATCGTCAATACTGACTGATTCTATTTAACTTATAGGTGATCTCCTGTAGGCCTTCTTTGCATAGAAGACTTTTTGCCGTTCTACTGTGGAATAGATACATTTTACTATTCTTCCATAGTCAAAAGACCTTCTACAGAGCTGCTTTATAACTAACTGATGAACAATGAATGTCCCGATGCAATGACTGAACATGGAAATTTTGTACGTAGGTCACTATTTGAAGGAAGTTTCTTTCCGATATTTTTTTATAAAATTTAATACAATTATGTAATGTTTAATTTTGTTTCCCCACAAATTACTGGCCATACGTACCTCGTATATACATATTTCGGTATTACCTTGAATGGTGGTGAATGTGCCGATCTCATGTGGGTGTGAACTTTAATTGCGATCATTTTCCTCAATCTTTAACCTACAAACACAAAAATATATGAGAACTATTAAAAAAGATGTTTTTTTTTCTGAAAATCTCGAACCCTTTCTTGCGATTTCTTTTATAAACCGCTTCACTTAATTGTTTATCTTTTGCACCATCTTCTCTTCTTCTTCTTGTCTTATTAGTTTACTTGAAATTAAGTGAGGGCACTTTAAAATCTTATCTCAAGAGATCCAACGCGTTGTTTGTTTGTTTAATTTAGTATCGCAATTAACTCATCAATGCCGCCCTGCCATCCTGATCGTACATAATTCATATCGGCCAGCAAACCAGTTGGCAACAACTGAAGAGTGTTTATTTAAAGAATTACTGTTACTGTTATATAAGATTCTTTTACGAATAATTGTTGACATTTAACGGATGAGATGCTTGAGATAATTATTTGTATTTTTTTTTTAAATAAAACTAATTATACCGTAATAAAGGTTTTAGCAAAGATACACCAAAGCTGCTAATTCTTCTATAGCATAGTATGAAGTTATCTTAAATTCGAGGACACAGTCCATTGTATCAACATCAATTGGCACAAGAAGGAATTTAAAGAAAAAAAACGCGACTAAAATTTTTAACTAAACTGACTTCGTGAATTGGCATATTAATCTCATAATGTTGTGATTTTGTGTTTCCGGAGATATATTGGGACACTCTTCTTCAGTTCCACCAGGATTTTTTATACCCTCCACCATTGTATGGAGGGTATATTATGTTTGTCACTTCGTTTATAACACCTCGAAATATACATTTTAGACTCCACAAAGTATATATTTTCTTGATCAGCATAAATCGACATAGAGATTTAGCGATGTCCGTCCGTACGTCCGTCTCTCCGTCTGTGGAAATCACTTTAGCTTCCGAACGAAATGAAGTAGATAGATAAAATTGTACTCAAAAGTATATTATGTCTGCAGGACTTTCGGTATTGAAAATGGGCCAGGTAGGTCCGCTTTTTATTATAGCTCCCATATAACGGTACCTCCACATATGCGGTATTTTGATGATTTTAGCGACATTTTTTACCGGAATGGTTTCAAATTTGGTATTTGAAGTTCGTAATGGATACTACAGCTTATGATAGAAAATTGTTTGTGCAGGTCCACGTTTTATAACCCCCATGGTACCTCCCTATATTCGGTAGTTTGAAGATCTAAGCTACGTTATAAACAGCTTTTTTCAAGTTTCGCATTTGACTATTGTAATAGCTTGTGACAAAAGTTGCCTATGCAGGTCCACGTCGTCGTATAGACCCTTAGCCGTCATCTACATTCGGTATTTTTAAGATTTTAATAGAATTTTTAACACATTTTATTTCATTGAAAATTGTTAAATTGGAACCAAATGGTGGAGGATATTCAAAGTTCGGCTGGCCGAACTTACAGCTTTTTTACTTGTTTTTTTTTTTTTTGTTTTTGGTTTTAGGACACTCCTAATTGTTATACCCTACAACACTATGTGTTGGGGGTATAAGAAGTTTGATTGGGATAAAAAATTTGTAATACCTCGAAATATTGGTTTCCCACATAGGAAAGTATGTATGGATCATCCTATCTCGCCGAGCTGAGTCGATCTAGCTATGTATGTCCTCCCGTCCGTCTGGTCGTCTGTCCATGTTAATTTGTAATCACTCTACAGGTCGCAATTATGGCCCGATCTTCACGAAATTTAGAATGTAGATGGGGCTAGGGCCAGAATAGAAGCCTATAGCTCTTGGATGATAATCGCATAATATTTAGGGGTTGAAATAGACCAAAAACTGAAAAATTTCCTGATTTTGCAGTTGCTGGATTTATATCTATTAAGGAATTCATCTTCTATTTGCCAATTTTCTTTCCGTTTTAACAATTTATTCTTTCTATTCGTGTGGACATTTGCAATTTATCTGTGGATTTTTAGATCGCCTTAAATGGACCATAAAAATGAATTTCTTAATGATTTTTTATGATTCTATTTTAGAAGGACAATAATGGGCCGCAAGTTTGAGTTTTTGAAAAAAAAAAAATTGTTAAAATTTTCAAATATTTCTTGAAGGTATCAAAATGAAAAATTACCTTGAATTTTGTACAATCTTGTATTTGTTTAAGATTTTAAGAACGGCTCAAAATGTAAAATTATCTTGGATCAAAATTATTTATTTAATTAAGAATCCAAAACGGAAAATGTACTTGTATTAAACATTTTAAGATGGATTCAAAAATTTGAAACATATTTTGATTTTTTTTAAATTCCAACAATGGATTCTTAATGGTCAGCACTTAAAACGTCGTGGATTATTTAAAGATTTTAAGAAATACAGGGTGCGATGAAAATACTGCAACCAACTTCAGACTGCTGTAATTTATAAGCCACTTGTCCGACAGCTGTTAAAATTATTGTAGTGACAGCTCATTATATTATTTACAAGCGTACTTAATCATTTTGGTGAGAATTTTCCAGAAAACAAGCTTTTCGTGATGGAATTCAAACGTGATAGTGTGAGTTTTTTATATTTGGCTGGAAAACCACTAGTGGCTATCGTTAGAGCACTCCAGCATTTAAATGTGAATAAATCTTTTGTGTCTCGTACCGTCGCTCGTTACCGTGATACTAGTAACGTAGCCCAACGTCAAGGAAGTGGACCGAAGAAAACACCAACATCAGCAGAAATGGTTCGTAAAGTAAAGAAGCGACTTGATCGAAACCTGCGTCGCAGTGGCCGTGCGCTGAACATATCGCAATATTCCATTCGTCAAATATTGAAAAAAGAGCTCGCGTAAAGTCATTGAAATTCCAAAAACTGCAAGAACTTACACCGCAACAGAAAGAAAATAGACTCAAAAGAGCCTGGCCGAAAGTGGTAAAATGCCGAATTTGGTTTTCTCCGTCTCCAATGAGAAAACATTCGTGGTCCAGCAGTTTTTAAACAAACAAAATGATCGTGTTTACTTGCCAAAGAGGTCTGCTGAAAATGTGTACCTTCGATTGGCCACCAGAACTCAAGCGCCGGCCATGGTAATAGTGTGGGCCACCATAACAGCCGATTGTCGCTCTCCGCTCGTATTAATCGACCGAGGCATCAGAATAAATACCGAATATTATCGCGAAAATATTCTGGAGGGTGTCTTTAAGCCTTCGGCACGCAAACATTTTGGCCGCAGACCTTGGACATTCCAACAGGACTCAGCACACGTCATTCAATGAATGAGGTTCCTCGCTTCATTTCCTGCGCACAATGGCCACCAAAATCTCCTGATACCAATCCGTTGGTCTATTGTGTCTGGAGTATTTTGGAAAACAAGTTTGGCACTAAAAAATACCAAAGTGTCGATCACCTCAAGCAAGCGCTTCGCCGGGAATGGGCCAAAATACCGCAGAGCAACATTCGAGCAGCGTGTGACGGTTTCATTGGTCGTTTGAAGGCCATAATTCGTGCCAAAGGTGATCAATTCGAACAGATCTAAACTTATCCTAAAATTTGATGACATTTCCTACATTTTTTGCTTTCATTCAATAAAATTGAAAAAAAAAATGTAAAAATTATGGCGTTCGACTTTGTTGCAGTTTTTTATCTCACCCTGTATGGATTACATTTCACTTTCACATTTATTTTACATTTATTTTGTTTATCTGGCACTTTTCTCACAACATTTAAATGTACGAAATAATCGACAAAGGTGAGTGAAACTCCACGCATGTTTAACTATATCAAGTTCCTAAATTTCATTTGACATGTTCTGAGAACAAAACTTAGTCCCATGTGTCCACAAGCCCACGTTTCTTTCAAACGCCAAAATGTTAATATTTTTTTTTTTTTTTTTTTTGACTGGAATGAACTGTATGGATTCGCCTTCCATCTCTTCTACATGACCTTTAAAATACATATAAATGTCATACACCTGCATTGAATTGATATTAGTTTCCTGGAGTTGTTAAATATTTTAAAATAATACTCCGATTTATATCGTGCTGTTAGTTGTTGTGGTCTATTTTACAGCTAAATAAACTCCAATGGTCATCCAAAATGCTAGAATTCTTCCCTGTCCTTAACTCTCTTTTCAGGCGTGTCGATTGGCTTCAATTGTGTAATCAGGATTTTTGTTATTTTTCTGGTTCATTTGAACCACTAATATTTTGGGATCATCTCCAAAAGCAAGAAACCCCTCTATATCTACAAATTTAGAGTTATCTATATGATTTGCTTGTCTACTATATTCGGCTATATTCGTCAACGAAGTCAGCATAAAAAAGCCAGAAGTTCGCCTTCTGTGTATTTCGGATATCGCCTGTAAATAATGCTTGTATTCTTTCACACAAAAGTAGTAGTCCATTCTACTTGCTATCCTAAACTCAAACTTCATGCGAGATTTCGTGTCCTTCTATTTGTGACCTTTATAACGGCTCCAAAATCAGGAAGATTTTTAGTTGTTGGTCCATTTCAATTGCGGACATCTTTGAAAACAAAAGGCCTATCCCTTCTGAGCCTAACCCTACCCTTGTGAAAATTTTCGTGAGCATCGGACTATAATTGCATTCTGCATATAATAACCCCAACCTGTGTTGTAAGTGAAGAAATATTACAAAATATACACTATCATAAGTCAAATTGAAAAAATCGCATGCGATAAAAAAATATGAAAAAATATCACAAAATACTGGAAATCAATATTAACATCTTTATTGACATCCATTTATGCGATTTTTTTAGATTTCATACTTTTATGCCAAGCGGGCATTCTAAGTTGACAAATTTTGTCAAAATCGCTCCAGCCATTCCTGAGATATAAGCATTCTAGCTAACATCCTCTTCCTTTGCATATACACATTGTATATATTTCGCTATATATATCCGATATATTTACTATCGGCATCTATGTAACGGTCAGAATTTACCTGTTCGTCTATTTGTGATTTCGCCGGGATTAAAAATATTCCCGGTTTACTGGAAATGTGACTTTTATTTAACACAAATGTTATGGTCTATTTCACTCACTAAATATTACCTGATGACCATAAAAATTGGAAGGCTTCTGCCCAGCCCTAAGATCTAGCCCCATGCCGACTTCCAACAATTGGTCTATAAATGCGAGTTTTTGGTCCATTTCAACAACTAAATATTATGCGATCATCTTCAAAAGCAATATGGTTCTATTTTAGCGCCACCTACATTCTAAATTTCGTGAAAATCGGGCCATAATTGCGACCTGTAGAGTGATTACAAATTAACATGGACAGACGACCAGACGGACGGGCGGACATACATAGCTAGATCGACTCAGCTCGGCAAGATAGGATGATCCATACATACTTTCCTATGTGGGAAGCCAATACTTCGAGGTGTTACATAAATTCTGGCCCAATCAAACTTATAATACCCCCAACACATAGTGTTGTAGGGTATAAAAACTACTAAAATCGTACAGAAAACATATCCTCTCTTAGAAAACTATGTTCTAAAATTTGGTCGCATCAAAATAATTTTCTCTCAGCAAACAAAACGAAACACAAAAACCCAACATAAAAACTTGTCTCTTAAAAACATAAATACTTTCATTTTATTACCGTCCGACATTTTCTTATGGCATAATTTTAAGCAATCCAAATTATATGTTGTGAAATTCTATATAACATTTAAAGATTTTAATAAAAATAAATGAAAACAATAACAAAATATTCCAGTAATTTCGAAACACAAAACAGCAAGCAACAACAAATAGTCAAGTCATCAAAAATATCAAGTTCACCTCGAAGAAACAGATCCAATGCTGCTTTTGCTGTGTCCGCCGGATAGAATGCAACAACATCAAAAGTAGCTAAAGGCAAAGATATTTAGTCAAGAAAAAAAATTATCCACAGAAACTATTCCATACTAGTTCTTCCACGTGATCTAAATCAGGTATTTGTTGTTGGTTGTATCTTCAATTCAATATTTTTTTTTTTTTTCAAATAACATTGTGTTGTTTTTTTTTTTTATCGTATTTCGCATAAAACTAGTTTTGTTTTTAAATTTTTTATTCAAATTGATCTGTGAGTTAGCCCTAATAATATTATCAGCCTCATCAACGCCATAATCAAAGTCATCATTGTCGTGTTTACAACCTTCTTAGGTTAGTGTAATCTGCCAAAGATAGCATCCATAGCGTAAATTTGGGGTCCCACATGGTCATCATTAGCATTTTGGTCTTGCATTGACCGATGATCAATCAACTGCCCTGCACAAACGAGCAGCATGCAAATAGACAACGAGCTATGCTAAGCTTCATTCAGTTCGTCCATTGATAAAGCGATTTTATGTTTTTTGAGGAGTCAATGTAATTAACAACCAATTGATCATTTCCCCTCTAACTGGGAAATGGTTGCAGGAACTCCCACGGTTTAGATGTCTATGTAACGTGGCGAATAAAATTATATTGAAAAAAAAAAATTAAATGATTCTATGCAAACAATTATGTAATAAATATTTTATTTTTTATACCCTACACCACAAGGTGGTCAGGGTAATATGTCTTTGTGCATTTGTTTGTAACAGGCAAAAGGAAACGAGATAGACCCATAGTTCCTTTTGATGATCTGCATAGAATCACTTTCTGAGTTGTTTTATGCATGTCAGTCCGTCTGTCCATGTATTTTTGTGAACAAAATGCAGGTCGTATTTATTATCCGATTGAGATGAAATTTTCCAAACAACATTTGTTTGGCCCAAGGACGAACTCTATTGAAATTGGAGATAATCGGTAAAAATTTAGATATAGCTCCCATATATATCTTCGTCCGATTTACCTTTTACTAAGCACCAAACGTCTAATATTTGCCCAAATGGGATGGAATTTGGCACATACGACCGAATTGAGTCTAGAAGGTAGTATGCAAAATTTGAAGATCGGTTAAGATATAGCTATAGCTCCCATATATATTGTTTATCCGATTTGTTGTATTTGTTACCCACAGCCGTAATATGCACTACGTAACAACGATATTCAGGGAAATATATCAAATACAGCTCAGAAATATCTTTGCCAAATTTTATCGAGATCGGTTCAGATTTGGATTTAGCTCCAATATATATCTTTATCTGATTTAGAATTAATTTTGCACCAAATGGGCAATACAAGTCCGAATTTAAAAGATACAAATGCTTCGGCATATTTAATCCATTGAACTTTAAATTATAATCATAGCGTGTATGATTGAATTCTCCCATAAAAACTTGTACTTGTTATGTGGAGCTCAACTAAATTAGCAAAGTGGTGTAGGGTATCATAAAATCGGCCCCGCCCGACTTTAGGACTTTCTTTACCGGTTTTTTTTTAACTACTTTGTATTATAAAACCACTAAGGAAAGCTCAAAAGTCGGACGGGGGCGACTATATGATACCCTACACCACTGTGCATATTTAGTAGAGAGAGCTCTCGTAAAAGAAAGGTTTATATTTGGCATTTCTGAGCTCTATCTGGTGCAAAATATGATTATGGTAGAGTGTAAATTTCGAAAATTGGAGATTGGAAACACCAAAATCGGATGAAACATATATATAGGAGCTATAGCTATATCTGAAGCGATTTTCAGCAAATTTTAAGTATTAACTTCTTGAATGAATTCGCGCGGTAGTGCAACTTTTGAATCACTTTGGGCTGAAATTAGCCATTTGGTGCACAAGAAACCTAATATCGGAGAGAGATATATAGGGGAGCTATATCCAAATCTGAACCGATCTTGATAACATTTGAATCATTTATTGCTAGGCTGAATCTAACGTCTGGTACCAAATATCATTTTTATGGGGTGTATATTACGAATGTAAGAACTTAAACACCAAAATCGGATGAAACATATATATAGGAGCTATAGCTATATCTGAAGCGATTTTCAGCAAATTTGAAGTATTCAAGTATTCAAGAAGTTGAATGAATTCGCTTGGAAGTGTCAAAATTCACTCCATTTGGACTGATATTAGCCATTTGGTGCACAAGAAACCTTAAATCGGATGAAGATATATATGGGAGGTATATCCAAATCTGAACCGAACTTGATCAAATTTGGTTTATGAATTGCCAGGCTCTATCTGATATCTGGTGCAAAATATCAGTCTTGTGGAGTGCATCTAACGAATGTAAGGGACTTAAACGCCAAAATCGGATGAAACGTATATATGGGAGCTATAGCTATATCTGAAACGATTTTCACCAAATTTGTAGCATATGGTTGTAGGCTGAATTCGGTTAGATGTAAAAAAATGCACACCATTTGGACTGATATTAGCCATTTGGTGCACAAGAAACCTAAAATCGGATGAACAAAGCCTTGAGCCAAACAAATGTTTTTTTTTTTTTAGAAAATTTCGTCTCAATCGAATAATAAATGCGACCTGCATTTTGTTTACAAAAATACATGACAGACGGACAGTTAGACAAACGGACCGACGGACATGCATAAATCGATTCAGAAAGTGATTCTATGAAGATCCTCAAAAGTAACTATGGGTCTATCTCATTTCCCTCTCCATGTTACAAACAAATGCACAAAGACATAATACCCTACCACTATGTGGTGTAGGGTATAAAAATAAATATGAACTAGCCAAAATGCTGTAAGTTCGGCCGGGCCGAACTGTGAATACCCTCCACCATTTGAACGAATTTGGCAATTTTCAAAAATAATAAAATCCGTTAAAAATTCAGTTAAAATCTTAAAAGTACCGAATGTAGCTGTTACATTAGGGTCTATACGACGACATGGACCATTACAATATTCAAATGCGAAACTTAAAAAAAAATCGGTGAATAATGTAGCTAAAATCATCTAAATACCGAATATCGGGAGGTACCGTTATATGAGCGCTATACGAAGACGAGGACCCGCACAGACAATTTTCTGTCGTAGGCTGTAGTATCCATTACGAACTTCAAATACCAAATTTGAAACAATTCCGATGATCAATGTCACTAAAATCATCAAAATACCAAATATCGGAGGTACTGTTATATTGAGGCTATACGAAGACGTGGACCCGCACAGACAATTTTCTGTCATAGGCTGTAGTATCTATTACGAACTTCAGATACCAAATTTGAAACAATTCCGGTGAATAATGTCGCTTAAATCATCAAAATACCGAATATCGGGAGGAACTGTTATATGGGGTCTATACGTAGACGGGGACCTATACAGACAAACTTCCGTCATAGGCTGTAATATCAATAACGAACTTCAAACACCAAATTTGAAACAATTCCGGTCAATAATGTCGCTAAAATCATCAAAATACCGAATATCGGGAGGTATCGTTATATGGGGACTACACGAAGGCGTGGACCTGCACAGACAATTTTCTGTCATGAGCTGTAGTATCCATGACGAACTTCAAATACCAAATTTGAAACAATTCCAATGAATAATGTCGCTAAAATCATCAAAATACCGAATAAAAGGAGATGCCGTTATATGGGGGCTATACGAAGACGTGGACCTGCACACACAATCTCCTGTCACAGGCTGTAATATCTATTACGAACTTCAAATACCAAATTTGAAACAATTCCTGTTAGTAATGCCGCTAAAATTATCAAAATATCGAATATCAGGAGGTACCGTTACATGGGGACTATGCGAGGACTTGGACCTGCATACAAAATTTTTTGTCATAGGCTGTAGTATCCATTACGAACATCAAATACCGAATTTGGAACTTTTCCGGTGAATAATGCCGCTCAAATCATTAAAGTATCGAATAATGGGAGGTACCGTTATATGGGAGCTATACGAAAGCGTGGACCTGCACAGACAATTTGTTGTCACAGGATGTAGTATCCATTACGAACTTCAAATACCAAATTTGAAACAATTCCGATGATTATCGATCGACTTGGAATTTTTCGCTGATTCGAGCAGTTACAAACGGAATGACAAAGTTAATATACCCTCCATAGTATGGTGGAGGGTATAAAATGTGGACGAGTGGGGAGTGTGTCCCCTCTATTTAGGTTTCTTTGTGATGTAAACTTTGAAGCGCTAAAAAAATGTTTGAAATTAAATGATTTAAGAATTCGATCGTAAAGTCGGCTTGACTTTGATTTTATTTTCGTCAAACTGTTTACAAATAGCAACTTCTTTTTAAAATCATTTCATTTTTATTTACGTCAGAAATTATTAAAACTCAAAATACACACATAGATATATGTTAAATATGTTATCATAGCATTTATTTCCTATTTTTTTTTCTAGAGCCAGAACAATGACCGAAATATTTTTGTGTTAATACAAGGACACATAGTCGAAAATAACTATGCTACGTTCAGCAGCTGTCATAGCTGTCGTATTAAATGTATTTTAAATGTGATCGCAAATCAAAAATCAATATTCCTCCATGAATATTTATCAACAAAAAATGTTCAAAGAAATATCAATATCAAATATTGCTACTTTATGTAGATTAATATCACATTAACGCCTAACGCGGAATGGCCGCAATAGGAATCTTCAGAAAATTTCCATGGTGGTAAATTTTGGCCACAGGAAGCTGGTAGGTTTTATTTAAATTGGTATTTATAAGGTTCCATTAATATGTGGAGAATAAAGCCAGAACTCTAGTGTTGGTCATGTGAAATAGTTTGAAGAAGTTCAGAAGCCCCGTAAAATGTAAACAAACGTTTCAATGCTGAATAGGCCAACTAAAAATTTTAATATTTTTCGATTGCAGCAGAAATGAATTCTTATTTATTCTTATTTAAAACTTTTTGGAGGAAGAAATGTTTGAGTATATCTACCCTTCATTATATGCTTACATTTTACACAAAAATGTCTTCGGAATCTTTCATTTTGAACCGAGGAAGAAATTAATGAAACAATTGCACAATGGACCCACATCCAATTTTTCTGTACACAACTATCTCGCTTCCTTCTCCATGTTACAAACAAATGCACTAAGACATAATACCCTTACCACTATGCGGTGTAGGGTATAAAAATCGCATCGGATAAAAAATATGACAAAGATTGAAAAAAAAATGTTACAAATTGGCATATTTTAATTGGCATATTCCTACGCGATTTTCTTAGATTTAATTTTTTTTTTCTGGCAAGAGAATATTCCGAATTGATGAGAATTGTGAAAATCAGTCCAGCGGTTCTTGACTTATAAGCATTATGACTGAGATCTATATATTTAATACTTAAATATCCCATATCTTGGATTTGTGATTTGGTCGGGATTAAAAATATACGCGGATTAATTTAAATCTTCGTATTTTTATACCCTCCACCATAGTATGGAGGGTATATTAAGTTTGTCATTCCGTTTGTAACACCTCGAAACATACATTTTAGTCCCACAAAGTATATATATTCTTGATCAGCATAAAATTCTATGTGGATTTAGTGATGTCCGTCTGTGGAAATCACTCTACAGACCCTAATATACGGCTACACTCGGTATTTTTTTGAAAATTGCCAAATTTGTACTAAATTTTTAACGACCTTTTTTTTTGAAAATTTTGTGAAATTTGTACCAAATGGTGGAGGGTATTCAAAGTTCGACCTGATCAAACGTACTGCTTTTTAACTTGTTGAAAGTTTCCAATTTCCTAACAAATCGTGGAGGATATGAAAAGTTCAACCCGGCGAACATAGCTGCTTTATTACTTGTTATCTTCTCTTTTTTCAAATTTAGGATGAACATAATGATGGCAGGTCTCCGAGTGGAGAAGTCGCCTTAAGGCAACTGCGCTGCCTGTGTATGCTTAATATTTACCATACACACGCATCATCAATTTTGGTTTATAAAAACCCCCTTTGTGACAAAATAAGTACGTTGTAAATTCGCTACAAATTTTCTAATAACTTAACTTGTGGAAAATTCCAAACCGAGCAGTGCCAGTCTTGTAGATCAAAACTCCAAAAGAGATTAAGAATACCAAGATTGTAAGCCAAATTTCGCAACATTTAATAAAGAGCTTTGGATTGATTCAATTATGCCTTAAACGTGCAAAATTAAAAAAAATAGACCATAACGTTGCCTTTGTTAACTCGCTTGAAGGTTAAAACTGTCGATCAAATAATCTTCGTATTATTACCAAAAAATCTAGAAGATTTAAATTAATTTGAGATGAACTTTAAAATCGCTGATACATGTGTCTTCTATTTTGGGCTCTACTTTCATAGTCCCTATGGGACTTTATAACTATGTCTCTTTGGATAAACTCTGTTTCAGGACAGGAGTCGATCTACCCACATCTGTATGTCCGTCCGTCTTTCTGTCTGGTATACTCGAAATGAATACCCAATTTTGTCCAAAATTGGAACCAAAATAGTCCTGCCAATGTTAGGATCTGTTATACCCTACAACACTATGTGTTGGGGGTATTATAAGTTTGATTGGGCCAAAAATTATGTAACACCTCGAAATATTGATTTCCCACATAGGAAAGTATATATGGATCTTCCTATCTCGCCGAGTTGAGTCGATCTAGCTATGTATGTCCGTTCGTCCGTCTGTCCGTCTGTCCGTCTGTCCATGTTAATTTGTAATCACTCTGCAGGTCGCAATTATGACCCGATCTTCACGAAATTTAGAATGGAGGTGGGGCTAGGGTCAGAATAGAACCCTATTTCTTTTGGAGATGATCGCATAATATTTAGGGGTCGAAATGGACCAAAAATTGAAAAAATATCGGATTTTGCAGTAGCTATACAGGTCGCAATTATAGACCAATCGACGCGGAACTTCGCATGTAGCTAGAGTTTAGGGCGGGGAAGAAGCCTACCAATTTGGGTGGTCATCGGATAATATTTAGCGGGTAAAATAGACCCTATCTTTTGTGTTGAAAAAATTTAAAATTTTTCATTAAACCGCGAATATTTTAAATCGCGGCGAAATCACAAAGCCATGACAAAGTTACTTCTGATCTTTACATTGATGTTAACATCCAACAAATCGGATATATAGCAAAATATGTGCGATATATATGTCTATCAAAGAAGATATGCTTGAAAGATCTCTTCTATGTCGAGAACGGCTGAACTGATTTCGACAGTTCTCATTAATTCAAAATGGCCTCTTGGCAGGAAAGAATCAACGTCTAAAAAATCAAATAAAAATATCTCTCTAATGATGAAAATATTGATTTTGTAAAATTTTCTCATATTTTTTCAATTTTGTCATATTTTTGGCATATTTTCATTTTGAATTAAACATTTGGTAATATTTCTACATCTAACAAAACTAAGTAGTTAGGATATCAGGATATCATATACAGATCGCATTTATGGCCCGATCTTAACGAAATTTTGCATGGGGATCAGATGGGTCAGAATAGAAGCCTACTCTTTTTGGAGATGATCGCCATATATTTAGGGGTTGAAATGGACCAAAAAACTGCAAAATTATCAGCAGGCCGTAATTATCGCCCGATCCTCACGCACATTTGAATGGGGGTTACGGGCATTGCAAAAAGCCAAGCAGTTTCCAAAAATATTCAATGTGTGAAATAGTTTGCCAACTTTTGTAGACAAAATACGAAAATGTCCATTCCAGTGACTTTTTTGGAGAATTCACAAATACAGGAAAGACGCACTTTCGACTATTTCGTTAACGCTGATTTCGTTGAAGAATATAGTCAAATGTCTGTATCTCATATAGATGCGTTTCAGTCAAAAACCAATAATAAATGTTAATCTTTTGCCACTTCTGAGAGATTAAAGGTGTTTGGGAAATATTGGTTCCAGATCTAGGAAGACCATTTACGTGCAACATCTTCCAATAAATTGGAAATGAGCGACTTAGTTAAAGTTGCTTTTGTTCGAAAATTAGAGAACGAAACCTTTTATTATTTGTCACAATATCTTGTGGAATTCTTCCGAGTATCTCGCCTATATAAACTGTATCGTTTATTATAGTGTTGTAGGGTATTCAACGGTCGGCCCCGCTCGGCTGTAGCCTTTGCTTACTTGTTTTAAAGTAATTTCAATCAGAAATTTTAAAAAATCTTGAAATCCCATGTGCTTAGCTTTAAGGTCTCCTATATCCATAATCTTAATAACTAGCTGATTTACTAAGAAGACTCGATAATTATACTTACTAGACCCTTGTAGGTATAATTATTGAGTCTTATTAGTAAATCGGGTAGCTTTGTTTTCAGAAGTTTCACCTTTAATTTTAAAACTCAACCTTTTCAATATTTCATTGCAAGTAAATAGAACACAATGTATACTTCTTTAAAAATTAATTTATTATTTTTTTATTTACTCTTAAGGAAAAAAGTATATATTTTGAGAGCCACAAAAAAATAATAAGACCATGTTTTTTTTTTCATTGTGTATGTATCGTTGTAATATGCTAAATATTATAAGTTCCAAATATGGATACATTTCATTTATAAATATTCTTAAAAAAAACAAGAGTGGGAGACATTTTGGTTTTGCTTACTTAATTTTAAATATTTACACTAATTAATTGATAACTTTATGAACAAATGCAATTGAGGGGAGAGAAAGAAAAAATAAAAAAATGGTGGGAAACGGAAACAATTTAACAAATAATTAGACGACAAAATTTTGGTATAATTAAATAAGACATACGAAATAATAATTAAAAAATTATGGTAAATGCCTAAATAAACAATAATTCAATTTTTTTGTTTTTGGGCATTTCCAAGAGTTTTGTGTGGGAATATAAAATTGTTTTTTTTTAAAGGACTAACTATATACACTCACATACATATATAAATATGACTAAATAAGGACGACTTAAAAAAATGTGTTTTTTATTTTCTATTCTATTCGACTGCTAAGTGATTTGCTTTTCTGATATGTTCCTTTTTAGACGACATATTATCGCGAAAAAGAAAAGTCTTTATTTTTTATTATCTTTGATGTGGAATACGCTTTTACATTCAAAATTTCTAGGTGGTATATTCAATTCTTATTTATTTATTGTTTTTTTCTTAAATCGACTTAATCTTACTTATATACAATTCTATTGGAATGACGACTTTTCATATAAAATATGGATTTCTATATAAAAAAAATAATAATAAACTAGATTCGTTGATGTTTTGTTTTTTTACAACTTTTTTTTCATTTTTTAGTGGAAAAACAAAAGTGGGGAGAAAATCACAATTCCGTTGAATACTCTTGAGGATTCATGGAAAACTTGCGCCAACATATGTGATCACCATTATCATCAGAAATGGTTGGTGGCAATTTCGAGGAAGAATTTCGATTACTTTCCAATTTATTGGCATTTTGGGAGCTACGTTTGGCCTGTGGTTGATGATGCAAAGCCGAGCTGGTCACATCCTCATGTGGACCACTTGTCCTTGATGTGGAGTGATTTCGCGTTGTGGCATATGATATGGATTCATTGGATGGTGTGATTTCGATGCGTGTTGCATGCGGACCTTCCTCGGAGGACATACGTCTAATATAGACAATTTCTCGATGTTTGGGGGTATCCGGATTGGAGCTGCGCAATTCTACTTGTCCGCCCGGCATATGATGCGCCATCTGTTGTTGATGCTGGTGATGATTGGCATAGCCATTGACATTGATTTTTTGCTGCTGCGAAGGAGGCGGGGGTGGTGGGGCTTGTTGCTGATTTCGGGATCTATGCGAATAGCGGAGAGGTTTGTGATTGTCATTGTTGTGAAATGGCACAAATTGCTGGGAAATCCCCGGAAACTTATCCACACTGATATCCTCCTCTATGGCTGAGTCACCAAACACCGAACCACTGTAGTTGGGCGAACTGTTACCCGGTGTCGAAGATTTCCAGTGCTGCTGCGCTGCATTGGCCTGGCCATTGGCATACTTGCCCGATGTTGAATATTGGCCTTTCTTAATGGAATGGGTATAGTCACGGGTGCCACGACGTCTCAGGGTGAAATCCCTCTGACCTGTATCTTGGCACACAGAACGCCACTGTTTCCAGGCATGGCGGGCCAAGGGATCTGCCGGTCCCCATTCCTTGGCCGATTTGGATGCCTCACAGATCATGCCAAAGAAATTATATTCCACCTGGCGGAATATCTGCACACAGGCTATCAACATAATCACAAAGATGACAAACAATATTGGCGCCCAACGTGGCATTATGGTGGGCAGCACATCATTTTGATCATCATCGGAACACCACCACACAAGGAGTCCCGTTAAAATTGCCGGGCATATACACCACAAGCCCAACCATATTTTGAAAATTGGCCGACCTATGGAGAACTCCAAATCAGTATAGATATTCTTTACTCCATATATCCATGTCAGAGCTATTAGCTCAAACACCAAGGCCGTCACCACCATTGTGCCAACCACTCGTGAATCCAACAGCCTCGCCACATAGAAATTCGGCGAGGAGAGGGAAATTATGGCCGCCACCAAACCCACCAGACTTATGACATAATTGGGATGACGTGGTACCAACCGGGTACTGGTGTAAACCCCCACCACAATTGAGACCAAACAGGCCACCACCACCAAACCATTGACCAAGGATGGTAGCAGTTTAATCCACAAGGCATATTTCGGTGTGTCATATAAAATCCTATCGTAAATGGCCGTCAATGGCTTCAATTCATCAATCAAATATGCCCCATTGGCGGAATGATCAAATTGTATCATAAACAGCGTCACCGATATGGCATTGATCAGCAAATTGAAACATAAATACACCACCGATGTTCGTACCGCATCACCTTTGTAGAGAAATTTCCCAGTGACCATTGGCAGCACTCCCAGGCCACAATTCAAAGAGAAAATCACCTGCATTAGGGCATTGAACCAGAGATTACTTTCGAGTAGATATTTCTCGGTGAACTGCCACAGCTCGGGAAAATAGGGCACGGAACGATGTAGGGTATTGTGTACCTCCCATGATGTGAGGCAGCACAGCAATGCAAAGCCCAGCAGACCCAAAGTGAATAGAACTCGTCGCAGTACGCGTCCATTGTGGGTGCTGGAAAGACAAAGGAACATGAAAATTATTTTTTTTATCTGAATCTTAGAAACTTTTTATTTAAGGACATTAAACGGTATCTGGCAAAAAGTTCCCCGAAATTTCTAAATTACTTCAAATCGAGGAGTACCGCTGTGTGGGTCTATACCAAAATTATGGTCTATGTTGGTCATATTTTTCACAGAGCTTTATTAGTGAACCCAAAATCCCAGGCAAAGTTCCTAGTGCAAAAAAAAATCCTTTGTGTCGAATCAGAAAGTCGAGTGGAACCTTAAAAATGGGAAAAGGTGTATGTAAAATATGCCTAAAAGTATACCTTTCGAGATAAATACAGGGTGAGATGAAAAAACTGCAACCAACTTCAGATTGCTGTCATTTCTAAGCCAATCGTCCGACAGCTGTTAAAATTATCCCAGTGACAGCTCATTATATTGTTTACAAGCGTACAAAAGCATTTTGGTGAGAATTTTCCAGAAAAAAAGTTATTTGTTATGGAATTCAAGCGTAACAGTGTGATTTCTTTATATTTGGCTGGAAAACCACAAGTGGCTATCGTTGGAGCATTTAAGCATTTAAATGTGAATAAATCTTTTGTGCGTCAAGGAACTGGACGAATAAAACTGCAACATCAGCAGAAATGGTTCGAAAAGTAAAGAAGCGACTAGATCGAAATCCGCGTCGCAGTGGCCGAAAAATGGCTCGTGAGCTGAACATATCGCAACATTCCATTCGGAAAATATTGAAAGATGAGCTCGGGGTAAAGCCATTGAAATTCCAAAAAAAAAAAATAAGAACTTACACCGCAACAGAAAAAAAGTAGACCGCGGGCCATGGTGATGGTATGGGCCGCCACAACAGCCGATGGTGGCTCTCTGCTCGTATTAATCGACCGCGGCATCAGACTAAATTCCGAATATTATCGCGAAAATATTCTGGAAAGCCTTGGGCACGCAAACATTTTGGCCGCAGACCTTGTACATTCCAACAGGGCTCAGCACCATCGCCTCAGCACGCCCCACCCCAGAATGGTTACAAAATGAGGTTCCTCGCTTCATTTCCAGCACACAATGGCCACCCAAATCTACGGACACCCATCCGTTGGAGTATTGTGACTATTGGCACTAAAAAATGCCAAAGTGTCGATCCCCTCAAGCAAGCGCTTCGCCGGAAATAGAACAAAATACCGCAGAGCAACATTCGGGCTGCGTCTGACGGTTTCATTGGTCGTTTGAAGACCATAATTCGTGCCTAAGGTGACCAATTCGAGCAAATCTAAACTTATTCTAAACGTTGATGCTATTTCCGACATATTTTGCTTTCATTCAATAAAATTTAAAAAAAAAATTAAAAATTATGGCGTTTGACTTTGTTGCAGTTTTTTATCTCACCCTGTATTTATTACTTTTGGTACAACTTTAGTCCACATTTCCTAAACCACCTCCAACACTAAATTTAGTACCACTTAGTGCTTTTCATACATATTTCAATACCAGATACCAACACAGACCTCAATATACCTTACTTTCGACATTCCAGCTCTATCCCTTCAGCTAATACCCAATTCAGTACTTTTCATACAATTGTACTACACATTTCCAAGAACACCTCCATGTCTCAAATGCAGATACCAAGAGATACCTCATTATCAAATTTCGGGATTTCAGCTCTATCCCTTCGCCTTATACAAAATTTAGTACCATTCAGTACTTGTCATACAATTTAGTACACATTTCGAAAACCGACTCTAACATCAAATTCCAGACTTCAAGCACTAACTGTTCACCCATTACCAAATGGTACCAAATATAGTACTATGTTGTACTTTTAGTGCACTTGTAGTGCATCTCTTTATCACAAACATACCACCCAGTGGGGACCCCAATACAAAATGTCAATTTCCGGCTTTATCCTTTCGGCCTAAATCAAACTGTCCCTAATTTAGTACCATCTAGTACAGTTTGCACACTTAGCACACATTTCAGAAACCAAAAAAACAAGCTTACTTTCCTTGATTCGCATACCAAATTTCAAGTTTTTAGCACTATCCCTTCACATTATACCAAATGGTACCATTTTAGAAGTTCGATTTCCAAAAACGCTTTGGTACATCTATCCTGAACTCTATCAGTGACTCTTATTCCAAATTTCAAAGCTCTAGTTCATTGTCCAATACAAAGTATTAAATTTTTAGTACGCTTTAGCACTTTTCGTGTCCTTTTATTACGAATTTCCAAAAATCCAGCCTTATCACATGCCTACACACCAAGACTGACCCTCATACAGAATTTCAAGATTTTAGCTTTGTTTCTATTCTCAGTCAGTCAGTTATTTCACTACACTTTTAAATATATACACATACACATTATCTTACCAGAACATAACGATCATCCACACAACAACCAAGCCGATCGATAGTAGACCAAAATAGAAGGGATTCTCCCAAAATGGTATTAAAAATGTTTTCTGCATACATTCTTGGGCGCTGTTGTTCGTGAGCATATAACGATCCTGCAAAACGAAAGGAAAATAAAATATTAATTAAAATTTCTCTAGAACATATGTCATTGCATCATACCGATAGGAGTCGTATATTACCGACGCATTCCCGAAATGGCATCGTATTGAATGAGAACATTCCGATGTAACCAATGGACATTACAGCTTGCAGTGATATCCACACCGTTGATATCCATGAGGCAAATCGACTGATTATACAGGCGCCTTAAAAACAAGAAGATATATTTAAAATATTAATAATATCGGGGAGATTGGCCCGTTGGATGGAATATATACAAAAGCCATATAACATTTTAATGTTTATCATTAAATGTTTATATTTAAATCAATAACTATTCTCAACAAAATTAGACCTCCAGCTTGAAAAACTTATTCATCTTATCAATGTTTATTATATATTATTATAAAAGCTTAGTAAATGTTCAATTTAAATAAATAGTTAAACCAATCACATTACCATTTTCAAGGTTATTAAATTGTACTAGTAAAAGAAGATACAGAAGTTAATAGCAATTCATTCATTTAATATCGTAATGTAAGTTAATTTAAACATACGATACAATCTGAATGTTTATAACAAAGCGCCATCTTGCGTCTACAATTATAGGCATACTCAATTTCTTCCTCGCATGTTTACAAACAAAGATAAAGCATACTTTTAGGATGACTGAATAGCACACATATTATTTATCGTATTTAACTAAATAGCTGAACGTAATTTGAAGTTTCTATTGCTTTATTGAAATTTTACGATAAGTGTTGTTGGCTTTGCTATAATTAAGTGGTATTAAGTGGTGATTATTATAATTATTATTATTTATCGTATTTAACTAAATAGCTGAACGTAATTTGAAGTTTCTATTGCTTTATTGAAATTTTACGATAAGTGTTGTTGGCTTTGCTATAATTAAGTGGTATTAAGTGGTGATTATTATAATTATTATTATTTTTATTGTTATTCTTATTGTTATTATTATTATTATTATTATTATTATTATTATTATTATTATTATTATTATTATTATTATTATTATTATTATTATTATTATTATTATTATTATTATTATTATTATTATTATTATTATTATTATTATTATTATTATTATTATTATTATTATTATTATTATTATTATTATTATTATTATTATTATTATTATCACATTTTTTGTTTATTATTTATTGTTTATTATTTATTTTCTATTTTTATTTATGTTTGTATTCATTTACTTATTTCTTCAATTATTTTTTGTTCACTGCAGATGTGGGAATCAAAAACTCACTCACCTTTAAATATCGGAGATGCCCGCCATGTGTGCGCTGCTCCCTGTCCCAAAAACTGCCCCACCGATATTTCCAACAAGACAATGGGCAGACCGACTAGAAATAGTAGTAAAATATATGGTATCATATATGCCAGACCATATTTATCCAATTCCCGTGGGAAGCGAACGACGTTGGCATAGGTGACGTTCAAGCAAAGGCACAGTACTAAACCACGAAATACTGAACATTTGGTCTGCAACGAAAAAAGAGAGAGGGAAAACAATTAAATTATAAATTTATAAGGTATAACATTTTTATGATTTTTACAATTTAAGTTCAGTCTCTAAATACTGAACGAAAGTGACACAATTGTAATCATCTCCAATGAAATAGTTTTACTGTGGATGAGTATGAGATACATTTTTCCAGCTATATATAATTTCTTTAAAACTCTTCCTATACCCTAAGTTGTGGGAGAGAGAGAGAATTATAAGTTTAATTGGACCAAAGATTGTATAACACGTCGAGATGATCGCAAAAAAGTTAGGACCAAAAACATAATAATTTCCTGAATTTACTGTGGTTATAAAGCTCACAATTATGGAATTTTGCTGCGGGTAGTAGTCTAGGATTGGGTGGAAACAATTTTGGATGGTCATCGAGGGTGAGATAAAAAAACTGCAACAAAGTCAAACGCCATAATATTTATATATATATTTTTTTTTAATTTTATTGAATGAAAGCAAAAAATGTCGGAAATAGCATCAAATGTTAGAATAATTTTAATTTGTTTGAATTGATCACCTTTGGTACGAATTATGGCCTTTAAATGGCCAATGAAACCGTCACACGCAGCCCGAATGGTGCTCTGCGGTATTCTGGCCCATTCCCGGCGAAGCGCTTGCTTGAGGTGATCGACACTTTGGTATTTTTTGTGCCAACCTTGCTTTCGAAAATACTCCAGACACAATAGTCCAATCGTTTGGTATCCAGAGATTTTGGTGGCCATTGTGCGCTGTAAATGAAGCAAACCATTCTTGGTTGGCGCGTGCTGAGTGCGATGGAGCAGGGTCCTGTTGGAATGTCCAAGGTCTGCGGCCAAAATGTTTCCACGCCTAGGGCTTTAATACACCCTCACGATAATATTCGGAAATTATTCTGATGCCAAGGTCGATTAATATGAGCGGAGAGCGACCATCGGCTGTTATGGCGGTCCACACCACCACCATGACCAATGCTTGAGTTCTGGTGGTCAACCAAAGGTGCACATTTTGTCTCTTTGACCTCATTGGCAAGTAAACACGATAATTTTATTTGTTTACAAACTGCTGGACAACGAATGTTTTCTCATCAGAGACGGAGAAAACCAAATTCGGCAGTTCACCACTTTCGGCCAAGCGAAGCAAATCTTTAGCTCTTTTAAGTCTATTTTCATTCTGTTGCGGTGTAAATTCTTGCACTTTTTGGAATTTCAATGGCTTTACCCCGAGCTCATTTCTCAATGTTTGCCGAATGGAATATTGCGATATGTTCAGCTCACGAGCCATTTTTCGGCCACTGCGACCCCGGTTTCGATCAAGTCGCTTCTTTACTTTTCGAACCATTTCTGCTGATGTTACTGTTTTCGTCTTTCGTCCACTTCCTTGACGTCGGGCTATGCTTCCGGTATCACGATAACGAGCAATGGTACGAGACACAAAAGATTTATTCACTTTTAAATGCTGGAGTGGTCTAAGACACTTTTTCTAGAAAATTCTCACCAAAATGCTTTTGTACACTTGTAAACAATATAATGAGCTGTGACTGGAATCATTTTAACAGCTGTCGGACGAGTGGCTTAGGAATGACAGCAGTCTGAAGTTGGTTGCAGTTTTTTTTCATCTCACCCTGCATAATGTTTCTATTTAGCAATTTTTTTGTAAATTTTGAAATTTGAAAAAAAAGTAAAAAAGCTGTAAGTTCGGCCGGGCCGAACTTTGAGTACCCTCCTCCATTTGGTACAAATTTAACAATTTTCAAAAAAAAAAAAAATAAAATCCGTTAAAAATTCTGTTAAAATCTTAAAAATACCGAATGTAGCCGTATATTAGAGTCTATACGACGACGTGGACCTTTTGTCAAAAGCTATTACAATATTCAAATGCGAAACTTGAAAAAAATATTTTTATAATGTAGCTAAAATCATCAAAATACTGAATATAGGGAGGTACCATGGGGGCTATACGAAGACTTGGACCTGCTCCGACAATTTTCTGTCATAGGCTGTAGCATTCATTACGAACTTCAAATACTAAATTTGAAATAGTTCCGGTAAATAATGTCGCTAAAATCATCAAAATACCGCATATCGGGAGGTACCGTTATATGGGGGCTATACGAAGACGTGGACCTACATGGCTCATTTTCTGTCATAGGCTGTAGCATTCATTACGAACTTCAAATACCTAATTTGAAACAATTCCGGTTAATAATGTCGCTAAAATCATCAAAATACCGAATATCGGGGGGTACCGTTATATGGGGGCTATGCGAAGACGTGGACCTGCACAGACAATTTTCTGTCATAGGCTGTAGCATTCATTACGAACTTCAAATACTAAATTTGAAATAGTTCCGGTAAATAATCTCGCTAAAGTCATCAAATTACCGCATATCGGGAGGTACCGTTATGGTCCCATTTTCATTGCCAAAAGTCCTGCAGACACAATATACATTTGAGCAAAATTTTATTAACCTGCTTCATTTCGTTCGGAAGCTAGAGTTATTTCCACAGACGTGCGGACATCGCTAAATCGACATAGAATTTTATGCTGATCAAGAATATATATACTTTGTGGGGCCTAAAATGTATATTTCGAGGTGTTACAAAACGGAATGACAAAATTAATATACCCTCCATACTATGGTGGAGGGTATGAAAATAAAATAAATTGAGATACCTTTAATTCTTCACTGGTTTACTAACTTTCTTTCTCGCTCTCTATATTTACCCCTTTCTGAACCGGAGAAAAAAATCATCTTGGTTTGTGTCTTTGCTAATTGCACACGAATTTATCTTGATGGACATAATAAAAGTTGGGCCCGACCGAACTTAGTTGTTTTTTCAGTTGTTAATTTTTGTAGGACTCCCCCAACTTCTGTCAGTTTTAATATAATATAATATAAAATAATCCCATATACAACCAATGTGTAACTCTATACTTTGTTTTGACACATTCTGTAGCTTTGACAGAAATGTAAAGCTGAATTTAGAACTTAACAACCATTCGTCTTTCTTGCACTAGGCAGAGAATTCTTTAAATAATTTATGCTGGTAGGAATGTATATTGAATTTCAAGCAAAATATTTTTTTTATTTCCCAAAAATAATTCAAAATTTAACCAGCAAAGAAAGTCCTAAAGTCCGCCGGGCCGATTTTATGATACCCTACACCACTTTGTCAATTTACTTGAGCTCCACATAACAATTAAAAGATTTTATGGGAAAATTTAATCATACACGCTATGATTATAATTGTAATTTAAAGTTCAAGGGAATAAATATGCCGAAGCATTTGTATCTTTTAAATTCGGACTTGTATTGCCCATTTGGTGCAAAATTTATTTGAAATCGGGTAAAGATATATATGGGAGCTATATCCAAATCTGAACCGATCTCGATAAAAGTTGGCAAAGATATTCCTGAGCTGTATTTGATATATCTCCCTGAATATCGTTGTTACGGAGTGCATATTACGGCTGCGGAGGACGAAAATAACAAATCGGATGAAAAATATATATATAGGAGCTATAGCTATATCTGAACCGATTTCGATCAAATTTGGCATACTTATTTTCAGGTCCAATCTGATCGTACGTGCAAAATTCCATACAATTCGGACAGATATTACACGTTTGGTGCACAATAAAAGGCAAATCGGACGAAGATATATATGGGAGCTATATCTAAATTTTGACCGATTATCTCCAATTTCAATAAGGTTCGTCCTTGGACCAAACAAATGATTTGTGCAAAATTTCATCTGGATAGGACAATAAATGCGAACTTTACTTTGTTTACAAAAATACATGGACAGATGGAGGGACGGACGGACATGCATAAATCGGCTCAGAATGTGATTCTATGCATATCATCAAAGGGAACTATGGGTCTATCTCGTTTCCTTTTGCCTGTTACAAAAAAATGCACAAAGATATAATACCCTGACCTTGTGGTGTAGGGTATAAATACTAAATAAGCATCTGGTTCATTCTTAACATCACATATTGAACTATTTCTACAAACACAAGATCGGTTACAAAGATGGTAAAGATCGGACCATTCCTCCTGATACCTTACCCAAAAAGGTCAAAGTTTTGATTAACGAAACCTGTTATAAAATCTGAAATAAGCATCTGGTTCTCTTAATGTTTCACATATCGTATTATTTCTAATAATACAATATCTGCTGTAAAGATGAAATTTATCTCCCACAAAGGGTAAAAATTTTGAATATCCATGAAGCTCATAAAACGCGAAACCCTGCGAACCCCTTCTGATACCTCACCCACAAAGGGTCACAATTGTCAATACTTTTATCTGTCATAACTTGCAAAACAAGTCAGCGATTTTTTACAACTTCCTATATCTCAATATTTTTCACAACTAAAAACCTGAGATAAATTCGAAGTTTACGATTTCGCATAAAATTGGAGATAAATGTTCGATTTTCTTGTAATTTGGAATTGGAATACATCGGTCAACTACATCTGCTACCTAACGAAACATTTTAACATTGTCTAAAAATTATCACATATTTCATATAAAGTTAAGGAAGTAACACATTAGGAAATTTAAATACGAAAATTGAAAGAATTCCGATGAATAATTTCTCTAAACTCATCAAAATACCGAATACCGTTATATGGGGGCTATACGAAGGCATGTATCTGCATATACAACTTTCTGACATGGGCTGTAGTAACTTCAAATACGAAATTTGAAACAATTCCGGTGAATAATGTCACCAAAATCATCAAAATACCGGATATAAAGAGGGACACATATATGGGAGCTATAACTAAACGTGGACCTATACAGCCCATTTTCAGTTCCAAAAGTCCTGCAGACGAAACACACATTTGAGCACAATTTTATCAGCCTACTTCAATTCGTTCGGAGGCCAGACTGATTACCACAGACGGACAGATGGACTTTCATGCAAAGAATAAGCAACGACACTGTTGAAGAAATTTCCAAACGTACATGCATATGTATGTGTGTACATGCGTACATTCTAAATATTTGTCAACTTTTTAGTGCAGCAATTACATTTTAACATGTTGAACAATAAATGTATGTACTTTTATGTTTTTGTTTTTTTTTTATTTTTTTTTCGTACGTAATAATTACTGCCTTAAGAATCTACAGTTAATAGCCAACATGTTTTTGAAAGCACCCAAGCAAAGCCAGTTCATAAGGCTTGCAATTAACCCAGTTTATGAAAAAAAAACAACAAAATAACAAAAACTTTGTCAAGAATTGACAATATTTCATAAATGTAGAATCCATTTAAAAAAAAAATACCACGGTGTTGTCAAACTAAAATTTATAGGCCAAAATTGCTCTCCAATTATTAACCACTGACAAATTGCTAATTTTTAAAATTTTCTTAGTTTGCTTTAAATTCTTGGTATTTGTGATTTTATTTTTGTAGTCTTTTTTGAAAAACAAAACCAAAAATTTTTTGGTTTTTTTTTTTTGTTCCTCTTCTTCTCCATCACTTTTACTCACTCACATGTAAGAAGAGGTCTATGGCTAACTAAAGTATGTTTTGACGAAAAGAAAGGTAACGAAAAAAAAAAACACTTAACTTTCTATGTCTTTATGTCCGCAGTCATATCCAGCAGTAAATTGCTGATGCTTTAAGTATTTTTTTTTCTAGCTTCTTAATTGACCCGAGCGTATGGTGTAGGCTTTCGTTTCGCTAATGATATGGGAAATTTTTTGGCATCTCACTGGCTGCCAGTCGACTGACTGAAAGGGAAATGGTGGTAAGGCGTAGTCGATGGCTAATGAAAATGAAATTCTATTCGCTGCCGATCGATGAAAGTGAATAACGGAAATAGAATGTATGAGGGGTATTGGTGGAATTTCGGAGGTATTTCAAAGTTGTAAAATTTGGAAAATTTATAAAAGTATAGCTATTGCCTAGAGAATTCTTTCAATTAGCCACTGCTACACTAGGCAACAAGAAAATTATCTGTCCATATGAAAAAGTATTAAAATAATTGACTGACTGGGAATCAACGCCCAGACGAAACGACTGATGCCAGAATCTTGAAATATTGCACGAGGGTCAGTCTTGTTGCGTAGGCTGGAAATTCGTACTAAAATGGTACGAAAAGTATTAAAATGTACTAAAAATTTAACACTTGGTACAGGACAACTCGAATAAGTAAGAATTTTGGAATAGGAGTCACTGATGGAGTGCAGAATAGATATATCAAAGAATTATTGAAAATTCGAACTTAAAGGTTATGAAAAGTTCTAAAATGGTACCAAACTTTTAGAATGGCACCATTTGCATTTATGTGAATGGAGAGAGCTAAAAACTTGAAATTTGGTACCAGAATCAAAGCTGGAAAGAAACTTTTATATATGAAGATGGTTTTGGAAATGTGTACTAAATGTGCGAACTGTACAAAATGGTACTAAATTTGGAACAGTTTGGTTTAGGGTGAATGGATAAAGCTGGAATTTTGAAAGCTTGTATTGGGGTCCCTGTTGGTGGTAGGTTTGTGATAAGGAGGTGCCCTGGAAATGTGTGCTATAATTATACGAAATGCACTAACTAGTACTATATTTGATACAATTTGCCTTTGGGTGAACAGATAGTGCTTAAAATGTGAAATTTGGTGTTAGAATAGCGATTCATGTGCTTCGTTTCGAAAATGTGTACTATAATTGTTTGAAAAGTACTAAATGTTACTAAAATTGTTATTGGGTGAAAGGATTGGGATGGAATTTTGAAATTTGATATTGTGGTTTCTGTTTGTATCTGGTACGGAGATATGGTGGTGGGATTGGAAATGTGTACTCTAAGTGCAAATAGTACTATTTTTACCAAATAGTACCAAATAGTACTATTTTTGGTACAATTTGGTGTTGGGTGAACAGATAGTGTTTGAAATCCTTAATTTGATATAAGGGTTGCTGTTTATGTGTAGCCAGAACATATAGAGTTGCCTTCGGAAATGTGTACTATAATTCTGCTGAAAGTACAGAATGGGACTATATTTGGTATTCGGTGAAGGGATAGAGATATACTTCGGAAATTAAATATTTAGATGACTGATTGAGAAATGTGTCCTACATTTGTAAGAAAAGTACTAAATGGTACTAAATTTGGCATTGGGTGAAGCATAAAATATGAATCCTCAAATTTCATATTGAAATCTATTTTCAAATCTAGGATGGAGACATGGAGGGGATTTCGGAAATGTGTACTATATTTGTACAAAATAACTAATTAGTACCAATTAGTTATTTCGTACAAATATAGTACACATTGGGTATCGGCCTATTACTATAGCTGGAATCTCGAAATTTAATATTAAGGTCCCTGTTGGTAAATGCCATTGAAATTAGAGGTAATTTTGAAAATATGTACTGCAATTGTACGAAAAGAACTAAATTGTACTACAATTGGTATTGGGTGAAGGGCTAGAGCTGGAATACCAAAATTTGATATTGAGGTCTCTTTTGGTATCGGGATGGAAATATGGAGGAGGTTTTGGAAATGTGTGAAATGTGAGCTATAATTGTACGAAAAGTACTAAACGGTACTAAATTGGGTATTGGGAGAAGGGATAGGGCTGTAATACTCAAATTTGATATTGAGGTCTAGAATTGAGACATGGGGTTGGTTTTGGAAAAGTACTATTTTTGGCAGAAGTTGGTATTGACTGAACAAATAGTGCTTGAAATTAATATTATGTTATGAATCTTAGGGTCCCTGATGTGTGGTCGGATATATTGAGGTGGTTTGGGAAATTTGTTCAATAATTGTTCGAAAAGTAATAATCTGGCGAAGGTAAAGGGCTAGAATCCTCTCTGTTGATGTCTGTGGTTGAGGCTGATTTTGGATATGCGTACTATAATTGCAATAAATGGTTCTAAATTTTGTAATGAGCTGAAATTCTGAATTTTTATATTGAGGTTACTGATAGATTTTGGGTTCAAATATGAAGACATTAAAATAGTTTTGGACACAAAAATTGGATGCGGGTCCGTTGTGCAATGTTTTTTTTTTAATATCCTTCACTTTGAAGGATTTTGAAGACTTTTTGTGTAAAAGGGAAACATTTTCCAAATATTCTTTGCGGAATAAAGAATTCAACCCCACAACTAAGTTAGCCAAGTCCCCCCGTTTTTCTGTCGGTAGAAATCATTCTAGCTTCAAAAGGGAATAAAGTAGGTGGACAAAATTTAACCCAAATGTATTTTGGGTCTGTTATTGAAAAGGGAATTATAGGTCCAAAATATCTAATAGACTCCATACAACGATACGCCCCGATATTTTGCATTTTTTTTTTATTTTGGACACATCTTTCAACTGAATTTTCTCAAGATTGAAGTTCGCTATGGGTATCATTTTCTCTGGCATATAATTGTCTTTTTAGGTTTATGTTCTCGTGTAACTGTCTATAACGAGACCAACTAACGGAGCTAGATTCACGAATGATATGGACATAGTTCGATTATTCCTTTCGTGGAGTAATTTATTTGAACTAGTTTGTTCCATCAGGAAACAAATCGAAATCAAATATAGATAAAACAAGTAAAAAACATTAAATTCGGCCAGGCCAAACTTTTAATACCCTCCACCTCAGGGTAAAGGAAACATTAGAGCCGATTATGACACACTTATTCCAATTTTTAGACATATTCATGGGAAAATGTTCCAAAAATTATCAAAATAACGAATATCAGGAAATACGGCTATATGGGGCTATACAAAAACGTGAACGTATACATAAAGTGTTTCGCCAAAGGAGCTAGAACCCTTTATGACCTACAAATACCAATTTTCAGACAAATCCGTGAAAAAATGTGTCAAAAACCATTAAAATGCCGAGTATCGGGAGGTACGGTTATATAGGAACTATACCAAAGCGTGAACCTATACATGCAATGTCTCGCCACCCGAACTGGGACCCGTTATAACCTACAAATGCCTATTTTCAGACAAATTCGTGAAAAAATATGGCATAAATAATCAAAATACCGAATATCAGGAGGTACGGTTATATATATACCAAAACGTGGACCGATATATCTCATTTTCGATACCAACCATCCTAGACACAATACAAATTGCTCTGATAAATTTTGGCGCTCTACGTCAAATAATGTGGGCTGTATCGTGATTTCAACAGACAGACGGACAGACAGACGGACATCGTTAAATCGACTTAGAATTTCATGCTGATTATGAATATATATCCAATTACCACTTTGGTAATTTATGGGGTCTACGACGAATATTTAAGGATGTTACAAACGGAATGACAAAGTTAATATACCCATCTTTCCAAGGTGGAGGGTATAAAAATAGGACCTCCCTATAGAAGTCCAACGAACCTATAAGAATATTTTTTCATGTAATTGAGACACAGAGATCCTTCTCTAATCCGTGCGGAGGAAATTTTGAAACGTCTGTTATAATTCGGTAACGTAACTTAAATGTAAGAGATCCTTCAAAAAAGCCCCAAAAACCTTAAAAATCTCTAATTTTAGAACCATCTCTTTTTCATATATTTCAAAAATGTTTCATTACAACTTGGATTCATAATGGATTACATCGAACAGACTCTTTGGAATAGTAATTTGTTCGTTTTGAAAATTTTCCAAAAAAAAAATATAAAAATTATCTTCTCTTCCGCCTTTCGATGTCTGGGTAAATTACACGAACTCTGTAATCAATTAAAGCTGAAATAACCAAAAACCAGAAAATATGACCAAAATCATTTCCCTTAAATCTCGTGAAGCATGCAAACATAAATTTTCAAATTAGCAGATTTCTATAGAACATAATTTTCTGCTTGATTAACTCGAGATTGTTGGCACTCATGCCGAAGAGACCTCATCATCTAGTCACCACGAAGTGAAAGTCTTTCTCAATTACCATCATTAGAAGTTGGCCATGATCGCACATTGGTTAGCCATTGATGAGAAAGAAATAAATACCCAGCGCAAAATACTTTAAATAAATGTCCATGTTATTAAATATTTTGCTGTGAAAGGTAGCGCTTATCTTTTTCATGGCCTCTAATGCAAGCTACAACAAGAATGCATTTAAACATGAGACCAACAAAAAAAAAATTAACATTGAAAACAAAAATCAGGAAAAGGTTTGTACAAAACCAAAATCAAATTCATGTTATCATTGTAGTGAAATGTTATACCAAATGTGGTAATTTTAGCCTTTTACGGAGCAAAAAAATTATTTAACATCAACTGCAATTATAACAACAACAACACAAAAAAAACCAATATGAGCCACAAAAAAATGTATATTTAAAAAATTGCATAAAAGAAAATTGGAAAAATGTTAATCAAAACAAAAGAAGAAAATGCTTTAAACAATTAGTTGGTAATACTGGATTTAATGCACCCTACTTTAATGAAAACCAGTAAAGAAAGCCTTAAAGTCGGGCGGGCCGACTTTATGATACCCTACACCACTTTGGTAATTTAGTAGAGCTCCACATAAAAATTAAAAGTTTTAATGGGAGAATTCAATCATACACACTATGATTATAATTATAATTTAAAGTTCAAAGGGCTAAATATGCCGAAGCATTTGTATCTTTTAAATTCGGACTTCGGACTCCAAATCTGAACCGATCTTGATAAAATTTGGCAAAGATATTTCTGAGCTGTGTTTCATATACTTCCCTGAATATCGTTGTTACGGAGTGCATATTACGGCAAATATAACAAATTGGATGAACAATATATATGGGAGCTATAGCTATATCTGAACCGATCTTCACCAAATTTGGCATACTAGCTTCTAGACTCAATTCGGTCGTAAGTGCCAAATTTCATCCCATATTAGACGTTTGGTGCACAATAAAAGTTAAATCGGACGAAGTTATATATGGGAGCTACATCTAAATTTTGACCGACGACTTCTCCAAATACAATAGGGTTCGTCCTTCGGCCAAACAAATGATTTGTGTAATTTCATTTGGATCGGGTAATAAATGCGAACTGTACTTTGCTCACAAAAATACAAGGACAGACGGACTGACATGCATTAATCGACTCAGAATGTGATTCTATGCAGATCATCAAAAGGAACTATGGGTCTATCTCTTTTTCTTTTGCCTGTTACTAACAAATGCGTAAAGACACAATACGCTGACCATCTTGTGGTGTAGGGTATAAATATAAAACATGTCAGTGGGTTTGAAGATTTAATACCACCCCCTTAAAAAAATTAAAAGATTTGAAATAATATGTTCGCAATCTAATATTTTTTTACACGCTCAGCCATAAGGCTAAAGAGGGTATATATCATTTGATACAGCCGAAACGTGCCTCAACGAAATAATGGTTTTGGACCCTAGGTCCATTTGAACCAAATCCGTTTCAGGACATTTGGAGTCGATCTAGGGGTGTTCGTCCCTCCCTCCGGGTATCCGATTGCATCCAAACATGGCACATCATAATAATATTGTCAAACCTAAATCGAGTTCGGATGTGGGCAATACTGGTCCTTCTCCTTCTCCAGAAACTAATTATAGAATAACAAAGGATCATCCAATTTGGTGCCAGGTTTCCAAATTCCAATTTTTATACCAGTTCGAAAATGGACAATATCGGCCCACTCCATCTCGTACCTCCCCCACCAAAGGTATTTATTCAACATATTGAATAAATAAAATCTCTCATAAAATGTGATATAAGCATTCGTTTCTCTTAAAATCGCATATAACCTAATATTTTGACTAACAAAAGATTTGGTGTGAAGATGGGATATATCGGACCACTCATTCAGAAACCTCCCCCACAAAGGGGTCAACATTTCGAATAACCTAAAGCTCATAAAACGCGAAATGAGCATTCGATTAATTTCAAACTCAACAAACCTAAATATTTCTACCAAGACAATATATTCTGTGAATATGGGATATGTCGGTTTGATACTTCTGGTACCTCTCCCACAAAGGGTCAAAATTCTTAATATCCATGAAGCTCATAAAACGCTTAATTTACATCAGATTCCATTCAGACTTGGTACATCTCAATATTTTCATCAAGATCTGTTATAAAGATGGTAGTGATCAAACCATGCCTTCTGGTGCCTCCCCCAGAAAGGTGAGATTTTTGAATAACCGAAGCGATCATAAAATCCGAAATAAAGATCCCGATCTGTTCATAGTTCAATCATCCCATTATTTCTACTACCACAAGATCTGCTGTGAATATGAGATATATCGGTCCATTCCTTCAGCTAACTCGCCCACAAAGGGTCAAAATTTTGAATATCCATTAAGCTTATAAAACACAAAATTAAAATCCAATTCCATTCAGACTTGACACATCTCAATATTTCCAACAACAGAAGATCTATTATAAAGATGGTAGAGATCGAACCATATCTTCTGGTACCTCCCCCACATAGGGTTCAAGATTTTGAAATAATTTATTGTTTTCCAACTGTATGTATATAATCTACTATCAACATAAAGTACCATAATCAAATAACTCCCAATGTAGTGTGCACCCATTGAAAATGGAATAACACAATAAAGAAATCAAATAAAAAAACTACAGTTCGTTAAACTTGAAAATTATGATGGAGAAGTAATCAGCAAGCGTGGTGGTGTTTGACGCTTCATACATACATATGTTTGGTTTGAAACTATCCTCGTCTTCGTATATTTGCATAAATAGACTGATAGACATTATATTATACATATTACCACATGCTCGTACACAGACAGATTTATACATACATACATGGCGGCAATGCGCAGTAGTAAGACGTTTGAAAAAAACACCCAATCCCAATATGCTTACAAATGAACTCTTAATGTCAGTTTATTGATAATAATAGGCGAATATGGTTTTATAAGAGAATCGTCGGAACAAAAACGAAGTGCTAATTATTTATTAGCCATTGCATTCACCAGCATTGCCATGCTATAAACAGTGCACAGTGGTATGAAAAGGAAAATAAAATTGGGAATTGTTTGACAACAATAATTTTGGAGCTTCTGGAAATACTGAACCGAACTTTTAATACCCTCCACAGCATTAGGTAACAGCATTAAAAAAGTAAAATAGTATCAGTCGGATTTGCCGACATGTGTACGCCCCCAGCATTGAGTTATGGTTATTCAAACTGTTGATCCTTTATGGGGGAGGTTCCGCAGCAGTTGGCCAATATTGACCAATTCGTATCTGACCTAAGACTGATATAAAGATTACAATGTGCCAAATCTGGACTATATCGACTACTTCCTATACTTTGTATGAGATATGCGCAAATTTTGGAAAATGTGGAAAATGTGGATATATGCGTGAGGTAACAGATTCTAGATGAATCAGATAAAAATATTAGAATGGTCAAAATTTGAAGGAAATTGTACACTTATATCCAATTTTATGCAAAATCATAAATTTCTATCAATTACAAATTAATATCAGATTTCTGGTTAAGATAATTATTAAGATATGGCAAGTTGTAAAGAATCGCCGACTTGTTTCGCACGAAATTGGTACCAGAAGGAAATGATCCGATCCCTCGCATCTTTATAACATATATTATGTTGATGGAAATATTGAGATATACCAAGTCTGAAAGCACTCGAATGTTAATTTCGCGTTTTATGAGCTTCATGGATATTTAAAATTTTGACCCCTTGTGGGGGAGGTACCAGAAGCAGTGGACCGATACATTCCATCTTCAGGGCAGATATTGGGTTATTAGAAATACTGGGATTTGTGAAATGTGAGTAAAATCGGATGCTTATTTCGGATTTTATAATCGTTTTTCTTATTCAAAAGTTTGACCCTTTGCAGAGGAGGTACCAGAAGGAATGGTCCGATCTCTAATATCTTTATAACAGATATTGTGTTTATAGATATATTGATATTGATATATTGAAGTCTGAATGAAATCGCATGTTAATGTGGCGTTTTATGAGCTTTATGGATATTAAAAATTCAGACTCTTTGTGGGGGAGGTACCAGAAGGAGTGGACCGATATATTCCATCTTCACAGTAGATCTTATGTAAGTGGAAGTAATGGGATGTGTAAAATGTGAAGAGAACCGGATGCTTATCTCGGATTTTATAAATGTTTTAGTTATTCAAAATGTTGACTCTTTGTGGGGGAGATACCAGAAGGAATGGTCCGATCTCTACTATATTTTTAAAAGACCTTATCTTGACAGATATATTGAGATGTGACAAGTCTAAATGGAATCGCATGTTGATGTGGCGTTTTATGAGCTTTATGGATATTCAAAATTTTAACCCTTTGTGGGGGAGGTACCAGAAGGAATGGACCGATATATTCCATCTTCACACCAGACCTTGGGTTTATTAAAATAGTGTTCTGTGTGTAATTTGAAGGCAATCGGACTCTTGCATCACATTTTATAAGAGTTATAATTATTAAAAATTGTGACTATTGCGGGGGAGGTATTTGATGAAGTGGACCGATATAGTCCATTTTCGCACCTTAACTAGAACTGATTCAAATATTAGGATTTGCAAAGTTGTAGCAAAATCGGTTTGTCCTGTTTTTGTTCTGTGCAGTAAAATATTTTCTTTGAAAGTTTCGACTTTTTGTTTGGAAGGTACCAGAAGGTGTGGACCGATATTGTCCATCACCGAACTCGATCTAAGTTTGACAGTAATATTACGATGCAACAAGTTGTAATCAAATCGGATGGTATAATCGATAGTATAAAATTTTCGTAAAGGGAAATTTGCCTATACAGATTCACGTCTTCGTATAGCCCCACTATACAGTAACTCTCCATATTCGGTATACAGGAGGTAACACCCATTTCGATCTCCAACATCTTCCCGTATCCCCCATATAATGGCACCTTTCGATTGTTATTTGGATTTAACAATAGGCAACGCATTTTCTGGCAGATAAAATATTATTATCCTATCTTCAAATGTCGTATCGTTATGGTTGGAAAATCCAGTTATCTGGGCGGATAGATCTTCCCTCTTAGTTAATTTTAGTTCGGTAGCTCCTTATAGCTTTGTGAAAAAAATTCCAATTAATATACAAGGTTAGATGAAAGAACTGCAACCAAATTCAGACTGCTGCCATTTATAAGTCACTCGTCCGACAGCTGTTAAAATCATTCCAGTGGCAGCTTATTATATTGTTTACAAGCGTACAAAAGCATTTTGGTGAGAATTTTCCAGAAAAATAGTTATTCGTGATGGAATTCAAGCGTGATAGTCTAATTTCTTTATATTTGGCTGGAAAACCACAAGTGGCTATTGTTAGAGTACTCCAGCATTTAAATGTGAATAAATCTTTTGTGTCTCGTACCATCGCTCGTTACCGTGATACTGGTAGCGTAGACCGACGTCAGGGAAGTAAACGGAAGAAAACAGCAACATCAGCAGAAATGATTCAAAAACTAGAAAGACTTAATCGAAACCCGCGTCCCAGTGGCCGCAAAATGGCCCGTGAGCTAAACATATAGCAATATTCCATTCGGAAATATTGAAAAATAAGCTCGGGGTAAAGCCATTGAAATCCCAAAAACTGCAAGAACTTGCAACAGAAAGAAAATAGACTCAAAAGAGCTAAAGAGTTGCTTCGCTTGGCCGAAAGTGTTGAAAAGCCGAATTTTGTTTTGGTGGTCTCCGATGGGAAAACGTTTCTTGTCCAGAAGTGTACAATTTCCGATACGGTCGAAAGGACTTGTAGGGATTCTAATTCTACTGAGTAGATTTAGAATCGAAGATTATTGTTGAACAGGACGGACAACAATATAAATTTGCAAACTACGACAACACAACAAGTATTCTGACGATACTTACGTTTGTTGTCTGCAAATAAAACACAAAGAAATAAACTTTTAAATTCAAACGTATGACGCTGGCGGTCAATTTATTCGTAATTTAATAGATCTGGCGATCGACACTTTTATTTCTTTTTACTTCAAGAAGAAGAGTGGTAGGTTTTTTATTGTTGGTGGTGATGGGACCTCATCGATTAATTATTTATCCAGGTCGATGAGGTCCATTTCGATATCATCATCCAAGGGGTTGGGAAGATTCCCAACATGCCGGGCCCCTTGCACTGGTGCAACTGATAGTGCAGTCGCTATCCTCTCCAGCACATCTAAAACCCTATCCAATCTAACAGGTTGTTGTTGAGCTTCCGAAATGTTGTGATCTTGCTCAGTTTGTTGTTGCTGATTTTTATTCTCTTTTTTGGATAGTTGACTTTTTGAATGTGGATTTTTGTTGGCTGTCTGTTCTTTGCCTCAATTTTGCTGCATTTGGCCTTGTTGCTGAATCTTTTTAGCTTGGTTTTGCAGAACCCTCGCCTTCTTCTGGAGTTTTTTGGCTTCCTGTTGAAGTCTTTTTGCTTCTTGTTGTGAAGTTGAATTTCTTATCTGCTCTGGTGTATAATTTCTTTGCAGACCACTTAGTATTTGTTGTTGTTGTCGGCGTTGTGCGTCCCTTTGATTGGCGTATGGATGAAATTTTGTTGCCGGTAAGTTTCCAATTATGAAGTTATTGCCATGTTCTATTTTTGTTGGTTGCGATGAATGGTGAAGCAGAGTGTTGTGCCGAGCACCACACAGTCTACAATTGCCTGGCCATAAACAATTGCGGACAAAATGATTTTGCCCCAAGCAATTAATGCAATACTTTCGGGATAGTACTACGCTCTCTCTCTGCTCCACAGACATCATCTTGAAGGCTGCGCAAAATCTCAATGGATGCATGCCAAAGCACACCCTGCATTGTTCCATTTGGCCCATATTCATGATTATACAACTGTAATTAATGTAAAGAGAGAAGACAATACAGACGAAAAGGGTGTCATTTAAGGCATGACATGTTAGTCAGAGTTATATCTTTTCGAAACACACACACTACTTTCTACTAACAACCACTGACTGGAAGTACACACAATTTAACAATTGGACGAGATATGATACCTGTTGTAGTTTTTACATCAACTACTCTTACGTGGTCATCATGTCCCTTATATACTTTTAAACCTCGTCCCATCTTCCAGTCATTCGATGGCAAAAGTTCATCTTTTATCAAAACCATGTCGTTTTCCTTCAGACTCCGTTGGGGATACTGCCATTTATATCGCTTATGCAGCTCTTGAATATATTCATTTTTCCATCTCTTGCTGAACATGTGATGAAGAGCTTTAATCTTTTCCCACCGATTTATAAGTGATAAATCTTCCGTTGGCATTTCTGGAGCAAATATCAGTGACCCTCCTCTCAGAAAGTGCGCTGGTGTTAAAGCTTCCAAATCCTCTGGATCTTCAGATAATGGTGTTAACGGTCTCGTATTTAAGACACTTTCAATTCTGACTAAAATCGTTGAAAATTCCTCAAAATTGAATTTTCTATCTTTCATTATCTTTTGGAAATGAGATTTAAAACTTTTAACACCTGCTTCCCATAATCCTCCCATATGTGGAGCACTGGGAGGGATAAATTTCCATTCGAAGCCATTGACTATGTACTTTTCACATACTTCTTTGGAGCATTTTTTAAGAAATTCTTGATATTCTCTCATAAGTATACTATTCGCCCCCACAAAATTTGTTCCATTATCAGACATTAAACATCTGGGCAAACCTCGTCTACCTATGAATCTCGCAAATGTCGCAAGAAAAGCATCACTTGTTAATGCTGAACAAGCTTCGAGGTGAATCGCCTTTGTCGAAAAGCATACAAATATACAAACATATGACTTTTGGTAAGGGGAATTTCTTAAAGAACCTGCCTTAATCTGAAATGGGCCTGCGAAATCTGCTCCCACATATGTAAAAGGAAGAGTGAAAGACGTTCGTTCCAAAGGTAGTGCTGCCATTATGTGTGATTTAACCTTATGTTTATATCTTGTACAAATCAAGCACTCATGAACAATTTTCTTTATTGTCCGTCTTAAACTTGGAATGTAAAACTGGCTTCGAACGGTTGACATCATTAACGATATGTCTGCGTGCAGCATAGTTTTATGGATGAATTCTAAAAATATTTTACAGAAATGCGACGAATTTGGCAATATTATTGGGAATCGTTCATCATAGGAAATGTTAGCGTTCGCTAATCGACCATTCACTCTTATTATGCCATCTTTATCCAAAAACGGATTTAGTGCGCGCAATGTGCTTTGACGTGAAATGTCTTTCGAATTGCTTAAATCATTATACTCTTGCGGATAATGAAACATTTGGGTTGTTCGGACAAGAACCAATTTTGCATGATTTAACTCTTCGTGAGACAGAATCTTACCATTTGACAACTCAGACTTTTCATTTTTTTCTTTACGCTTTTTCATACGAAATATGTATCCTACTACCCACAATGCTTTGTTGTAAGAAGAAAACTTGTTTATTATCAAATAATCTTTATCAATAATTGGTGCACAATGAACAACTATTTTTCGTTGTTCTGGTGGATCTTGTAGAATTATACTTGATTTTGGCCAATTATTTTCAGTACTAAGTAACCATATTGGACCATTCCACCATAGCGAATTACTACATAAATCTTCAGTACTGGAACCTCTAGTTCCAAGATCTGCTGGATTACACTTTGTAGAAACGTGTCTCCATTTACCATTTTCAACATTCTGAAATATTAATGCAGTTCTGTTTGCAACATACGTATTCCATGTGGATGGATGTTTTTGCAACCATCCCAATACAATTGTTGAATCTGTCCATAAATGAACAGAATAATTTTTAATAGTCAAATTTGAGACAACATATTTTACCAAAGATGAGAGCAATACGGCACCACAAAGCTCTAGTCTTGGTAAACTTATTTTTTTCAATGGCGCAAATTTGCTCTTGGCCATCAATAATTTTACAGTTGTGCTGTTCTCTGTATTCATACGAATATATATTGTAGCACAATAGGCTTTCTCAGATGCATCACAAAAACCATGTATTTGAATTGTGCCCTCTAGGCAAAAATTAATCCATCTTGGGATTTGTATTGAATCAATTTTTGAAAATTGTTCCACAAAATTTTTCCATTTAATCAATGTGGATGATGACACTTTATCATCCCAATTAATGCCTTCTAACCAAAGGTCTTGCAAAAAACTTTTAGCTTGTACGATTAAAGGCGTTAACCACCCTGCTGGGTCAAATAATTTTGAAACTGTTGACAAGATTTTCCTTTTAGTTATTTGGCCAGTCACCTCTAGTGACTTCATACTATAAGAAAATGAGTCGGTAATGGCATTCCACCGAATACCTAATGTTTTTGTTGAACTCATATCTTCAATTCTCAAAAATTCTTCATTTAATAAATCCTCTGATCGGACGTTTGAAAGCAAACTCGGATGATTTGCCGTTATCTTTTTTAACGGAAATCCTGCCGAATGCAATGTATCAATTAGTTGTTTTTGCGCCTCTAGCGCTGAAGCAATAGTATGACCTCCAGTCAAAACATCATCTACATATAGCTCGTTTTTTATTATTTTAGACGCAATTGGACTTTTTTCACTTGACTCTTCTGCCAATTGCAACAATGTGCGAATCGCCAAATAAGGAGCACAATTTATACCAAAGGTAACTGTGCATAACTCATAATCTTTAACTTCTTCATTAACGTCTTTCCTGAATAATATTCTTTGATACTGCCGATCAGAAGGATGCACATAGATCTGTCGGTACATTTTCTCAATGTCACCGTTAAACACATACTTATACAAGCGCCAATTTAAAATTACAGATACTAAATCATTTTGTAATATTGGCCCTGTATGCAAAACATCATTTAAGGAATACGAGCTTTTCGTTTTACTCGATCCATTAAAGACCACTCTCACTTTTGTGCTAGTACTTTCTGGTCGAAAGACAGCATGGTGTGGTAAATAATATGAATAATATTTTCCATCGTTACAAATGACAAATGACAAATACTCATTCAAAACATCATTATACGATTTTTCTACTTCTTTATTTTTCCTCAATTTTGCTTCCATATGCTCATATTGCCTCTTTGCTTTAAATCTGGACGAATCTAAATATTTTTTATTGGGAAATTCATCTTTAAATGGTAATTTTACAACGAACTTTCCATCTGAACGACGGTAAGTCGTATTTGCGTAAAATTCCTCACAATAGTTGTCCGATTCTGTAGCAATTGGAACGTTATTGACTTCTTCTTGTTCCCAGAATTTCTTTAAGGCGGAACTAATGTCATCTTCGCTATGTTCTTCTACTTCTACTGAAGCTAAACAAATTTCATTTGATTTTATTGGCCCATAGATGTACCAACCATAAATGGAATTTTGAGCTACCATGTTTCCCAATATGTTCTTCTTAACACCTTCCAATATTATTTGTGGGATAACATCGCTCCCAATTAGCATATCTACTTGGGCAGAAATCATAAACCCAGGATCTGCTAATTTTAATTCTTTTATACTTCCTAAGTCCGAAATTGATACTGTTTGTGTCGGCAACAAACTCGTTAAATTTTGAACAATTAATGCTTCAGTTTCAATTTCGTTGTTGATTGTGTCTGAACACAGCGTCAGCATACATTTTTTATTGGAGTTTGCAACGACTGTTCCACTCAGACCACTTATTTTAAAATTTGCCTTTTCTGTGCAAAGTCCAATTCTTTTTACAATTTTCTGGGTTATAAATGTTCGCTTAGAAGCAGAGTCAATGAGCGCTCTAACAGTAAATAGTTCCCCAGCATGTTTAACTTTTACTAATGCTGTTGGCAACATAATGTCATCATGACACACTGAAACATGTGTTTCCACATTGGAAGCTTGAACTATCGAACTAGATGAACAAGGCATTTCATCAATAGTATTGTCAGTGGTAACAAGAGTATTTGTTTGACGCCCATTTGCTGAACGGACAGGTGCTTGGTTATCCCTTGTTACATTTCTTGGTTGTATAGATCTCTCCTGCCCATTACTTTGTAGGTGCAATTTAGTATGATGTTTCTTTTTGCAAAACATACACCTATGCACACTCACGCATTCCTGCGAAATATGTCCACTTGTTAGACAATTATTACACAACCTCTTTTCTCTTGCGAACTCTATTCTCTGATTAACAGTCATATTATTAAATCTCATACAATTTTTCAAAATATGGTTCTTATAACACATGACACATCTGTTTGATTGTGTCAAATGAGCATTTTGATGCGATATATGATCATTGCTAAATGAAGTTGAAGCTGTTTGACTTCTGAGACCATCTATTCGCTCTAGAACCCGATGTCTGTTCTTAAGAAAATCTTCCATTTGCGACCATTTGGGTAGCTCTGAATGTGATTCGAGCGATTGTTCCCATAGGGTCAGCGTATCAACCGGAAGCTTAGTTGAACATAAATATATTAAAATTGGATCCCATTGATCCACCTTTACACTATGAGCTCTCAATATAGCCAAGCAGTCACTAACTGTCGATTGAATTCTTTTAATATCTTTGCTAGATTCAACCGTTGCTGCAGAAAGATTGAATAATATCTTCAGTTGGTTATCAACTAGTACCCTAACATTTTCGTATCGCACCGATAATGCTTCCCATGCTAACGAAAAATTTTGATCAGATAAAGGGTACCGATCTACAATTCTACCAGCCTCACCTTTAGTTTTATTACGCAAATGATAAAGCTTTTGCGCTGGTGTGAGTCTGGGATGATTTCCATAAATAGCCGTAAACATATCTCTAAATGTTGGCCATTCTTCATAACTTCCGTAGAAGTCTTGAGTGTCACAAGGTGGCACTTTAATACAAATCTCAGACATATCAAACGTTGTACCCGGAGGATAAACAGCTGAGCTGTGAAACAACGATGGATTTGTAACTTCGCCTCTAGCGTTATTACTTTGGCTCTGCGCCTTTCGATTTTTTAATATTTCCAATAATGTAGCTTTAGTCACTTGGTAATTATCTCTGACTGACTCATAATATTTTTTTACCTTTATTTTATATTGTTTATCTTCCTCATCTTCTGTGCCCGCAAAAAATACACTCTCAAACGCACTACGTAAATTTTGCCAATCTTCATCAAGCGATTCTAATTTTGTTTCTATTAAAGAATCGCTTAAATCCTTTTCTGGCATATTTCTCAATTTTTTGCATTCTTCCAAAAGGTTGTCCGCTTCATACTCGAACTTAGCACAACTTACTGACTCCATATTTGATTATTTTATTTTTATCTTTTTTTTCAAAATGTTATCTAAATTTTTTTTATTTATGAATTTTATTAATTTATTAGTATTTATTTTTTAAACGTTTTATGATAGTTATATCGTATTTGCTTATACTTGTTATTATTTATATTACACTTTCAAACTTTAACGTTCAATTTATTTACTAATTAATAAATAAATGAAGTTATTCCACATAGATTTCTAAATGTTTGAAGTATAATTATATTTGTTTCTCAATAAATATTTAATATATAAAAATTTATTGAAAAATTATTAATATGTTTTAAATTTTGTTTTTAATTAAATATATATTTATTTTTAATTTATTATTTTTATTGTATTTATTCTTGTATTTTATTGTTATTATTAGTTTTATTTCTATTCAATATCAATTTATGATACGTTCAGTACTTGTGCTACGTTAAGATACGTTTACGACAACCTTTCGTTACGTTTCACTAACTTGCTCACTTTTCCTGAACACTTCCTAAAATAATCGATGGTCAGTATGACAGCTGACAGATCGATGTAAACAACAAGGAACAGGTGATAATGACTTGTTCGATGTTGTAAAATGGCAGATGATCAAAACAAAGAGCAAATGCCAAAATGATGAAAAAAATAAATGGAGTGAGAGTGATCTTTATAAATGTGTTAGTGTATATGTGTTATTTTAAAGCGGAACACCGCTTTCAATGTATTTCACAAATTACTTCAATTTGTTGTATGTATTAGTGACAACAAACAACACAAAGCCGCCACTTTCAAATGCAAATTACAAAACAACAACACTTCTCACTACTTTACAATTAATTTTAAATTATTATTTTTTTTTATGATTTTGTTGGCAAATCAGCCGATTCTTATTTTTTTTGGACTCGAAGGACCATGTACAAGTTCCGATACGGTCGAAAGGACTTGTAGGGATTCTAATTCTACTGAGTAGATTTAGAATCGAAGATTATTGTTGAACAGGACGGACAACAATATAAATTTGCAAACTACGACAACACAACAAGTATTCTGACGATACTTACGTTTGTTGTCTGCAAATAAAACACAAAGAAATAAACTTTTAAATTCAAACGTATGACGCTGGCGGTCAATTTATTCGTAATTTAATAGATCTGGCGATCGACACTTTTATTTCTTTTTACTTCAAGAAGAAGAGTGGTAGGTTTTTTATTGTTGGTGGTGATGGGACCTCATCGATTAATTATTTATCCAGGTCGATGAGGTCCATTTCGATATCATCATCCAAGGGGTTGGGAAGATTCCCAACAAGAAGTTTTTAAACAAACAAAATGATCGTGTTTACTTGCCATAGAGGTCAGCTGAAAATCTGCACCTTCGGTTGGCCACCAGAACTCAAGCACCGGCCATAATGATGGTGTGGGACGCCATAACAGCCGATGGTCGCTCTCCGCTCGTATTAATCGACCGTGTCATCAGAAAAATTCCGAACATTATCGTGAAAATATTCCGGAGGAAGTATTAAGGCCTTGGGCACGCAAAAATTGTGGCCGCAGAACTTGGACATTCCAACAGGACCATCAGCACCATCGCACTCAGCAAGCGCCACACAAGAATGGTTACAAAATGAGGTTCCTCGCTTCATTTCCAACGCACAATGGCCAAGAAAATCTCCGCATTATTGTGTCTGGAGTATTTTGGAAAGGTTGGCACTAAAAAATCGATTACCTCAAGCAAGCGCTTCGCCGGGAATGGGCCAAAATACCATAGAGTAACATTCGGGCAGCGTGTGATGGTTTCATTGGCCGTTTGAAGGCCATAATTCGTTCCAAAGGTGACCAATTCGAATAAATCTAAACTTATTCTAAAATGTGATGCTATTTCCGACATTTCTTGCTTTTATTCAATAAAATTTAAAAAAAAATGTAAAAATTATGATGTTTGTCTTTTTTGCAGTTTTTTTTTATCTCATCCGTATTTTCCTATCGATTGCCAGTACTCAGCAAATAGATATAATTGCCATCATTCCTCGGTTTGTGCACTAGACTAATATACCTTCTTATACCACTGTTCAAAAATTATTGCAAACATGTGAGAAATTACACAAAACATTTATTAGCAAATCGGTTACCAACAGGCGCACATTTGCCATGTGATTGCAAAATAATAAGAATCTCAGAAACAAAACAAAAACAACAACAACACTTACTTTGCGATAATAACGAAATGGCACATCCTCATGCACAACATAGAGATAATCTGCTAGATACTTTGTGGTGGGTATCTCCATTTTGGGACAGATTTTATAACGTTTACTGCTCGAGCATAGGAAATTGTCATTTTCATGCATTTGGACACGAAACACTTGTCAGACAAAAGAAATAGGCGGCTTTTCCGTGTCTGTCCATCTGCTAATGGATGGCAAAAGACTCACAGACTGCACACACACGCACGCACACACACTGACACGCTGACACACTTCTTCGTTGACTACTTTGTAGTAAATGGGAGGGAGAGATTTTTTCCCAGTAAACAATTTTTTCCGACTGCTCTGATTTTAGATTTTTTTCCGAAATTTCTGACGTTTTTTTCAGAAATTTCTGATAGAAATTGGTCCGATTTTCTAAACGTTTTTTTTAGAATTTCTGCACATTTTCCTGTGTTTTTAAGCGAAAAAAACTCGAAAAATTTACAAACGGAGAGAGTAGATTGTTTATTGCTCTGGCATATTCTCTCCCACATGTAAACGGATGGTGGTGGTTTGACACATTCTCTCCCATTGTAGTTGTTGTTGTGATCATTCATTTCAAGATCTCAACAACAACAAAGCGCAAAGCAAAAATGCTATTTGTTATTGTTATTGTGAACTGTTAGATTTTCCGTTGTAAAAATGTGCGTTTTGTTGTTGTGAATCAGCCTCTTTCTCTTTCGTTCCCAAAAAAATATGATGGAAAAAAATTGCAAAAACAACTACATACCGGTTTTCTGTGTGCACTGCTTTTTATTTTTAGTTCTTGTTTAGCAGTTGAAACAGAAACGTGCTACTGTATGTTATGTTCCTAATAAACTACATTTTTACGAAACCCGAAATAAATTGTTTGTTTTTGAAATAAATATGTGTTTTTTTTTTTTCATTTTTAAGTGGTGTGACGATTTTTTCGATATTTCTTCCGAATTCTGAACGATTTCTTTCAGAAAATCGGAACTTTCTCCCGAATTCTGAGCGTTTTTTTTTCAGAAAATCTGAATTTTATTCCGAATTTTCTTTCGAATTCTGACCGATTTCTTTTAGAAAATCTGAATATTCCGCCGAATTTCCAGACGAATTCTGCCCGATTTCTTTCAGAAATTCGGAGTTGTCCTCCGAATCTTTTCCGAAAATCTAATTTTTTCTCCTATTTTTTCAAGAATTTTCACCGAATTCGGACCGAATTCGTCCAGAAAATCTAATATTTTTTCAGATTTTTTTCAGAAAATCTTTCCGAATTCGGTGACCACGTCCATACAACTTTCGTACCGAAATCGGAAGGAATTCGGAATCAGAATCGGACATTTTTTCAGAGATTCTGATAGAAATCGGACCGAATTCGGCAAAAATTGTTTACTGGGTTCTTTTCTTCACATTTATCACATTATATGTGGATAGATAGATTGGTTATTGATTTTTGATCGATTTTTAATTGTATTTTTATTACGTGTTTTTATTATTATTTTTCCAACTTTCTTCTAATGAAATTTTTGCTAAAAATAAATTTTTTTTGTTTTGAAATTTTTGTTTATTAATATGTGTTTGGCTTTTATTATTTATTTGAACCCCCTGTGTCTTGAGGGCGTTTTATCGTTTCTCGTAATGCGTCCGCTGTAAATTAATGCCACCTTCACATAGTTTTCAAACCGGAAACTGGCTTTGAGTTGCGTGTGGTTTCATTTGGGGGTTTCTTTGCCGGCTTTGAAATTTATTATGTTTTGAGGTTTAACATTTTGTGTTTGCATTTATTTTTATTTGTTTTCCATTTACTTTAATTTTTTTTAGGTCGGATATATTAGTTGGGTTTTATACGATAATGATTTGTACCTTAAGTAGGTCTATATTAAAATATTGATTTCACACTATAAACCTTTTTATAGGTCCGAGCAGTCATTTCGAGTAGTTGACGAAACTATTCGGATATTCACAAGCATACTACACGAATATTTATATAAGCAAGAAAGAATGCAATAAAATCACCGGACCGAACATACAATACCTTGCCACAAATATCGAAATATATATATATATATATATATATATATATATATATATATATATATATATATATATATATTATATATATATATATATATATATATATATATATATTTTCCTAATCTGCATAAAATTCTATGTCGATTTAGCGATGTCTATCCGTATGAAGAGAACCGGATGCTTAATTCGGATTTTATAATCGTTTTGCTCATTATAAACATTGACCCTTTGTGGTAGAGGTACCAACAGAAATGGTCCGATCTCTACCATCTTTATAACAGACCTTGTATTGATGGAAATATTGAGAAGTACCAAGTCTGAATGGAATCGGGAGTTAATTTCGCGATTTTTGACCTTCATGGGCATTCAAAATTTTGATCGTTTGTGGGGGAGGTACCACAAGAAATGGACCGATATATCCAGTCTTCACAGCAGGTTTTATGTCAATAGGAATAATAGGCTGTGTGAAACATGAAGAGAACTTGATGCTTATTTTAGATTTTTTGATCATTTTGTTTATTCAAAACTTTGCGGCCTTGCGGGGGAGGTACCAGAAGGAATGGTCCGATCTCTACTATTTTTATAATAGATCTTGTTTTGATAGAAATATTGAGATATGCCAAGTTTGAGGGGAATCGGATGTTAATTTCACGTTTTATGAGCTTCATGGATCTAACCTAAATAGAGGGTTCGTTTTAAGTTTCCATGGAATCCTTGTATTTAAGGTATATTGTGTCTTCAGCAATATTACTCCTGACAATAGGAGGACTTTGGCTCATACTTTTAGCCTTCATGCGAGTCACCAGAGGGCTGCTTTTATTCCTTTTTTCAACTTCGTCAGCGAAAAGTCTACCTTAAAATTTTAGATTCTTTCAAACAGTCCTTTGTGGTACTTATTCACATTTTTCCTTTTTCGGAAAGAATATTGAAACTGTTTACCTTTTATACAAACAATTCTTGAAAACCTTTCATTTTGATTTTTACCGAATTAGTAAAACCATTGCACAATGGACTCACATCCAATTTTTCAGCTCCTTGCCAAATTTAGTACCATTAAGAGCTTTTCGTACAACTATAGTAGAAATTTTCAAAATCATCTCCATATATCAATTCCAGGTACTAACATAGATCTCTCTATCAAATTTCGGGATTCCAGTTCTATCCCTTTACCCGCTACCCCATGTAGTACCCCTTAGTACTTTTCCAACAATTACATATTTCCGAAACCACCTCCATATGCGACTACAATACTATATTTCAGATTTTAAACACTATCTGTTCACCCAATACAAAATTGTACCAATATAGTATAAAAAATAGTACTATTTACTACAATTATAGTACACATATATAAAACCAGCTCCTTCTCTCAGCCACAAATATCAACAATGACATCCATATCAAATTTCAGGATTTCAGCTGTATCCCTTCATCCAAATGCTAAATTTAGTACCATTCGTACAATTATAGTACAAATTCAAATAATCACTTCCATATCTCAATTCTAACTCTATTCCTCTACCTGATACCCAATTTAATACCACTTAGTACTTTTCCAACAATTATAGTACATATGTCCGAAACCATAAGACTCTAATACCATTTTTCAGGTTTCAAGTACTATCTGTTCACCCAAAAACAAAATTGTACCAAATTTAGTACTATTTAGTACTTTTCGTACAATTTTAGTACACATTTCCAAAATCACCTCCATATCTCAATTCCAAATTCCAACAGAGGCCTTAAGATTAAATTTCGGGATTCCACCTATATCCCTTTAGCCGCTACCCAATTTAGTACCATTTAGTACTTTTTGTACAAATATAGGACGTATTTCCAAATCACCTCCGCATCTCAACCTGAGATACCAACGGTTATCTAATTATGAAATTTCAGAATTTCATCTCTATCCCTTCACTCAATACCAAATATAGCATCATTCAGTACTTTTCGTACAATTATGGTACACATTACTACTATTTCCATATGTTCAGGCTACACATGAATAGCGACCCTAATACCAAATTTGAGATTTCAAGCACTATCTCCATTATGGTACTCATTTCCAACACCACCTCCATATCTCAATCCCAGTTACCAACAGAGACCCTAAGATCAAATTTCGGGATTCCAGCCCTATTCCTTAACCCAATACCAAATTAAGTATCACATAACCATACCCACTAACAGTGACCCAAATACCAACATTTTAAATTTTTAAATCAATTCGTTCATCCAAAACCAAATTGTGCTAAATATAATATCATTTAGTACAGTTTAGTACTTATATCAAACCTACTTCCAAAAATTAATTTCTATATAAAATGTCAAGATTTTAGCTAAATACCAAAAGGTACGAAATTTAGTGCTTTTTTGGAAAATTGGACTAGATGTGCAAAACATTTTCCAAAAACACAGCATTATATCACCCCTACCCACCAAAAAAATCGGTGAATAATGTAGCTAAAATCATCAAAGTACCGAATATCGGGAGGTTCTGTTATATGGGGGATATACGAAGACGTGTACCTGTCAGACAATCTCCTGTCATGGGCTGTAGCATCCATTACGAATTTCAAATACCAAATTTGAAACATTTCTAGTGAAAAATGTCACTAAAATCAACAAAGAACCGATTATCGGGAGGTTAATTGGGGCTATACGAAGACTTGTACCTGCACAGACAATTTTCTGTCATAGGCTGTAGTCTCCATTACGAACTTCAAATACCAAATTTGAAACAATTCCCATGAATTATGTTGCAAAAATCCTCAAAATACCGAATATCTTGAGGTAACGTTATATGGGGGCTATACCAAAACGTGGATCTACATGGCCCATTTTCAATACGACTAGTCCTGCAGACATAATATACATTTGAGTAACATTTTATCAACCTACTTCATTTTGTTCGGAAGCTAGAGTGATTTCCACAGACGGATAGACATCGCTAAATCGACATAGAATTTTATGCAGATTAGGAAAATATATATATATATATATATATATATATATATATATATATATATATATATTTTTTTTTTTTTTTTTTTCCTAATCTGCATAAAATTCTATGTCGACATAGAATTTTATGCAGATTAGGAAAATATATATATATATATATATATATATATATATATATATATATATATATATTTTTTTTTTTTTTTTTTCCTAATCTGCATAAAATTCTATGTCGATTTAGCGATGTCTATCCGTCTGTGGAAATCACTCTAGCTTCCGAACAAAATGAAGTAGGTTGATAAAATTTTACTCAAATGTATATTATGTCTGCAGGACTTGTCGTATTGAAAATGGGCCATGTAGATCCACGTTTTGGTATAGCCCCCATATAACGTTACCTCAAGATATTCGGTATTTTGAGGATTTTTGCAACATAATTCATGGGAATTGTTTCAAATTTGGTATTTGAAGTTCGTAATGGAGACTACAGCCTATGACAGAAAATTGTCTGTGCAGGTCCAAGTCTTCGTATAGCCCCAATTAACCTCCCGATAATCGGTTCTTTGTTGATTTTAGTGACATTTTTCACTAAAAATGTTTCAAATTTGGTATTTGAAATTCGTAATGGATGCTACAGCCCATGACAGGAGATTGTCTGACAGGTACACGTCTTCGTATATCCCCCATATAACAGAACCTCCCGATATTCGGTACTTTGATGATTTTAGCTACATTATTCACCGATTTTTTTGGTGGGTAGGGGTGATATAATGCTGTGTTTTTGGAAAATGTTTTGCACATCTAGTCCAATTTTCCAAAAAAGCACTAAATTTCGTACCTTTTGGTATTTAGCTAAAATCTTGACATTTTATATAGAAATTAATTTTTGGAAGTAGGTTTGATATAAGTACTAAACTGTACTAAATGATATTATATTTAGCACAATTTGGTTTTGGATGAACGAATTGATTTAAAAATTTAAAATGTTGGTATTTGGGTCACTGTTAGTGGGTATGGTTATGTGATACTTAATTTGGTATTGGGTTAAGGAATAGGGCTGGAATCCCGAAATTTGATCTTAGGGTCTCTGTTGGTAACTGGGATTGAGATATGGAGGTGGTGTTGGAAATGAGTACCATAATGGAGATAGTGCTTGAAATCTCAAATTTGGTATTAGGGTCGCTATTCATGTGTAGCCTGAACATATGGAAATAGTAGTAATGTGTACCATAATTGTACGAAAAGTACTGAATGATGCTATATTTGGTATTGAGTGAAGGGATAGAGATGAAATTCTGAAATTTCATAATTAGATAACCGTTGGTATCTCAGGTTGAGATGCGGAGGTGATTTGGAAATACGTCCTATATTTGTACAAAAAGTACTAAATGGTACTAAATTGGGTAGCGGCTAAAGGGATATAGGTGGAATCCCGAAATTTAATCTTAAGGCCTCTGTTGGAATTTGGAATTGAGATATGGAGGTGATTTTGGAAATGTGTACTAAAATTGTACGAAAAGTACTAAATAGTACTAAATTTGGTACAATTTTGTTTTTGGGTGAACAGATAGTACTTGAAACCTGAAAAATGGTATTAGAGTCTTATGGTTTCGGACATATGTACTATAATTGTTGGAAAAGTACTAAGTGGTATTAAATTGGGTATCAGGTAGAGGAATAGAGTTAGAATTGAGATATGGAAGTGATTATTTGAATTTGTACTATAATTGTACGAATGGTACTAAATTTAGCATTTGGATGAAGGGATACAGCTGAAATCCTGAAATTTGATATGGATGTCATTGTTGATATTTGTGGCTGAGAGAAGGAGCTGGTTTTATATATGTGTACTATAATTGTAGTAAATAGTACTATTTTTTATACTATATTGGTACAATTTTGTATTGGGTGAACAGATAGTGTTTAAAATCTGAAATATAGTATTGTAGTCGCATATGGAGGTGGTTTCGGAAATATGTAATTGTTGGAAAAGTACTAAGGGGTACTACATGGGGTAGCGGGTAAAGGGATAGAACTGGAATCCCGAAATTTGATAGAGAGATCTATGTTAGTACCTGGAATTGATATATGGAGATGATTTTGAAAATTTCTACTATAGTTGTACGAAAAGCTCTTAATGGTACTAAATTTGGCAAGGAGCTGAAAAATTGGATGTGAGTCCATTGTGCAATGGTTTTACTAATTCGGTAAAAATCAAAATGAAAGGTTTTCAAGAATTGTTTGTATAAAAGGTAAACAGTTTCAATATTCTTTCCGAAAAAGGAAAAATGTGAATAAGTACCACAAAGGACTGTTTGAAAGAATCTAAAATTTTAAGGTAGACTTTTCGCTGACGAAGTTGAAAAAAGGAATAAAAGCAGCCCTCTGGTGACTCGCATGAAGGCTAAAAGTATGAGCCAAAGTCCTCCTATTGTCAGGAGTAATATTGCTGAAGACACAATATACCTTAAATACAAGGATTCCATGGAAACTTAAAACGAACCCTCTATTTAGGTTAGATCCATGAAGCTCATAAAATGTGAAATTAACATCCGATTCCCCTCAAACTTGGCATATCTCAATATTTCTATCAAAACAAGATCTATTATAAAAATAGTAGAGATCGGACCATTCCTTCTGGTACCTCCCCCGCAAGGCCGCAAAGTTTTGAATAAACAAAATGATCAAAAAATCTAAAATAAGCATCCGGTTCTCTTCATGTTTCACACAGCCTATTATTCCTATTGACATAAAACCTGCTGTGAAGACTGGATATATCGGTCCATTTCTTGTGGTACCTCCCCCACAAACGATCAAAATTTTGAATGCCCATGAAGGTCAAAAATCGCGAAATTAACTCCCGATTCCATTCAGACTTGGTACTTCTCAATATTTCCATCAATACAAGGTCTGTTATAAAGATGGTAGAGATCGGACCATTTCTGTTGGTACCTCTACCACAAAGGGTCAATGTTTATAATGAGCAAAACGATTATAAAATCCGAATTAAGCATCCGGTTCTCTTCATATTTGACACATCCCATTATTTATACTAACACAAGGTCTAGTGTGAAGATGGAATATATCGGTCCAATCCTTCTGGTACCTTCCTCTTAAATGCAAACATTTCGAAAAATTTGGAATAGAAGGAATCTTGCTCCCAATAAATTTAGGTTTATTTATTATGTAGGTTTATTTATTATTTAGGTTTATTTATTATATAAAGATTCGAAACTCCGATTTATCTGTCTTCTATTTTTAGCTTTACTTTCTTAATCCAGAAGATTTCCCAAACTTATTATTTGTTCTGCACAGTGTAATTGATTTTTATTGAAACTTTTTTTACAGGGGTAGTGGATGTACCCTGAGGAATGAAAACAAAGACTATCTCAAGCGCTTTATCTGCGTTGGTACCTACTTCAAAGAAAATAGAAAAAACAACTGCATTTTCTTTTTTCTATTACAAACTAAATTTCATTTTTTATTTTGAAACCATTTGGAGAGATGAAAACATTATCACCTCATTTAAAATACTTCAAGCATTGAAATACAAATATTTTGCACTCTAAATTTCATAAAGATGACATCATCTTATTCTTTGCGAATTATTAAGAATTTATGATACTGTGTGTTATTATAAATAAGAAAATTAAAACAAAATAAACAAAACTCGATACCTTTATTTGATACCGATCGATATTGAATTCTATTTTTAATTCAATCTATTAGAACAACAAAGCAGAATTCGAACTATATGAACTTTTCAAGTTCAAGCGAGTGCAACTGGTCGATCAGCTTACTCAAATTTTGATTCGGAATCAAAGAGTACTGTTTGTTGTTGCATTGGTCGCAATAAGAAAAGAAACAAATTTTTGTTTTTGACAAAATTTTTTGCAAGGAAGCTCGTTTTAATCCATTTAAATATGAGACGCATGTTTATTTCCTGTTCCGAGAGGCTTATCTCAACACTTCACAAAAAAATGAAAGGGAATTCGAATTTTGTTTTCGTTTGGCATAAGAAAGGCATAACAAAGCGACAGCAGCAGCATACAATCAAAGTGACCTTCACCAGTCGGCCGGCTTGATAGCTTATAAAGAGATTACAAACAAAAAAATATATTTTTGCCGAAAGTGGTTTTCTTTACAAAACAAAAAAAAATGATCGGACTTTTTACAACACACTAGCACAAGATGTAACGGGTTGTAAATAAATCAAAATCTTATCGAAAGTTAAAAAAAAATTCAATGAACTTCAGAATCGCAATGGATTTCAATGAACTTGAACATTTTATTATAATTTGAAAAATTTTCTTTGATATTACCATGGACCTCCCACTATTTTGGAAACAAATATTTTTTCTTCAATTTAACAGTCCCTTAGATATGTAACTTCATTTTTGAGGTTCAATGACTTATAGAGGTCTGGTTTTAAAGATTGTAATTAATATTTTCCAAAGACAAACAGAATTTTAATAGTGGATTTTTACAAAATATATAGGGTGAGATGAAAAAACTGCAACCAACCTCAGACTGCTGTCATTTCTTAGCCACTCGTCCGACAGATGTTAAAATTATTCCAGAGACAGCTCATACAAAAGCATTTTGGTGAGAATTTTCCAAAAAAAGTTATTCGTAATGAAATTCAAGCGTGATAATGTGATTTCTTTATATTTGGCTGGAAAACCACAAGTGGCTATCGTTAGCCTTAGAGCACTCCAGCATTTAAATGTGAAAAAATCGTTTGTGTCTCGTACGGTCGCTCGTTACCGTGATACTGGTAGCGTACCCCGACATCAAGGAAGTGGACGGAAGAAAACAGCAAAATGGCTCAAAAGGAGGTTTCTCGCTTCATTTCCAGCGCACAATGGCCATCAAAGTCTCCGGATACCAATCTGTTGGGCTATTGTGTATGGAGTATTTTGGTATTTCACTAAAAAATACCAAAGTGTCGATCACCTCAAGCAAGCGCTTCGCCGGGAATGGGCTAAAATACCGAAGAGTAACATTCGGGCAGCTTGTGACGGTTTCATTAGCCATTTGAAGGCCATAATTCGTGTCAAAGGTGACCAATTCGAACAAATCTAAACTTATTCTAAAATTTGATGCTATTTCCGAAATTTGTTTCTTTCATTCAATAAAATTAAAAAAAAGGTAAAAATGATGGCGTTTGACTTTGTTGCAGTTTTTTTTATCTCACCCTGTAGTTTCAAACCAGTTGAAAAGTATCAGTCGGTTTTGGCCAACAAATATATACCCTCAGCCAATGTTGGATTTTTAAAATATTTGTTGACATCTGTTATGATTACCGAAATTGTTGACCCTCTATGGAGTAGGTTCCGAAGTAGGTTCCATTTCATACCGGATCTAAATAAATACAATATAAATATAGCAAAGTGCTAGGTTTTCACTATATCGACTACTTCCTTCACCTTATATATTTTTATAAAATATTAAAATGTGCGTGAGATACCACATATAGTCGACCGAAGTATTCCATTTTTATTCTTCATCTAATACAAATAAAAATATTGATATGCCCAAAGTAACAAGAAAATAGAAAATTGATATCCAATTTTATGCGAAATCATAAATTCCATATTCATCGCAGGCTTCTGGTTGAGAGAAATTTTTAGATATGGCAAGTTGTAAAGAATCGCTGACTTGTTTCGCATGTTATGACAAATACAAGTATTGAAATTTGTGGCTCTTTGTGGGTAAGATACCAGATGGGGTTCGCAGATATATATCATCTTCACAGCAGATCTTGTATTAGAAAAATATTTGTATGTGTGAAATTTGAAGAGAGTTGGATAATTTTTCAAAATTTTGAAACCTATGTGAGGGAGGTACGAGACCGATTTCTAACATCTTTATAACAGATCTCAGGTTGATGGAAAAATTAAGATGTACCATGTCTGAATGAAGTCGGATATTAATTTCGCGTTTTATGAGCTTCATGGATATCCAAAATTTTGATCCTTTGTGAAGGAGTTACTAGAAGAAATGGTCCGATCCCTACCATCATTATAACAGGTCGTGTGTTAATGAAAATATTGAGATGTATGGGATGTGATTGGAAGAGGATGTTAATTTCGCGATTCATGAGCTTCATGGATATTCATAATTCTGACCCTTCGTGGGTTAGGTACCAGAAGGAATGGACCGATATATGCCATCTTCACAGCAGGTCTTGAATTAGAAGAAATAATGGAAGGTGTGAAATATGAATAGAATCGGATGCTTATTTCGGTTTTTATGATCGTTTTGGTTATTCAAAACTTTGACCCTTTGCGGGGGAGGTATCAGAAGAAATGATCCTAACCCTGCCATCTTTATAATAGATCTTATGTTGATGGAAATATTGAAATGTGCCAAATCTGAATGGAATCGGATGTTAACTTCGCGTTTTATGAGCTTAATGGATATTAAAATGTTGACCCTTTGTGGGGGAGGTACCAAAAGGAGTGGACCGATATATCACATATTCATTGTGTTAGCAGAAAGTAGTAGACAATTTTTACCCGCTGAGAGGGAGATACTAGAAGAAATGGTCAGATCTCTATCATATTGTGTTGATGGAAATATATCGGATGTTAATGTTTATGAGCTTCGTAGGTACTCAAATTTTTACCCTTTGTGGGGTAGGCACATCTTCACATCAGATCTTGGGCTAATAAAAATATTGTGATGTGTGTAATTTAAAGACATTCACATTACATTTTATAAGAGTTATAATTATTCTAAATTTTAATCCTTTGTGGTGGAAGTACTTGATGAAGTGGGTCGATATTGTCCATTTTGGCACCTGACCTAGCACTGATGCTAATATATGCAGTTGCAAAGTTGGAGCAAAATCGCAGTATCCCTTGAGTCTCAATGAGGCAAATTAATTTCTTTGAAAAACTTGAGCCTTTGTGGGGGCGGAACCAGAAGGAGTGGACCGATATTGCCCATCTCCGAACTGGATCTAAGTTTGACAATAATATTACGATGCACCAAATTTGGATCAAATCGGATACTCCCTTCGAGAGTTATCGTGCGCACCAGCCAGCCAGACGGACATCGCTAGATCGGCTCCAAATATCTTGAAACGGATTTGGTCCAAAAATACCTAGGATCTAAAACCGTTATTTCGATGAGGCACCCTCTCTAGCCATATGGCTGAGGGTATACAAATTAATTACCGATATGAAATCGTGGCCTTACAAGTATATCCTTTCACCAACAGATAATTATGAACTTCTTATATAATTTTTATAAATTAATAAATTAAATTAAAAAACAAATAATATTTATGGGCCGACATGTAGTCAATCATGGATTTTAAAAAAATATTTTTCATGGACCACCAGGAAATAATAAATTGTTTTAAAACTAAAATTATGGACTGTGAATTAGAAAATATATTCAAAACCCCTACAATGACTAAAATCTCTTTATATCTTTATATAAGGCCTTTACCAAAAGGTGAACCTATTTTGACCATTTTTTTTTTTTTTTGTGAATAACTTCTCCACATAATAAGGAGTTAAAATGCCAAAATTTAGCCAAAAAAAAAATTGCCAAAACTGAGAATACGTAAAAGTTTTCATTATATGGGGCCATACCAAAAAGTGGACGGATATTACCCATTTCCTTTACCAATGATTATGGATGTTATCAAATGATCTCTGCAAAAATTCAAAGTCCCATCCTAAATGTTTGCGAATTATATGTCAAACTATTGGGGGTCCCTTGTATATCCCCAAAACTATATAAAGGCCTTTGGAATTTTCCGCATCTCAGACTGGCTATTAGGCCGGCGTATTTGGAAAAAGTGTGAAAATTTAAAAAAAACGCACAAGGTTTTTTATAAAAAAAACATTATGATATTTTTCATGGTATGTATTAAATATACAGATTTCTTTTGTTCAGAGACTCACAATGAAATTCGACGTAGAATATTTCTTCCTTTAACACTTTCCCCGAAAAATGAAGTATAAAGGGAGATTTTGTCTCAGAGTGGAAACGTGTTAAATTAGCATTTAATAACTTCACCACATAATTTTCCCCTATAATGCATAAATTTCGAATGTAATTTTCTTAAAAACTATTATACATATTTATATAGTTTATTTTGAGATTTATAGTAAAATTTTGAGTAGAATATTTCCTCTTTTGACATCTTCCTCTTAAAACGAAATTTTATGCTGTTTTCAGGCATAAAATCGAAAAAAGACCGAAGAAAAATTGATCAAAAACATTGGAAATATGTTCTCGCTTTTTGGCAAAAATTGATGCAAATATTTTCACAATATATAATGCAAAAAGAAATTTCTTTTCCTTGGTGACTTATAGTGAAATTCGATAAAGAATAATATTGTCTTTGGCGAAATTCTTCTAAAATTTCGATTTGTAGGAGAATTTTACCTAAATTAACTCAAAGTACGGATATGAAAAGTCAAATGTGTTTTTAGGGGTTTGGGTATGATTTACGACTTTTGATGTCTTCTAGGATCTATAGTAGAATTTTATGACAAATATTTTTTGAAGAATATTTTGACATGCTACGAACCCGTTTAAAGGTAGTCTATAACCATATTTTGAAAAGAGGACCAAAAAAACATATTTGATGATTCACTTGAGTGCCAATTAAGCATTTCGAATCGCGAAAGCATCCCCATTTACATCATGACAGTATGTTTAATTAAATATTTTGCAAACGTTTTAATTGTTTCATCAATTGTCAATCAAAACAAAGAGAATTTAATTTTATACAAAATTGATTTGTAAAACAACAAAACCAATATTGATGCTTTTTTGGTGTTTTTTTTTTTTTTTTTGTCATTCTGTTTTGGTATGTAAATAGCCAGTAATGGATGGCATTGGCGGATGAGCCGGATGTTTGATTGGCAAACACATTTTTGTTGCTGCTGTCGTTTGAAAATATGTTTGACGACATCACCCACAGTTGGAATGACGAAAGAGATTTTTTTAAATTCAAAATTTTATTTGGATGTGATATCAAAACAGCCAGGGGGGGGCATTTAATATTTTATGGGTCAAAATACGAAATACCTGGTAATATTTACTCTGAAGCGGGGCACACCAAGAGGGGTCTTTCTTGTCCATTAAAAAAACTCAGAGATCGTAGCAAGTCAAATTATTCTAGAAAATTATTTATCATATAATCCTACTATAGGTCTCAGAACACATAAAATCTTACCCAATCTTATAAATACGAAAAAACATTTAAGGTTTGTTACTTCATTTGAGCCTATGCAAAATTCTACCATAAAATATCATTTTAGAAGAATGACGTCAAAGACAAAAATATTCTCCATCAAATTTACTAGTCACCACAGAACATATATCTCTTTTTCCATTATATACCAAGAAAATAATAATTCGGATTTTTTTAAAAAAAAGGAGGTTGAATGCAAAGACAAAAATATTCTTCATCCAAAATTTTACCATAAGTCACCAAAGGGTGGAATAATTTTTCAGCTGACTTTTTTTCGAGTTAATGCATGAAAATCGCATAAAAGTTCATTTTAGGCAAAAGGTGCCAAAAGAGGAAATATTCCGTACGGAATTTCGTTACGAGTCTCCTAATTTACTATACAGGGTGAGATGAAAAAAACAGCAACCAACTTCAGACTGCTGTCATTTCTAAGCCACTTGTCCGACAGCTGTTAAAATTATTTCAGCGATAGCTCATTATATTTTTTACAAGCTTAGAAAAACATGTTGGTGAGAACTTTCCAGAAAAAATGTTATTCGTGATGGAATTCAAGCGTGATAGTGTGATTTCTTTATATTTGACTGGAAAACCACAAGTAGCCCTCGTTTGAGCACTCCACCATTTAAATGTGAATAAATCATTTGTGTCTCGTACCATCGCTCGTTACCGTGATACCGGCCCGACGTCAAGGAAGTGGGCGGAAGAAAACAGCAACATCAGCAGAAATGATTCGAAAAGTAAAGAAACGACTTGATCGAAACCTACGTCACAGTGGCCGAAAAATGACTCGTGAACTGAACTTATCGCAGTATTCCATTCGACAAATATTGAAAGATGAACTCGGGCTAAAGCCATTGAAATTCCAAAATGTGCAAGAACTTACACCGCAACAGAAAGAAAATAGACTCAAAAGAGCTGCTTCGCCGAAAGTTGGTCGAAAGTGGTGATCTGCCGAATTTGGTTTTCCCATAGTCCGATGAGAAAACATTCGTTGTCCAGCGGTTTGTAAACAAACAAAATGGTCGTGTTTACTTGCCAAAGAGGTCAGCTGAAAATGTGCACCTTCGGTTGGCCACCAGAACTCAAAAGAGCTAAAGACTTGCTTCGCTTGGCCGAATGTGGTTAACTGCCGAATTTGGTTTTCTCCGTCTCCGATGAGAAAACATTCGTTATCCAGCCATTTGTAAACATAATGATCGTTTTTACTTGACAAGGAGGTCAGCTGAGAATGTGCCCCTTCGGTTGGCCAACAGAACTCAAGCGCCGGCCATGGTGTTGTTGTGGGCCGCTATAACAGCCGATGGTCGCTCTCTGCTCGTATTAATCGACTATGGCATTAGAATTAATGCCAATATTATCACGAAAATATTCTGGAGGGTGTATTAAAGCCTTGGGCATGCCGCAAAAATTTTGGCCGCAGACCTTGGACATTCCAACAGGACTCAGCACCATCGCACGCGCTACCCAAGAATGGCTACAAAATGAGATTCCTCGCTTCATTTCCAACGCACAATGGCCACCAAAATCTCCGAATAACAATCCGTTGGACTATTGTGTCTGGAGTATTTTGGAAAGCAAGGTTGGCACCCAAAAAAAATACCAAAGTGACGATCACCTCAAGCAAGCGCTTCACCGGGAATGGCCAAAATACCCCAGAACAACATTTGGGCAGCGTGTGACGGTTTCATTGACCATCTGAAGGCCATAATTCGTGCCAAAGGTGACCAATTCGAACAAATCTAAACTTATTCTAAAATTTTATGCTATTTCCGACATTTTTTGCTTTCAACAAAATTTAAGCGATCCCGTTTAAAAGAAGTTTGCAGCCATATTGTGAAAAAAGGACCAAAAAGACACCTTTGTTGACTCGTTTGAAGATTAAAATTTTCGATTAAAATAATCCTCGTATTGTTATCTGTAATATTGTCGAAGACACAATATACTTGAAGTGCAAGGATTCCAAGGATTTTTAAAACGAAAATTTCAATAAATTTGGAAGTGGGGGACCTTCCCCCCTCTATTAAGATTAGTTATCAATGTAAACCTTAAAAACGTCGATACACGTGTTGCTCTACTTTCGTAATCTGCTAAGTTTATTGCCGGAATTATTCTTTGAGTTGCAAGGATTCCAAGGATTCTTAAAATGAAAATTTCAATAAATTTGGAAGTGGGAGACCTTCCCCCCTCTATTAAGTTTAGTTATCAACATAAACCTTCAAAACGCCGATATACGTGTTGCCCTAATTTCATAATCTGCTGAGTTTATTCCCGGGATTTTTTTTTGTGTTGCACAGTGTAATTATTCTGAAATGCTAGAACGTGTTATAAGTGGTACACTTTATGACATTTAAATACGACAACTAGGTATAAACTTTATGGATAATTATTAACAATATTTGATTTTAAAAAATTGTTAAAGCACGACAAGTTTTATTTTTAAATTCTTGGAAGTTGGTGGGTTTTTCTGCGAGGCACCGGTTTTCGAGTCATTTGTTTAACACAGATTTCCAAAATGATTTCTTGTTAATTATTTTGTGGTTATTCGTAGGTATTTATATTTTTTCATTGACAATTTTTTTTACAGGGAATTAATTAATTATTTTTTTAATGTCTTGATAACGGCGAATTTACGGCATAATCACGTTATTTTTCTTGTAACTTCTTTACGCACTTATCTTTGTTAATTTTTTTATTTATTTTTTTTTACAGAATCATTAGTCCACCACACGTCATTACCCGCATCACCACCTGGAACGTGTTGTAGAGATTCACTAACCAGCCGTTATGTTTATTTTTGTGTTTTCTTTTTTTTATCGAACCACCCGAATTTTCTCCAGGTGAATCACAACACCTCCACATCACACACAACACACCTGAAAGAAGGGTGTCAATGGGGTATCACAATTATCCGAAATTATGTGTAAGACTTGCTGAACACGTTCGCAGAGCAGTGGCGGAATGGTGGCCAAAAGCCAGTCACACAGTGGACCTTACAACAATTTCCTACTAAAAATTTTCTTCGTTCGATGGAAAACTACAATGGTCGACCGGTCGTCTGTCTACGGCAGTGTCTGCAAACATTAACTTCTTCTGTCGCCGAAAACATTAACAAGACAACACCATCGCGCCATATGCCACAGACGTACATACACACATCGTTTGTCATTCGTACATCATCAAAATAGTTTGGTTTGTTTGTTTTCTTTTGAATTACTTTTCTTCCTCTGCGGGAGGGAGTGAGGGAGGGGGTAAGGGAGTAGAGAACACAGCAACAGTAAATCACCAAAAAAATAACAACCCGGCCAAAACGAAGACGTTTAGATCTTTTTCTTTGATTTGTTAAAATTTTGAGTTACGTTTTTTTTTCTCCTTTTTTTCTTTCTAAGCGACGACAACCGACTCACGCTCTCATTAATGCAAAACTAAATGTGCGTTTTCGAACAACATCAACTCAAAGTCAGTCTCTGTGATTTCGAAGTTGGCCTCATGAAGCCAACTGAAACGTTGGCGATGACGGACGTTGGCGCAACGACGACGACGATGATATGATAGCAACAACTTCAGCAGCAACAGCAGCTTTGATGGAAAGTCAAGCTTTGAAGCGTTACGCTTTGTTGAGTCCAGAGAGCAATGAAACAAACAACCAGCAGCAAAGGTAATACGGTTATGTACGCTTGCGCTCACGGTCTTAACACGTTCGTAATGGTGTTGGCGTTGTGGAAAGGCTATTCGACAACAAACAAACAAACAAATAGCACGTCAAAATCAGTGCGCATTAGTGTTTGCAACAATACAAAAAAAAATAAAACAGTAGCGACATTTTCGGGGGGCCTTGATAAAAATAAAATTTGGATTTTTATATCCAAAATAAAAATATAATCCCTCCCTTTCCCGAGGAAAAATTCCTTATACCAAATTGAGGGGTTATGTCAAAACCCATAAATAGCCCATTCCAAATCCTAAAAATACAAAAATGAAGTTAAGCCTTTACATTGAGGATATTACAAAATCTGGATCTATTTTGAAAAAAAAAACAAGTTAAAAAGCAGGAAGTTCGGCCGGGCCGAACTTTGAATACCCTCAACCAATGGAATCCTTAAAAAAAATTCTGTTAAAATTTTAAAAATGCCGAATATATAGCCATTCAAGGCTCTATATTGTGGTCAAAAGCTTTAAAATTTAGATCCCACCAAATTCAAAATTTCTGGATAAGGTTGCATGGAGGCCATTAACAAATAGTGGGTCTATATTATTTTCTTTTACCAATTTCTGTTGCAACAACATTTTAAATTGAAGCCCTTTCGATTGGAAACTATGCCAAAAATCCAGATTCCGGGGAAAAATTCCTTTTACCAAATCGATTGGATCACCCAAAGTCTGGGGTTATGTCAAAACCCATACTTATAATATGGAATAATCATGCAAGATATTTTTCTACCCGTAAATAAAAAAACAGGTAACCATAAAAGCCCATTCCTTTGGAAAAAATTACCAAGATCCTCAAAATACCAAACTTGGGTTGAGCCTTTACAGTGGGGACTTTAAAAACTCTGGAATTATTTTGAAAGAAAAAAATTTCGGTATATTAAGTTACCAGGCCTTCTATTTTGGGCAGAGTCCAAGTATGACCAAAAGAGAAAATTTTGAGTTTTAGCTTACTGAGGCTATATATTGTGACAAAAAGCTTTAAAACGACGAAATCGGGGGAATTTATATCCGAAATTTTTGGATAAGGTTGGTAGGAATGCCAAAAATCAAGAGCAACTGGTATATGGGGACACATATTACTATTAGTAAAAGAGAAACGTTACTCATTAAAACTTAGGCTAGAAAGAGCCTTGAAATTTGACATTGAAATATCGAAAATTGTGAAAGTTGCTAAATTAGTAACTTTTTCTCTGAAATGGAACTTTTTATACCCTCAGCCATATGCCTATAGAGGTTATATATCATTTGTTACGGCCAAAACGTATCTCATCGAAATAGCGGTTTTATACCCTAGGTCTCTTTAGATCATATTCGTTTCAGGGCATTTAGAGTCGATATTTGTATCAGTGCTTGGTGCTGCGCGATAATGGACAATATCGATCCACTGCCTCAAGTACCTCCCCCTAAAGGGCCAACATTTTGAACAATTATAACTCTTATAAAATGTGATGCAAGAGTCCGATTATCTCCAAATTAAACACATCACAATATTTTTATTAACCCAAGGTCAGGTATGATGATGGAATATATCGGCCCACTAAAACATTTAATTTATATATATGAATGAAGCGAGGAACCGCATTGGTGGTGATGAGTTTTGTTGGAATGTCCGAGGTCTGCGGCTAAAATGTTTGCGTGCCCAAGGCTTCATTAATACACTCTCCAGAATATTTTTGCGATAATATTCGGCATTTATTCTGATGCCACGGTCGATTAATACGAGCGGAAAGCGACCATTGGCTGTTATGGCGGTCCACACCATCACCATGGCCGGCGCTTGAGTTCTGGTGGCCAACCGAATGTGCACATTTCCAGCTGACCTCTTTGGCAAGTAAACACGATCATTTTGTTTGTTTACAAACTGCTGGACAACGAATATTTTCTCGTCGGAGAAAACCAAATTCGGCAGTTCACCACTTTCGGCCAAGCGAAGCAACTCTTTAGCTCTCTTGAGTCTATTTTCTTTCTGTTGCGGTGTATGTTCTTGCACTTTTTGGAATTTAAATGACTTTACCCCGAAGTGATTTTTCAATATTTGCCGAATAGAATATTGGCATATGTTCAGATCACGAGTCATTTTTGGGCCACTGCGACGCGGGTTTCGATCAAGTCGCTTCTTTATATTTTGAACCATTTCTGCTGATGTTGCTGTTGTTGTTTTCTTCCGTCCACTTCCTTGAGGTCGGGCTACGCTACCAGTATCACGGTAACGAGCGATGGAACGAGACACTAAAGATTTATTCACATTTAAATGCTGGAGTGCTCTAACGATAGCCACTTGTGGTTTTCCAGCCAAATATAAAGAAATCACACCATCACGCTTGAATTCCATCACGAATAACTTTCTTTCTGAAAAATTCTCACCAAAATGCTTTTGTACGCTTGTAAACAATATAATGAACTGTCACTGGAATAATTTTAATAGCTGTCGGACGAGTGGCTTAGAAATGACAGCAGTCTGAAGTTGGTTACAGTTTCTTCATCTCACCCTTTAAATGTTAAATTCTCTTGTAATTTTGCCATTGCCAATATTTAGATGAAGTATGAAAATGGAAAATACTTCGGTCGACTATATATGAACGTATCACATATTTCATATAAAGTGAAGTTACTTCCTGAAGTTATAGTCCAAACCTGCCATTTCGCAATATTTATATCACATGTATTAAGGTCCGATACGAAATGGACAATATTGGCCCAGTCCTTCAAAACCTACTACCTAGAATGTAGGTTTTGAATAATCATAACAGAAGTCAAAATATATTTAAATAATCGGACATTGGCTGAGCGTAGAGTAATTCTCACTAAAATAATGACAACCAAAGGCCCCTGCTCCAAGGCCTGATAATACCCGCTACCTATTTCGGATTAACAAAACAAACATAAAAGTTACATATTCACTTAAATAAGACATTAGTTCAAGAAGATACAAAGATATCTCGGTGATTAGACAAATAAGAAATTTCTCATTTCCTTTTGAATGGCATCTATTAAATTTTTGAAGTTATTTAACAATTGAAATTTTGTTTTCTGCTGAATTTTTTCTCAATGATGACAACCAATGCCTTGAAAATACCTAAAAGATGTGATACGCTTGACATTCGACAACTCCTTAAATATAGAATTTAGATGACTTGCTATTTATTATAAACCTAAAACATTTTTGTTTAATAAGGTGTAAACCGATTTACCCCTGTTGGTCATTTTGGTGTAATTATTGAAATATATTTATTATTGAAATATAATTATTGAATATATTTTCGGCATAAATATGGAAAATATGTCAAAACTAGGTTTCTAATAGGAATTTTTTATATGTATTTTAATACAAAATTGGACCTTCAAGATATTTCAATGAGAGTATTAAATTTTTTTAAAGAAAATTCTCAACATTAATAAACAAAATTTTCGGTCTTTCAGATGACATCCAGTGCAGTTTATCCCCCAAATTGCTACACAGGGTGAGATGAAAAAACTGCAACCAACTTCAGACTGCTGTCATTTCTAAATCACTCGTCGCACAGCTGTTAAAATTGTTGCAGTGACAGCTCATTGTTTACAAGCGTACAAAAGCATTTTGGTGAGAATTTTCCAGAAAAAAAGTTATTCGTGATGGAATTCAAGCGTGATAGCGAGATTTCTTTATATTTGACTGGAAAACCACAAGTGGCTATCGTTAGGGCACTCCAGTTTTTAAATGTGAATAAATCGCTCTTTACCGTGCTACTGGTAGTGTAGCCCGACGTCAAGGAAGTGGATGAAAGAAAAAAGCAACATCAGCAGAAATGGTTCGAAAAGTAATGAAGCGACTTGATCGAAACACGCTTCGCAGTGGCCGAAAAATGACTCGTGAGTTGAAGATATCGCAATATTCCATTCGGCTAATATTGAAAAATGAACTCCGGGTAAAGCCATTGAAATTCCAAAAAGTGCAATAACTTAAAGCGCAACAGAAACAAAAAGTGGTGAACTGCCGATAAGAAAACATTCGTTGTCCAGCAGTTTTTAAAAATCAAAATGATCGTGTTTACATTCTAAAGAGGTCAGCTGAAAATGTGCAACTTGTGTTGGCCACCACAACTCAAGTGCCGGCCATGTTGATGGTGTGGACCGCCCCATAACAGCCGATGGTCGCTCTCCGCTCGTATTAATCGACCGTGGCATTAAAATAAATGCCGAATATTATCGCGAAAAAAATTCTGGAGGGTGTATTAAAGCCTTGGGCACGCAAAAATTTTGGCCTTGGACATTCCAGCAGGACTCAGCACCATCAAACTCAGGACGAACCACCCAAGAATGTCTACAAAATGAGGTTCCTCGTTTCATTTCCAGCGCACAATGGCCACCAAAATCTCTGGATACCAATCCGTTGGACTATTGTGTCTGGAATATTTTGAAAAGCAACGTTGGCACTAAAAAATACCAAAGTGTCTATCACCTCAAGTAAACGCTTCACCGGGAATGGGCCAAAATTCCGCAGAGCAACATTCGGGCAGCGTGTGACGGTTTCATTGCCCGTTTGAAGGCCATAATTCGTGGCAAAGGTAACCAATTCGAACAAATCTAAACTTCTTCTAACATTTTATGCTATTTCCGACATTTTTTGATTTCATTCAATAAAATTTAAAAAAAAATATGTAAAAATTATGACGTTTGACTTTGTCGCAGTTTTTTTATCTCACCCTCTAATGCGGATAAAGTATTTAACTTTTCCAAAACACGTGAATAACAAATCTACATTTGCCACATAATACCAAAAATATTGAAAGCCCCTGCCATCCTAATTAAAATATCTTCCAAAAGCCCCATTAGTATTTGTGACAAATTTGGTCAATTAATTTCCATAAAAATATAAACAAACATATTTGTTGTCCAAACTTCAGTTATGACCATCGCGTTTTTGGCTATCATGCCAAACAAATAAGCTAATGTTGCCGATAATTATCTTGTAAGTGGGCGTTTCGGAGTGCAAAAGAAAAGAAAAAAACGCAGCACTCAAAAAGCCAAGTTCATTGAACGAACGAAAACAAAGCCTTAATAATAGCTTCATAGACACCATGAAGTAGCTGCCTTATTTAGCAGCAAAACTTTACTTCGGCTACGGCTTTATTCTTCAATACATTAATTAAGAAGCCAGCAAGAAGAGGTTGCAATGAATTCATTCTTTTCAAGCATTTACAGTTTTTAGTCTTTTTTGTAAATTAATTGTTAGTGCCCTGTTAATAAGACTCGAAAACGCTTTGGTAACGCTGAGAAAGATTGAATGCATGTGGAAATTCATTCACAAGAATTTCATTAGCTTTAAGCGGCTCAGAGAAGCATGGAGTTTCTTGCCGGTTGCAAGGTTAGTATTTTTCCCTCCTAGCTTAAATTTTATTTTTGTTGTTGTTTCTTTTTTTGTTGCATAATATGCGGGCTGTCTCAACTAATTGCATATTTTGGCAGATTTAGATTCAAAGAACCCGTTAGTCTCTATCATAGAACATGCTATTAGGGAAGTGGAATAGATAGATGAAGATGATCGTGAAAAACGTAAGCGAAAGGTATTGCTCGGGGGAATAACATAAAAGTATCGTTTAAGATTACAGGGTGAGATAAAAAACTGCAACAGTCATTTTTTTTACATTTGATTGAATGAAAGCAAAAATGTCGGAAATAGTATCAAACTATAGAATAAGTTTAGATTTGTTCGAATTGGTCATCTTTGGCACGAATTATGGCCTTCAAACGGCCAATGAAACCGTCACACGCTGCCCGAGTGTTGCTCTGCGGTATTTTGGCCCATTCCCGCCAAAGCGCTTACTTAAGGTGTTCGACACTTTGGTATTTTTCAGTGTCAATCTTGCTTTCCAAAATACTCCAGACACAATAGTCCAACGGATTGGTATCCGGAGATTTTGGCGGCCATTGTGCGATGGAAATGAAGCGAGGAACCTCATGTTGTAACCATTGTTGGGTGTCGCGTGCTGAGTGCGATGGTGCTTATGGTCCTGTTGGAATGTCCGAGGTCTGCGGCCAAAATGTTTGCGTGCCCAAGGCCTTAAAACACCATACAGAATATTTTCGCGATAATATTCGGCATTTATTCTAATGCCACAGTCAATTAATACGAGCGTAAAGCGACCTTCGGCTGTTATGGCGGCCCACACCATCACCATGATCGGCGCTTGAGTTCCGGTGGCCAACCGGACATTTTCAGCTGACCTCTCCGGCAAGCAGACCCGATCATTTTGTTTGTTACAAACAAACTGCTAGACAACGAATGTTTCCTCATCTGAGAAAACAAAATTCGTCAGTTCACAACTTTCGGCCAAGCGAAGCAACTCTTTAGCTCTTTTGATTCGATTTTCTTTCAGTTGCGGTGTAAGTTCTTCCACTTTTTGAAATGTCAATGGCTTTACCCCAAGCTCATTTTTAATATTTGCCAAATGGAATATTGCGATATATTCAGCTCACGAGCCATTTTTCGGCCACTGCGATGCGGGTTTCGATCAAATCGTTTCTTTACTTTTTGAAACCATTTTTGCTGATGGTGCTGTTTTCTTCCGTCCACTTCCTTGACGTCGGGCTACGCTACCACTGCTTTTGTACGCTTGTTAACAATATAATTAGCTGTCACTGGAATAATTTTAACAGCTGTCGGACGATTGGCTTAGAAGTGACAGCAGTCTGGATTTGGTTGAACGTTATATGCATAAGGTAGAAACATTATCCTCATTATTCGGAAAAGGTAGGCACATTATCAATGCTATTTGGATAAAGCAGTTACATTTTCTACGTTAACTGGATAACGTAGATACATTATCCACGTTATTTGGATAATGTAGATACAGGGTTACCCATATTCGACGGACCTTTGGGCCCATTCCAATCGACGAGGCTTGTCCGCAGGCAACATTCTTTGCGTCAATTGAATTTTGTACGGGAACAAATGCAAATCAATGCGAATAATCTGTTGTAAAGTAGACCGAGCCATGCCCAACTGCTGAGAACGGCGTTTTTGGGATGTTCTTGGGGACCTCTCAACACTGGCTCGTACGGCAGCGATATTCTCGGCCGATCGCCTTGGTCGACTTTTATATGGCCTCTTCGGATTAGAAAGAGCCTTACCAGTCGAAATTTTTTCGTATAAACGCATTATGGTGTTCTTAGAAGGCGCACTTCTCACATTTTTTAATGTTTTAAAAGCACGTTGAGTTTTCACAATTGACTTGTTGTAAATTTCAACTATTTCAGAGCGCTCGCGTGGCGAGTATTGGTTCATGGTAAAAATCAGCTTGGACTGACGCTACAACCGCGGTATGTTATTAAGCGATGTGACATCTCTGTCAAAAGTTATGGCGTTGCCAGATGGGTCCGTCGAATATGGACAACCCTGTATAGTATTCATGTCATTTTCAATACGCAGATACATTACCACGTTATTTGGATAACGTTGATGTATTATCTACGTTATTTTGATAACGTATATACATTGTCTGGGTTATTTGGATAACGTAGATACAATATCTTCGTTATTTGCATAACGTAGATACATTATCCACGTTGTATAGATAATGTAGAAAATGTACACGTTATATAGATAACGTAGATACATTTTCTATGTTATATAGATAAAGTATATATATTATCTACGTTATGTGGATAACGTAGATACATTATCTACGTTATGTGGATAATGTAGATACATTACCCGTTGTATAGATAACGTAGATAAATTTTCTACGTTATATAGATAACGTAGATACATTTTCTACGTTATATAAATAACGTAGATACATTTTCTACGTTATATAGATAACGTAGTTACATTATCTACGTTATGTGGATAACGTAGTTACATTATCTACGTTATGTGGATAACGTAGATACATTTTCTACGTTATATAGATAATGTAGATACATTATCTACGTTATGTGGATAATGTAGATACATTATCCACGTTATTTGGATAATGTAGATACATTATTCACGTTATTTGGATAATGTAGATACATTATCCACGTTTTTTGGAAAATGTAGATACAATATCCACGTTTTTTGGATAACGTAGATACATTACCCGTTGTATAGATAACGTAGATAAATTTTCTACGTTATATGGATAACGTAGATACATTATCTACGTTATGTGGATAACGTAGATACATTATCTACTTTATGTGGATAACGTAGATACATTATCTTCGTTACATAGATAAAGTATATACATTATCTACGTTATGTGGATAACGTAGATACATTATCTACGTTATGTGGATAACGTAGATACATTATCCACGTTTTTTGGATAACGTAGACACATTACCCGTTGTATAGATAACGTAGATACATTATCTACGTTATGTGCATAACGTAGATACATTATCTACGTTATGTGGATAACGTAGATACATTATCTACGTTATGTGGATACCGTAGATACATTATCCACGTTATTTGGATAATTTAGATACATTATCCACGATACATTCTGTTCCATTTGAATAACGTTATTTACATTATCTACGTTATTTAGATAACGTAGATACATTATCCACGCTTTTGTTGTACACAGATGCATTATATACGTCAATTCGATAACATAGATATGTTATCTACGTTATTTGAATAAGTAGGTACATGCCAATATTGTTGCGATTTTAAAGATACTTTATTCACAATGTTTGGATAATCTAAATACAATATTTGAATATTTGGTTCGGATGGATAAAATATATTTATTTAAAAAAAAATCTGCACAATTTATTATCAATTTTTGCTTTGAAGAATATATTCTCCCTTTATAAATTTATTCTCCTCTCTATTTCACCATATCTTTCTCAATCCTACTCTTCGTCTACTTTTTACCCAACTGCATACGAACAAACTACCCAAAGCTTATGCAATAGAAAACACCCTGCCACAAGAAAGCTTGCAACGCCATTTGCAGCATCCTGGCGCACAGAGGAACTTTTAACATCCACACACAAAAGCTTAGTCATTAAAGCTTGCAACAGGACCCCCCCTCCCCATACAACGCATTGATGGTTGACCAAAATGCATTTCCTTGTTTGTGGCAGCCAACTAGCTGCTTGGCCGCCCAAACATCCACCCACTACAGACAGGCAGAATGAAATGTCATTTCATTGGGGCCATTTGTAGTTTTCAATTTTTATCCTAGTATCCTTGCAAAGTTTATGTTATAATTCACATATGCATTTTTCACATTTTCATCGAATAAATACAACCTCCAATTGCCACTGAGATGTGGCGGTCTCGTGTTCCAATTTGACATTGGGTTGCTACACATCCCCACATCCAAAATTGTGTAGAACAAACATATATACAAACAAATGAACTTAAAAACTTTCGTCAACAAAAACTTGATAACAATTACAAACACCAACAACAACAACAACAAACTACTTGAAGCAAATATTAAAATACCAAATCTCAATTTGAAAAGTTGATTACCAAAAGAAAATGTCCCGGCTTTGCATATATGGAAAAACATCCGAACAAAAATGCTAAAAAAAAAACTCTCATCACTCATCTCTCCCCGATGTTGTAGTATAGACCAGAAGTCTCCCAGTTCTGGAATACATAACGTTGGAGAGGCGGGGCGGTGGAAAACTAAACTCAAACAGAATATAAAAATGGTCAGATCAAAAAACCTATAAAACTCTTCAAAAAAAAATAAACCATAGACATTTGTGGCGCAAAAAAAATATGAAAAAATAAAAATAGCAATAAAAATGGCGGGTCAAAAAATATCAAATTCAAAATGTTGGAACATTCATGTGATCGCCCTTTTTTGGTGGGGGAGGGGGTTTGCGAAATTTTTTGAAAAATATTTTTAGTGCCTTTGGGGGAAATGTGGTTTTGTTCCAGGGTCCACAACATAAGTGTTAATCCAAAGCTCTAGTCCCTGCTTCCTTGAAGAGTGTATTGGCAACTCACCTTTGCTGGTATTCAGAATATTCACAATTTATAGCGATTGAATGCATATTTACCTAAAAAGAAAAATATAAAAAAAATTTTATTTTTTACAAATAAAATGTAATATAATTAAATTATTTAAATAAAAAAGTAAAAAACAAACTAAAAAGTATCAGTCGGCTTTAACGATAGATGTATACCCTCAACCAATGTTCGATTATTTAAATATATTTTGATTTATGTTGTTGACCCTCTATGGTGTAGGTTCTGAAGGAAGGGGCCAATATAGCCCATTTCGAATCGGACCTAAATAAATATGATATAAATTATGCTGCCAGGTTTGGACTACATTGGTTACTTCCTTCACTTTATATCAGATATGTGATAATTTTTAAAAATGTTAAAATGTGCGTGAGCTACCAGATATAGTCGACGGAGGTATTCCATTTTCATCTAAAACAGATTAAAATATTGGTATGGTCAAAATTACAAGAAAATCGAACAATTATATCTAATGTTATGCGAAATAAAAAATTCCATATTCATCTCAGGTTTCTGGTTGAGGGAAATTTTTAGATATAGCAAGTTATGACAGATAAAAATATTGAACATTGTGAAAGGGTGAGAAAACTGCAACCAAAATCAGATTGCTGTCATTTGAAAGCCATTCGTCTGACAGCTGTTAAAACTATTCTAGTGACAGCTCATTATATTGTTTAAAAGCGTACAAAAGCATTTTGGTGAGAAATTTCCAGAAAAAAAGTTATTCGTGATGGAATTCAATCGTGATAGTGTGATTTCTTTATATTTGGCTGAAAAACCACCACCACAAGTTAGAGCACTCCAGCATTTAAATGTTTATAAATCTCTTGTGTCTCTACTACTGGTAGCGTAGCCCGACGTCAAGGAAGTGGACGGAAGAAAAAAACAACATCAGCAGAAATGGTTCTAAAAATTAAGAAGAAGCGACTTGACCGAAACCCGCGTCGCAGTGGCCGAAAAATGGCTCGTGAGCTGAACATATCGCAATATTACATTCGGCAAATATTGAAAAATGAGCTCGGGGTAAAGTCATTGAAATTCCAAAAAGTGCAAGAACTTACACCGCAACAGAAATAAAATAGACTCAAAAGAGCTAAAGAGTTGCTTCGCTTGGCCGAAAGTGGTGAACTTCCGAATTTGGTTTTCTCCGATGAGAAAACATTCGTTATCCAGCAGTTTGTAAACAAACAAAAGAGGTCAGCTGAAAATGTGCAGCTTCGGTTGGCCACCAGAACTCAAGCGCCGGACATGGTGATGGTGTGGGCCGCCATAACAGCCGATGGTCGCTCTCCGTTCGTATTAATCGACCGTGGCATCAGATTAAATGCCGAATATTATCGCGAAAATATTCTGAAGGGTGTATTAAAGCCATGGGCACGCAAAAATTGTGGCCGCAGACCTTGGACATTCCAACAGGATTCCGCACCATCGCACTCACCACTCGCCACCCAAGATTGCTTACAAAATGAGGTTCCTCGCTTCGTTTCCAGCGCACAATGGCCATTGAAATCTCCGGATACCAATCCATTAGACTGTTGTGTCTGGAGTGTTTTGGAAAGCACGTTTGGCACTAAAAATACCAAAGTGTCGATCAACTCAAGCAAGCGCTTTGCTGGGCAACGTGTGATGGTTTCATTGGCCGTTTGAAGGCCATAATTCGTGATAAAGGAGACCAATTCGAACAAATCTAAACTTATTCTAAATTTTGATGCTATTTCTGACATTTTTTGCTTTCATTTAATAAAATTAAAAAAAATGTAAAAATTATGGCGTTTGACTTTGTTGCGGTTTTTTATCCATCCTGTATACGAAATTGTTGGTTATGTGCACGACAAGCACTAAATGCTACTAAATTTGGTACAATTTCGATTTGGGTGAACCAATAGAGCTGGAATTTTGAGATTTAGAAATAACATTATTATTACATTCTAGGACTGAGGAAAATTACTACTTATGTCCAATGAATGGTACTGAACTTGGTACAATTTAAATTTTGAGCGAACCGGATGAGTTGGAATCCTGAAATTTTTAAATATGACTTCTCCTCTAAGACTGTATGATGTAGGTTGTTATGAAAATTTGTACTTAACTGTACTAAATTGTACTAAATTTTGTACAATTTGTATTTGAGTGAACCAATAGAGCTTGTTCTGTCGAAATGTACGATTGAGATATATGTAGTTTTGGACATTTGTACTTATATGTGCTAAAATGTACTTAAATTGGTACAATTTGTATTTAAGGGAACCGGTAAGGACGGAATCCTCAAATTTGAAATTGGGGTTTCTATGTAGCTTTGGAAATTCGTATTCAAATAGTACTAAATTTGGACTAATTAGGCTTTGAGTGAACCGATAAGGCTGGAATCCCGATATTGGGAAATTGTACTAAAATTTGTACAAATTTAAATTGTGGTGAACCGATAGAGCTGAAATTCTGACATTTGGACATAAAATTTCGATCGGATTGTATGATTGAGGTATGCTGATAATGTTGGAAATTATGAGAGTACGATTCAGGTATGTAGGGATTTTGGAAATTCGTACAATACAATTCGTACGAAAAGTACTAAATGGTACTATATTTGGTATTGAGTGAAGGGATAGAAATAAAAATCTGAAATTTTGATTTTTGATTACTGATAGTATCCGTGTTTGAAATTTGTCGGTGGTTTTGGAAATGAGTGCTACAATTGTTAGAAAAGTACCAAATGTTACTAAATTTGGTATTTGGTGAAAGGATAGGGCTGGGATCTTCAAATTTGATATTGAGGTTTCTATTGGTATTTGGAATTGAGAAATGAAGATGGGTTTGAAAATGTGTACTATAATTGAACGAAAAGTACAACATAGAAATAAATTTAGTATTGGATAAAGGAATAGAGCTGAAGGCGAAATTTGATATAGATGTCACTGTTGGTGTCTGGCACCAGCTGGTATTAAATTTGGTAATGGGTGAGGGGATAGAGCTGAAATTCGATATTTAGATTACTGACGGTATCAGTGTTTGAAATTTGGCGGTGGTTTAGGAAATGTGTACCACAATTGTTCGAAAAGTACTAAATTTCAATACTGGGTGAAGGGATATAGCAGAAATACCAAAAATTGATAATGAGACATTAAAGCGGTTTTGGAATTGTGTGTATTGTTTTAAGAAAAGTACTAAATGGTACTATATTTGGTATTGGGTGAAGAGATAGAGATGAAATTCTGAAATTTCAAAATTAGATAACTATTGGTATCTCAGGTTAAGATCTGGAGGTGACTTGGAAATACGTTCTATATTTGTTCGAAAAGTACTAAGTGGTACTAAATTTGATATTGGAAGAAGTGATAGTGCTGGAATTCTCTAATTTGATAATGACGTCGCTGTTGGTATTTGGAATTGAGATATGCAGGTGATTTTGGAAATGTGTACTATTATTGTACGAAAAGTAATAAATAGGACTATATTTGGTACAATTTTGTATTGAGTGAATAGAAAGTGCTTAACATCTGAAATATAGTATTATTGTCGCACATGGAGGTGGTTTCGGAAATATGTACTATAATTTGTTGGAAAAGTACTAAGTGGTACTGGAATCCCGAAATATGACATTGAGATCTCTGTTGGTATCTGGAATTGAGATATGGGGGTGGTTTTGGAAATGTGTACTATAATTGTACGATAAGGCCTTAATGGTACTAAATTTGGCATTGGGTGTAGAGATAGAGCTGAAATCCTGAAATTTGATATGGATGTCGCTGTTGGTGTCTGTGCTTGAGAGAAGGAGCTGGTTTTGGATATGTGAACTAAATGGTACTAAATTTTGTAATGGGGGATATTCCAGAGCTTATATTTTGAAATTTGATATTGAGGTTAAAATATCGGAAATGTTGAAATAGTTTTGAACAGAAAAATTAGATACGGGTCCATTGTGCAATGGTTCTGCTAATATTTTTCTCGATAAATTTCCAAATTAAAGATTTTGAAGACTTATTTTGTGTAAAACGCAGATATTCTCCTATTATCCCTTCCGAGAAAGGAAAACCTTGAAAGTCTGAAAATTTTGTACGATGTATGAAGTTTTGATTGAAAAAAATTGTCAAACTAAAAAAAATTGTGCATTTTGAGTACTAAAAAGGTCTAACACGAACATTTGGAAAGAATCCATATTTTTAAGATAGACCTTACGTTGACAAAGTACCGAGTACTTGCTAGTATTTAAATATTTTTGAAGAAATTCACATAAAACACCAAAATCTAATCATGTGAAAAATATTGCGTATCAAAATTTCTTCAATGAACAATTCGTGAAACGTGTGTTGGGAAACAAAACGGAAATTAATCGGAATAAATTACAATTGTCTTCAGAGACTTGCTTTGGCGTGGTCATGTTTATGCGAGCAACGAAAAAAAAACGCCGGTGCCATTCACTTTTGTCCAAACACCAAATATGTATATATGTTTGTATTTAAATCTATTTTCTTATGGTCCCACCAAATGTTATTATGGTGGGTAAGAGTGGCATGCAAAACAGAATTAAATAAAAAATGTTTTTTTTTTTTTCTTGAATCTAAAATGACATGATGTAATATCGGATGTCTTGGCGATAGCTATTTATAGACAATTTTAAAGATTCATTTATACCATTTGGTGTTCTAAAACAAATTAGAAAGAGGAAGGGTGTATTTTTTCCCGTTGACCATATAAATATGCATTGGAGAACTTTTAAATAACATTTTTATTGTGAAACCAGTATTCAAAACCCCCATTCAAGTTGCATACGATTTAAAAAAAAAGTTGGGAGTAACACAAGATGAGATGAAAAAACTGCCACCAACTTCAGACTGCTGTCATTTCTAAACCACTCGTCCGACAGCTGTTAACATTATTCCAATGACAGCTCATTATATTGCTTACAAGCGTACAAAAGCATTTTGGTGAGAATTTTCCAGAAAAAAAAGTTATTCGTGATGAAATTCAAGTGTGATAGTCAAGTCTTTATATTTGTCTGGAAAGCCACAAGTGGCTATCGTTAGAGCACTCCAGCATTTAAATGTGAATAAATATTTTGTGTCTCGTACCATCGCTTGTTACAGTGATACTGGTAGCGTAGCCCGACGTCAAGGAAGTGGACGAAAGAAAACAGCAACATCAGCAGAAATGGTTCGAAAAGTAAAGAAGCGACTTGATCGAAACCCGCGTCACGGTGACCGAAAAATGGCTCGTGAGCTGAATATATCGCAATATTCCATTCGGCAAATATTGAAAAATGAGATCGGGGTAAAGCCATTGAAATTCCAAAAAGTGCAAGAACTTACACCGCAAGAGAAAGAAAATAGACTCAAAAGGGCTAAAAAGTTGTTTCGCTTGGCCGAAAGTGGTGAACTGCCGAATTTGGTTTTCTCCGTCTCCGATGAGAAAACATTCGTTGTCCAGCAGTTTGTAAACAAAGAAATTATCGTGGATCGTGTTTACTTGCCAAAGAGGTCAGCTGAAAATATGCGCCTTGGGTTGACCACCAGAACTCAAACGCCAGCCATGGTGATGGTGTGGGCCGCCATAACAGCCGATGGTCGCTCTCCGCTTGTATTAATTGACCGTGACATCAGAATATTATCGCGAAAATATTCTGCATATATATGGAACGTGATGATTAGTTCCACCTGTAAGGTATGTGCGTACGCAGATGATCTCCTGATATTAGTGGAGGCTAGGTCTCGTTCCGAGTTGGAACAGTCTGGCTCAAGATTGATGGAGATTGTTGGTGCTTGGGGCTTACGAGTTGGTGTAGAAGTGACCAGGGAGAAGACAGTGACTATGTTGCTCAAGATCAGCTTGTCGCGTAATCGGCATTGCAGTGTTGTTTTTGATGGTCGAGGTCTTAATTATAAGACCGAATTGAAATACTTGGGCATCACAATGGGCGAGAGGATGATTTCATCCCCCACCTAGCTCGCTTAAAGGAGAAAATGTGCAGTATTGTGGGTCAAGTTCGTCGTGTGTTGAGGTCTGAATGGGGCCTCAGTAGACGTGCAATGCGTGTTGTGTATGGGGGTCTTTTCGTAGCTTGTGCTACTTATAGAGCTCCCATATGGTATACGACGGCGTTAGGCTGGGGGTGTCGCAAGATACTTTCATGCCAACGAATTATGATGTTGGCTTGTTTACCTGTATGCCGCACAGTGTCTACTGAGGCCATGCAGATGTTGCTGGGTGTTACTCCTTTGGATCTTGAAGTGATTCGTGCAAACGTGTCCTTCTTGGCCAAGAGGGGTCTACCTTTGTGCCTTCTTACTGGGCAGTAGACGGTGTGGAGAGAACGAGCGTCCAGGATCGCAAATCGCGGCTGCGAGAAATTCTTTCATCTAGATGGCAATCTACATGGAATGAAAGTGAGAATGGTAGAGTAACTTTCAGGTTCATCCCTGATGTTACTTTTGCTCAGACGAACCCCGATTTTGGTTTTGGCCTACACTTGGGGTACTTGTTGACGGGACATGGTTCCTTAAATGCATTTTTGTATAGAAGGAACATCTCTGGCACAGAAGCATGTAGGTGCGGGGCACCAGTCGAGGACTGGCTACACGTATTGTGTTCATGGCCATTTTACGACGACTTCCGGAATCTAGATATCTCCAATGTTGAGGGCCAATGGGATGTTAGTCGTGTTCTCTCCACTAGCTCTACGCGTGCTAGCCTTGGAGAGTTTGCTAGTCGCGCTTTCGCCCGTCGCCGGGCACTAGTGTGAATGTGTTGTATGAATGTGTCTGCTCTGTATGTATGAGTATGAATGTGAGATGAGTGTGTGGTTTAGGGCGTCTTAGTACGTATCTATGGCCTAGACACAACGCGGTGGTTGTGGTTTATACCCAAATCGCGGGTAGAGCTTCGGCTCGATGTGGTGTTGCATTCTCAACTGGGTTCCATAGAGCAGCAGAGGTGTAAGATAGTCCTCAACCTGCCAAAGGTGACCAATTCGAACAAATCTAAACTTATTCTAAAATTTGTTGTTGCTATTTCCGACATTTTTGCTTTCATTTTTGATTTTCGCAGATTTCGCATTTCACCCTGTATATTATCATTTCAAATTAAATAGTTTTGTGGCCCACTGTTCTGAAATATGTGAATGGAAAAATAGTTTCTGTCACCTCTGTTAGCTACTAGAATTTATTTGTTCTTTGTGGCCATGCCGCCGTTCTGTGTAAACTTTATTACAGCTGAAATTATTGTCTAAATGTTTGAATACTTTTTTTTAAAAAAAAATTTGAATAAATTAATAATTCTAAATGGTATAGCAGCTTGGCTTAGCTTTTTGTTAATTAATAAGAAGGGCTGTGTAATAAAAACAAGACTTAATTAGAATCTGTTTAGGCAGAACGTGAAAGAATTCGTGAGTTATGTTGCAATGATGTCATATCTAAGTTTAGGGTAATTCATTACATTAAAATAAAAGCAGACAAAAATATCGTTACAGGAAGAAAATACAAAATTATGGAATTATTGAAGAGGGGGTAAAATGAGAAGTTTATCCCCTGAAGTTTACGCCGGAAGATAGCCTTAATGTGAACTCAACATTTAATTGATTTTCTGAATGTGTTTCGTTTTAATCTTTTAAGAAATACAATACATTTGGCGATACTGATGATAACAGCACAAATTATATCTATATAACCTCCAGAAAATATAGGGTGATTGTTAGAGCTATAGGAACATTTTAAAACAATATTCATAAAATTCGGACAAATCTTTGAAAATATTTATTTGAATTGGTTGCCGCATAGAATTTGTTGATTTTTTTCATGCAAACTTTGACCGCGACTGTGTCCACCCGCGTAGTCCAATTTTGGTAAACTCTTTCCAACAATTTGGCTGGCACCTCACGAATAAATGCTTTCACTACGGCCATTGCAGAGAACTCGTCTGTGACGACATGAGCTTTAACAAAGCCCCACTAAACAAATTAACAAGTATAAAGGCTGTAAGTTCGGCCGGGCCGAACTTTGAATACCCTCCACCATTTGGTACAAATTTAACAATTTTCAAAAAAAAAATAAAATCCCTTAAAAATCTTGAAATTACCTAACGTAGCCCTATATATTAGAGTCTATACGACGATGTGGACCTGCATAGGCAACTTTTGTCACAAGATATTACAATATTCCAATGCGAAACTTAAAAAAAAATCTGTTTATAATGCACAGGAAATATCTGTCATAGGCTTTAATATCGAACTTCACGAACTTCAAATGCGAAATTTGAAACAATTCCGGTAAATAATGTCGCTAAAATCATGAAAATACCAAAGATTGGGGGGGTACCGTTATATGGGGGCTATACGAAGGCGTGGACCTGCACAGACAACTTTCTGTGATAGGCTGTAGCATCTTTTATGAACTTTAAATGTTAATTTTGAAACAATTCCAGTAAAAAATGTCGCAAGAATCATCAAAATGCCGCATATTGGGAGGTACCGTTTAATATACCCTCCATACTATGGTGGAGGGTATAAAAAGTATCAGTTGGTTTTGCCGACAGATGTATACCCTCAGTCAATGACTTCTGTTATGATTATTCAAAATGTTGGCCCTTTTTGGAGGAGATACCGAAGGAATGGACCAACATTATCCAGATCGTGTCGGACCTAAATGAATATAATATAAATACGGAATATCGTTCCAGGTTTCAACTATATTCGTTACTTCCTTCACTTTATATGAGATATGTGATAATTTTTCGAAAATGTCAAAATGTGCGTGAGGTACCACATATATAGTCGACCGAAGAATTCAATTTTCATACTTCATATAATACAGATAAAAAATATTGGTATGCGTAAATTTTGAAGATAATCGAACATTTGTATCCAATTTTATGCGAAATCAAAAATTTCGGTAAATTTCATATTCACATCAGATTTCTGGTTAAGAGACATATTTAGACATAGTAAGTTTTAAAGAATCGCCGACTTGTTTCGCAAGTTATGACAGATAAACGTATTGAAAACTGTGACTCTTACTGGGTTAGGTACCAGAAGGGGTTTGCAGATATATATCATCTTCACAACAAATCTAGCGTTAACAAAAATGTTTGTATGTGCGGAATTTGAAGAGAGGTCCAATCATTTCGCTTTCTTTGAGCGTTTTGTTTTTCAAAATCTTGAACCCTATATGGGGGAGGGACCAAAAGAAATGGTCCGATCTCAACCATCTTTATACCAAGTTGGATGTTGATGGAAATATTGAGATGTACCAAGTTTGAATGGAATCGGATTTTAATTTCGCGTTAGCTTTATGCATATTCAAAATTTTAACCATCTGTGGGGGAGGTACCAGTAGGAATGGACCGATATATATCAACTTCACAGCAGATCTAGTGATAGTATATATAATGGAATGTGTGAAATATAAAGAGAACGTGATGCATATTTCCGATTTTATAATCGTTTTGGTTATACAAAACTTTAATTTCGCGTTATGTGAGCTTCGTGGATATTGAAATTTAACCCTTTGTGGGGTCTTCACACCACATCTTGGGTTCAAAAAAATATTAGAATATGTAAAATTTGAAGACAATCGGACTCTAACATCATATTTTATAAGAGTTATAATTATTCAAAATGTTGACCCTTTGTGGGAGAAGTACTTGATGGAGTGGACCGATATTATCCATTTTTGCACCAGACCTAGGACTGATGCAAATATTAGGATTTGGCAAGTTAGAACCAAACTGGATTATTTCTTCTCTTTCTGTGCAGAAAAAAATATATATTTGACCTTTTGATAGGGAGTTACCAGAAGGAGTGAGACGAAATATTTCATCTTCACAACCAGATCTTGGTTTCATAAATATTTTATAAGAGTTGTAATTATTCAAAATTTTGACACTTTGTGGGGGAGGTACTTGATGAAATGGCACCTGACATAGCACTGACGCATATATTAGGATTTGCAAAGTTGGAGCAAAATCGGATTATCCTTTCTCATTCTGTGCAGTAAAATATTTTTTTATACCCTCCACCATAGTATGGAGGGTATATTAAGTTTGTCATTCCGTTTGTAACACCTCGAAATATAAATTTTAGACCCCATAAAGTATATATATTCTAGATCAGCATAAAATTCTATGTCGATTTAGCGATTTCCGTCCGTCTGTGGAAATCACTCAAGCTTCCGAACGAAATGAAGTAGGTTGATAAAATTTTACTCAAATGTATATTAGTCTACATGACTTTTGGTATTGAAAATGAGCCATGGAGGTCCACGTTTTGGTATAGCCCCCATATTATGGTAGCTCCCTATTTTCGGTATTTTGGTGATTTAAGTGGCATTATTCACCGGAACTGTTTCGAATTTGATTTTTGAGGTTCGAAATGAATACTACTGCCTATAACAGAAAATTGTCTGTACTGGTCCACGCCTTCGTATAGCCCCCATATAACGGTACCTCCCGATATTCGGTATTTTGATCATTTAAGCGACATTATTCACTGGAATGGTTTCAAATTTGGCATTTGATGTTCGTAATATATACCAAAGCCTATGACAGAAAATAGTCCGTGCAGGTCCACGTCTTCGTATAGCCCCTATATAACTGTACCTCCCGATATTTGATATTTTGATGATTTTAGCGACATTATTAATCGGAATTGTTCAAAATTTGGTATTTGAAGTTCGCAATGAATACTACAGACTAAGACAGAAAATTGTCTGTGCAGGTCTACGTCTTCGTAAAGCCCCCATATAACGGTACATCTCGATATTCGGTTTTTTGGTGATTTTAGCGACATTATTCACCGGAATTGTTTCAAATTTGGTATTTGGAGTTCGTAATGGATACTAAAGCCTATGACAGAAAATTGTCTGTGCAGGTCCACGTCTTCGTATAGCGTCCATGTAACGGTACCTCTCGATTTCGATATTCAGATGATTTTAGAGGCATTATTCACCGGAATTGTTTCAAATTTGGTGTTTGAAGTTCGTTATGGTTACTACAGCCTATGACAGAAAATTATCTGTGCATGCCCACGTCTTCGTATAGCGTCCATGTAACAATACCTCCCGATTTTCGATATTATTATGATGTTAGCGGCATTATTCACCGGAATTGTTTCAAATTTGGTGTTTGAAGTTCATTATGGGTACAACAGCCTATGACAGAAAATAGTCCGTGCGGGTCTATGCCTTCGTCTATCCCTCATATAACGGCACCTCCCGATATTCGGTATTTTGGTGATTTTAGCGACATTATTCACCTGAATTATTTCAAATTTGTTATTTGAAGTTCGTAATGGATACTAAAACCTATTACAGAGAATTATCTGTGCATGCCCACGTCTTCGTATAGCGTCCATGTAACGGTACCTCCCGATTTTCGATATTTAGATGATTTTAGCGGCATTATTCACCGGAATAGTGTTAAATGTGCTTTCTGAAGTTCGAAATGGATACTACAGCCTATGACATAAAATTGTCTGTGCTGGTTCAAGTCTTTGTATAGCCCCCATGAAACGGTACTTCCCGATATTCGGTATTTTGATAATTTTAGCGACATTATTCACCGGAATTGTTTCAAATTTGTTATTTGAAGTTCGTAATGGATAATAAAACCTATGAAAGAAAGTTGTCTGTGAAGGTCCACGACTTCGTATAGCCCCCATATAACGGTACTTTTTAATGATTCTAACGACATTATTCACCAATATTTTTTTTCAAGTTTGAACATAGTTTCTAAAGATAGAAAATTTTGAATTTGTTCTTTAACTTATTTACATTTATTTCTAATAAATAAAAATTATGTTTAATTCGAATTAAAATTTGATTTTTCATTAAAAGTCATTATAATCCAAATCGATTAAGCCGTCATCATTACAAAGTACACACACCTTGCAACGAAAGTGTTTGGGTCTTGTTTTTGTTTTCCAATTTACATTTTCACAGCAACAACGAAGAAAAAACAACAACTGAAAAATAGAAAGTAATTTTTTTTTTGGATTTCGATAATGTCGATGGCGATAAGTTATTTTTTTATGAAATGTAATAAAATCATCATCATCATTAACATGATTATTGGCTGGCTTAACGATTAATAGCAACAACAATAACAGCAACGAATAAATCCAATGAGGTCCAAATCGAAATCGAAAATCACTGCACTTAAGGTATGGGCATTAGTCATATAGGCATATCATTGATTGCATTACAAACATAATTATAAACTACTGGTGAATGAAGGTATGCAAGGGTATTGAAATACTGAACGTTTTCATATGTATGTACATATGTGTTATGGGCAACCCATTCCAATTGCTGTCCATACATTGCAAATGAAATCGAAGACACAACCCATTGACTGATATGTCCGTTTATATTTGTAATTCATATTTTTTTTCAGTTTTTTTTTCTGTAACTCCATTCACTACCTTCGGTTATGATTTCGTAGCTTGGCATGGCTTTCAAATGGATTTTGTAATTCCAAGTGTTAAGAGTAGTTACTAACTGCAACGACACAATAGTCAGACGCTCGCCCAACATTCTCCCCCCATTTGAAAAGAAAAAGAAATTTGAAGAGAAATAAAAAAAAATAAAACAAATGTCCAAGAAGAAGACGAAAAAGAAGCCAATCAATGTAGCCATGCGTGCAGCTTGGTTGGGAGGTGGAGGGTATTGCATTAAAAATAATATTTACTACCGCATAAATGCAATAATAATACTCAGTGATACAAATGCAAAATGAGCGTGTATGTATGTGTAGGGATAGACAATGACAATTCATTAAAAGGGTTATCAAAACAGAACATCAAATATAGTGTAGCTTTTTTCAAAACCCCATATTAGTACCCTGAAAAAAAAAAACTCTTTACAAATCCCTTTACTTGAACAAAAGCATGTCACTTAAAAGAAGGAGTTATTTAATTTATGATGCAGTTCAAGTGCCATAATGATATGTCATTACGTTGTAATGCATAAGCCAACCAGGTGAGTATTTTCGATATGATGCATGCGTACGATGATTTTTATACCCTCCACCATACTATGGAGAGCATATTAACATTGTTATTCCGTTTGTAACTCCTCGAAATACTCATGCCAGACCCAACAAAGTATATATATTCTTGATCAGCGTAAAATTCTAAGTCGATCTAGCAATGTCCGTCTGTCTGACCGTCTATTGTAATCACGCTATCTTTCGAACGACTTGAGATAGAAGACTAAAATTTTGCACACCTGTTTATTTTTCCAATAGGCAGGTTAAGTTCGTAAATGAGCCCTATAGGTTCACGTTTTCATATAGCCCCCATATAACGGTACCTCCCCATATTCGGTATTTTCATGATATTAGCGACATTATTCACCGGAATTGTTTCAAATTTGTTAGAAACTCCAGTCTGTGACAAAAAATTGTCTATGCAGGTCCATGTCTTCGTAGAGGCCCCATATACCAGTACCTGCCTATATTCGGTATTTTGACGAGTTTAGGTACAATACTCACCGAAATTGTTTGAAATATCGTATTTGAAGTTCGTAATGCATGATACAGAATATGACAAAAAATTGTCTACGCAGGTTCAGGTCTTAGCACAGCTCCGATATAACGGTACCTCTCTATATTCTATATTTTGACGATTTTAGCTACATTATTCACCGTTTAATTCAATCCGAATTTGAATTTGGTAATGACTTATGACAAATAATGCCTGTGTGGGTCCATGTCGTATGGGCACCAATATAACGGCAATATTCGGTATTTTTAAAATTTTACCAAAGTTTTTTTTTCAGGATTTTATTTCCAAATTCGTTCTAAATGGTGGACGGTATTCAAAGTTACTGCTTTTTAACTTGTTTATATTCAGGCTTATATGACAATACACCCACCACCATAAATAGCACGGAGGGTTTATTAAGTTTGTCATTCCGTTTGATCGATAAAATAATCGATTAAGACCCAAAAAACTAGATATAATCTTGACCAGCTTAAAATTCTACAAGGATATAGAGATTTCCGTGTGTCCGTCTATGGCGTTCATTCTAACTTTTAGAGGGAGTGCTTGCTAGTTACTTCGCTCAAATTCAAGTAGATAATGAACAACACCCAACGGTAACTTTATGCGGGTGTTATAGAAAAACGTGGCCGATACACCGCAACATAATATAAACTATTCTGTCAAATTTCAAAGTTCTACGTTAAATAATGTGGATTGTATCATCGGTCATCGTATGGGAAGTATATCCTACTCTGAATCGATTTCCGCTAAATTTGACGCATGCATTTGTGTCTGTGATAATGTGATATTACTCTTCTGGTGCACAATAAACGTGAAATCGGATGAAAATATGTATATGGGAGTTATCCAACCCTGAACTGATCTCTATAACATTTAGCAGAGATATTTATACTTTTATACCCTCAGCCATATGGCTACAGAGGGCATATATCACTTGATACGGCCAAAACGTGCCTAGTCGAAATAACGGTTTCAGATACTAGGTCTCTTTGGACCAAATCCGTTTCAGGACATTTGGAGTAGATCTAGCGATGTCCGTCAGTCCGTCCGTCTGTCTGGCTGGCTGGCTGGTGCTCACGATAACTTTCGAAGGGAGTATCCGATTTCATCCAAAGTTGGTACATCATAATATTATTTTCCAACTTAGATCGAGTTCGGAGATGGGTAATATCGGTCGACTCCCTCTGGTACCTCCCACACAAAATGTCAAAATTTTCAAAGAAAATAATTTATTGCACAGAAAGAAAAAGAATAATCCGATTCTGCTCCAACTTTGCAAATCGTAATATTTTCATCAGTGCTAGGTCAGGTGTGAAAATGGACAATATCGGTCCACTCCATCAGGTACCTCCCCCACAAAGGGTCAAAATTTTGAATAATTACAACTCTCATAAAATGTTATGTAAGAGTCCGATTGTCTTCAAATTTCACACATCCCAATATTTATATTAACCCAAGGTCTGGTGTTAAGATGAACAATATCGGTCCACTCCTTCTGGTACCTCCCCCACAAAAGTCAAAATGTTCAAAAAATATATTCTTTGCACAGAAAGAGAAAGGATAATCCAAATTTGCTCCAACTTTGCAGATCCTAATATTTGCATCAGTGCTAGGGCAGGTGTGGAAATGGACAATATCGGTCCACTCCATCAAGTACCTCCCCCACAAATGGTCAAAATTTTGAATAATTACAATTCTCATAAAATGTTATGTAAGAGTCCGACTGTCTTCAAATTTCACACATCCCAATATTTATATTAACCCAAGGTCTTGTGTTAAGATGAACAATATCGGCCCACTCCTTCTGGTACCTCCCCAAAAAAGGTCAAAATGTTCAAAAAATATATTCCTTGCACAGAAAGAGAAAGGATAATCCAAATTTGCTCCAACTTTGCAAATCCTAATATTTGCATCAGTGCTAGGACAGGTGTGAAAATGGACAATATCGGTCCACTCCATCAAGTACCTCCCCCACAAAATATTGAAATTTTGAGTACCCATGAAGCTCATAAATCGCCAAATTAACATCCGATTCCATTTAGACTTGGCATAATCTTAACACTAGTCAAAATATATTTAGATAATCGAACATAGGCTGACTGTATATCTCTGGCGGCAATACCGACTGATACTTTTTAACTTGTTTTATTAACCCTAGATATGATGCCAAGATGAAATACATCGGTCCACTCCCTCTGGTACCTCCCCATAAAAGGTCGAAATTTTCAAAGAAAAAAAAAAAAAAAAAAAAAAAAAAAAAAAAAAAAATATATATATATATAAAAATTTTAAATAATTAAAAGTTTTCAAAAATGTGATGTAAGAATCCGATTGTCTTACAATTTCACACATCCCAATATTTTTATAAGCCCAAGATCTGGCATTAAGATGAAATACATCAGTCCAGCGAGTCTTCGCAACTTGCTATATCTAAATATATCTCACTTTTCCAGAAACCTAAGATGAATATGAAATTTATGATTTTCCATAAATTGGATATAAATGTTCGATTTTCTTGTAATTTTGCCCATACTAATATTTTAATATGCATTAGATGAAGCATAGAACGGAATATTAACATTTTCAAAAAATTATCACATATGCCATGTAAAGTGAAGGATGTAGTCGATATTGTCCAAACCTGGCACAATATTTTAGTTTCTAACAGTCTCTAACACAAATATGATTATAAAATGATTTTTTTAAACCTTAACAATTCCGAATTTCGGATGGTACTGTTATGTGACGTTGTGATTTCATAGCCCCATACTTAAAGAGAACTGTCATATATATCAATCTATTTTGTTGTTTATTGCATACATCTTTTATAGAGGGTATAACAAATCGAGTAATTTTCCAATAACCCTTTCCGAGAATGGCCTACAAGCACACACACACACACACATCATATTCAAATGTCTGTATTTATTTGTTAATGTTGTTATATGAGCAGATTAACATAGGCGTGAAGGTAATACACAAGCCCCCACCACCCCGCTGGGCAAGCATACGATTTCATTAAAGAAGGAGATGTGTAATTTCATCAGCATACAGACATTTACAGCAAAAGCATAAAATCTGACTCAATATCAGTCACTGGGCTTCAGATGACCAGCTGTAAATAATGTAATGCGAATAAATTTTAAAAAAATGGCGTTACATTAGGTTGGAACGAAATGTGTGTGCCCTTTACACAATGAGGAAATATTTGAAAACTACAACAGTACAACAATTTTGCACAGAATATTTCTTCCTTTGACAATGTTCATCTAAAACTACGTTTCACATTACTTCTACGTATCAATTCGAAAATAGAACAACAAAAATTGTATCTAAAACAAATAGGAAATATTTTTCATTTTTTTATAGTAAATTAATAGTACGCATATCCAAAACCACCTCCTTCTCTCAAATATAGACACCAAGAGCTACATTCATATCAAATTTCAGGATTTAATTTCTATCCCTTCACCCAATAATAAATTTAGTACCATTTAGCTCTTTTCGTATAGCTAAAGTACACATTTTCAAAACAATATCCATATCTCAACCTCAGATACCAACAGTGACCTTAATATCAAATTTCGGGATTTCACCTCTGTAATTTCCCACATTACCAAATTTAATACCATTTAGTACAATTATAGTACGCATATCCAAAACCAGCTTCTTCTCTCAATCACAGGCGCCAATTGTGAGATCCATATAAATGTTCCGGATTCCAGATCTATCCCTTCACCCAGTACCCAATTTAAAACCATATAATACTTTTCGTACAATTTTAGTGCATATTGTCAAATCCACCTCCATGTCTCAATTCCTGATACCAACAGAGACCTCAATATCAAACTTCGGGTTATCAGCCTTATCCCTTTACTCAATTACAAATTTAGTATAATTTAGTACTTTTCCTACAAATATGGGACGCATTTACAAATCGCCGGAAAATCTCAAGCACAGATACCATCAATGATTTGAATATCAAATTTTAATATTCTAATTTCAGTATTGCATATTTATTCTTTCACCCAATACAAAATACAATACCATTCAGCACTTTTGATACAATTATAGTACACATTCTCAAAACTTCCTATATATGCCGAGATTACACAAGAACAGCGACCCTAAAACCAAATTTCAGACTTCAAACACTATTTGCTCACCCTATACAAAATTTAGCACTATTTAGAACTTTTCGTTCAATTACAATACACATTTCCAAAACCACATCTCAATTCCCGATACCAACGGTAAATATCAAATTTCAGGATTTTATCTATATTCCTTCACCTAATACAAAATATAAGTACCATTCAGTACTTTTCGTACAATTATACTACACATTTCCGAAACCACTTCATATGTCCAGGCTACAGATGAACAGCACCCCTGATATCAAATTTCAGATTTCAAGCACTATTTGTTTACTCAATACAAAATTGTTCCTAATATAGTATATTTAGTACTTTTCGTGCACTTGTGGCTCACATTTCCAAGACCACCTCATTATCACAAATCAACGACTAACAGGGACCCCAATAAAAAATTTCAAAATTTCAGCTACATCAGTTCACCCTTACTAAACTCTCCCAAATTTAGTACAGTTCGCACTCTTAGTGCACTGTTCCGAAACGACCTTCACTTATCAAACTTACTTTACAACCTTGATTCTAATACCGAATTTGAAGTTATTAGCTCTACCCGTTCACACAATACCAAATGGTACCATTTTAGAAGTATAGTGCCATGTCAGAACTTTACGTAAATTTAAATTTGAATTTCCAAAAACACTTTGGTAGATCCTGGACTCCATCAGTGACTTGTATTCCAAGTTTCATAGTTCCATCTCCATCGGTTCATCACAATTCCAATTTGTAACAAATTTAGTACCATTTAGTACACATAAGTACGAATTTCCACAGCTTTCTACATAAACCCCATTGATTCGTCTAAATACAAATTGTACTTCATTGATTCCCATTCCAAATTTTTTTAGCTCTAACCGTTCAGATGATACGAAATAGTAACAAATCTAGTATGTTTTAGTACTTCTCCTACACTTGTAGTGGGAATTTCCAAAATTTTCTTTGGTATATCTATCATACACTCTATCTGTGGCCATCGTTCCAAATTTAGGAGTTCTAGCTCCTCATATACAAAGGGTACCGTTTTAGTACGAATTTCCAAAAAAAAACAGCCTTATCTGACCTCTTCCGACCAAGAGTGAGTCTCGCCCAAAATTTCAAAATTCTAACTTCAGCCGTTTCGACTTGGCGTTAATGAATCGTTAAGCCATTCAGTCAGTCAATTACTATACTCTGGATTAATTTACACTGTATGTAAAAGGGATTTCATGGTTATAAAAATGTGGAGAACCCCTAAAAGTATATCTAAGAATATTTATTATAAATCTGACTCTGACATGCTGTGTAAAATAGCCTTAAACAAAACAACCATAGGGCACATATGCCCCACTGCTAAGCATGCGATACACTCGTACATAAGTACACATTACTAAAAGATTTAAAATAGAAAAAAAAACAACCTCATATTACAATGCTATCCCTTTCACTACCTGGCAAAAATAAAACAAATCTACTTAGCAGAAGCTTAACTACGAGAAGCTGTATAGACCGACCATAGAGCATGATTTATGTTGACCAATGTGGAGTCTATGCGGATGAAATTTGAAACTTTTCTGTTGGTGGCATTTAAGAGTGTGTATGTGTGCGTGCGTGTGTGTCTCATCAAGGAAATTTTGCGGTAAATTCACATGGATGACAATTGTGGTGGCTAGGGCCATGTTTGTAAATGAAGGTAGTCGAAATGTTGATTGTAATGACTGACCGACTGACTGGCCAGCAGCTTAACAGCTTGTGCGGAGAAAATAGCTGGGTAAACATATCATAGCCCCGCCATAGCTGCATATCTATCATATGAGTTAAGTACATGCAAATAATGAAGGTACAGAGATTGTTTTTCGAATCGTTGGCAGACAGACATGCTTTGGGAGACAAACATGGAAATGGTTTTTAGTGTTGTGTTGTTGCCTTCCCAGCCATTTGCATAGCTTTTGGCCAGATAGATATCAGATATCTGTGATTTAGGCTAACTAACATTGTTACCCCATAGCCCCCACTTGGCGGCTTTATTGCCAATATAACAGTGTGTGTGTGTGTTGACAAACTTTTTTTTTTAATGCATACCACCCATAGTCACACATACACACACGCAATTAAGAAAACGACAGAAAATTGTCAACACCGACCGGCCGGCGTACATGATGAACGACCAAACTTAAGCACTGAAAGAAATCGCTGTTATTTGATTGTAAGTAGGTTAAGCGTTTTACAAGCTAAAATATTTGTTACTGCTTCCATGAAGTTAAAAGAGGAGGCTAACATAACCATGGCGAACGTAAGTGAACAGAGGAGGACTTAGGGATAAAGTAGGCAATTGTTTATAAGGGCGGGGTGAATGTAATATTATGTTGTGCAACTTTTTGAAGGAAAAAGTTGTTATCTAATAAAAGAATAAAATAATCGACAGACTGACTTGATGACTCATCAAAGCGCAGACGGCTGGGCTGAAGCTAGAATCTTGAAATTTTGGGTGAGGGTTACCCTTGGTCCGAATGTGTCAAATAAGGCTGGATTTCTGGAAGTTCGTACTAGATCGGTTCCAAATACATTATCCTGTGTATTTGACGAACCAGTAGAGCTGGAATTCATAAATTATGAATGAGGGTCACTGATGTATGATGGTACCATTTTAGAAGTTTAGAAACATTTGAGAATATTTCCTAAATTTAAAGTTCGAACCTGCAATAACCCTTTGGTACATCTATCCTGCACTCAATCAGTGATTCTCATTCCAAATTTCATGACTCCATCTCCATCGGTTCATCACAATTCCAATTTATACCACATTTAGTACCATTTAGTACACATACGTACGAATTTCCAAAGCTTTCTATATAGCCCAATCCTACACTACGACAGTAATCCCAATATCAGGATTTAAACCCCATTGGTTCGCCTAAATACATATTGTACGTTATTTAGTACATTTCAGTACATTTGGGGTGAGGGTCACCCTTGGTCCGAATGTGTCAAATAAGGCTGGATTTTTCAATAGTCGTACTAGATCGGTACCAAATACGTTACCCTGTGTATTTGACTTTGGAATGAGGGTCACTGATGGCGTGTATGATGGATGTACCAAAGGGTTTTGGCAAATTCACAATATAAGTGTACGAAAAGTACTAAAATGTATTACATTTGGTACTATATCGTATCATGTTAGCGATTAGAGCTAAAAACTTGGAATGGAAATGAACTTTAGGGAATAGGATCGATGTAGGGAGGTAGTCTTGGAAGTGTATACTCATGCATATGAAAAGTACTAAATGGTACTAATATTTGGTACAATTTGAATTTGGAGTAACGGATGGTGCTGGAATCCTGAAATTTGGAAATAAGGTTGCTGTCGGAGTGTAGGATTGGAATATGGAGGTAGTTTTCGAAATTTGTACCTATGTGGACTTAATGGTACATAATTTGGTACAATTTAAATTTTCGGAGAACAAATAGGGTTGGATTCCTTAAATTTGGGAATAAGATTTATGTCCGAATGTTGGTTTGGAATATGGAGGTAGTTTTCGAAATTTATACTTATATTTAATAAATTCGGTACAATTTGGATTTGGGTGAACCGATAGATCTGGATTCCTGAAATATGGAATTAAAATTACTGTTGAAGTGTAGGATTGGTATATGGAGGTAGTTTTCGAAAATTGTACTTATGTGCATGAAAAGTACTAAATGGTACGAACTTTGGTAAAATTAAAAAAATGGGAGAACCGATAGTGTTGGTATCATGAAATTTGGAATTGTGATTACTGTCGGAGTGTAAGATTAGGATATGGAAAAAGTTTTAGAAATTTGTACTTTTATGTACAAAAATGCACTAAATTTGGAACAATTGTGATATGGATGAAGGTGTGGAAATGTGTACTTATGTGTACTAAATAGTACTAAATTCGGTACAATTTCGTTTTGTGTGAAACGACAGAGCTGGTATCCTGAAATTTGGAAACAAGATTACTGTCAGAGCATAGGTTGTGGAGTAGTTTGGAAATTTGTACTTATATCTACAAAAATATAATAAATTTGGGTTTTTGGGAGAACCGATAGAGCAAGAATTCTGGAATTTAGAATTAAAACTGCTGTTGAAGTTTAGGATCGGGATATGGTGGTAGTTTTCGAAATTCCCATTTATGTGTATGAAATGTACTAAATTTGGTACAATTTCGATTTGGGTGAACAGATACAGCTCGAATAAGATTACTATTGCATTTCAGGACAAAAATATGTAGTTAGTTTTCGAAATGCGTACCAAAAGGTACTAAATTTGGTATAATTTAAATTTTAGTAGAACCCATAAAGTTGGAATCCTAAAATTTGGAAGTAAGATTGTATGACGTAAGTAGTTATGAACATTTGTACCTACATGTACTAAAATGTACTAAATGTAAATTTAAAATTGTATGCACAAAAAAATTACTTAATGGTACTAAATTTGGTACATTCCGAGAAACAGTCCTGAAAAAAGAGTTGGCATCCTGAAATTTGAGAATAATAAGTGTAGGTTTGGGATATGAAGATAGTTCTGGAAATTTGTACTTATGTTAGTACACATAAGTACAAATTTCCAGAACTATCAATATGTCACAAAATTTAGTACAAATTGGATTTTGGTGAATCAATAGAGCTGGAATCCTGAATTATGGAATCAAAATTACTGTTGAAGTGTAGGATTGCGATATGAGGGTAATTTTCGAAATTTGTACTCATGTGCACAAAAGGTACAAATTGAAGTCTAAAATTTGACATTAGGATCACCCTTTGTGGGGTTTGATAAATAGATGGCGGGGAATTTGGAAACACGTAGGTAGGGTTAAGAGAAAGAGTTGGAGTTGGAAAAAATACGGCAAGTGTACGAAAGGTACAAAATGGTACTAATATTGCTTGAAATCTGAAATTTGGCATTAGGGCCACTGTTGGTGCATAAGATTGAGATTAGGAGGTGGTTTTGAAAATGTGTACTATATTTTGTACGAAAAGTACTAAATTTGGTATTTGAAGAAGGGATGGAACTTAAATCTGAAAATTGTACATAAAAGTCACTGTTGGTATCTTAGGTTGAGATATGGAGATTGTTTTGGAAATATGTACTATAATTGAACGAAAAGTACTAAGTGGTACTAAATCTGGTATTGGGTGAAGGGACCGAGCTGGAATCCTGAAATTTGATACTAAGGTCTTTGCTTGTATCTTGGATTGAAATGTGAAGTTGGCTTTGGAAATGTGTACTATAATTGTACGAAAAGTACTAAGTGGTACTAAATTTGGTATTGGGCGAAGGGATAGAGCTGAAATACCGAAATTTTTTATAAAAATCACTGTTGGTATCTGAGGTTGAGATGTGGTGGTGATGTCGGAAATGTGTACTATACGAAAAGTAATAAATGGTACTAAATTGGGTATTGATTGACGGGATAGAGCAGGAATCCTGAAATTTGATATTGAGGTCTCTGGTGGCAACTTGGATTGAGATGTAAAGGTGGCTTTGGAAATGTGTACTATAATTGTACGAAAAGTACTAAGTGGTACTAAATCTGGTATTGGGTGAAGGTATAGATCTGAAATCCTCAAATTTGATATTAGTATTTCTGTTGGTATCTGGAATTGGAATATGGAGGTGGCTTTGGAAATCTGTACTATAATTGCACGAAAAGTACTAAGTGGTACTAAATATGGTATTGAGTGAAGGGACAGAGCTGGAATCCTGAAATTTGATACTGAAGTCTTTTCTTGTATCTTGGATTGAAATGTGAAGTTGGCTTTGGAAATGTGTACTATAATTGTACGAAAATTACTAGGTGGTACTAAATTTGGTATTGGTTGAAGGTATAGAGCTTTAATCCTGAAATTTGATATTGAGGTCTCTGCTGGCATCTTGGATTGAGATGTGAAGGTTGCTAAGGAAATCTGTACTATAATTGTACGAAAAGTACAAAATAGTACTAAATTTGGTATTGGGAAAAGCAAGAATAAATAGCTGAAATCCAGAAATTCGATGTGAATGTCAATGTAGGTCCCTGTGGTTGAGAGAAGGAGCTGATTTTTGGATATGCGTACTATAGTTGTACAAAAGGGTACTAAATTTGGTAATATTTTAAATTAAAGAGCTGAAATTTTATATTAAGGTCATAGAGGTTGAGATATGCAGATTGATTTGAAACTATGTGCTTTAACTGTACGAAAAAACTAAAGGCTACTAAATCTGGTATTGCATAGTATCGAACATGGCTACATCGATTCCAACTGTCCTGAAAGGGATTTCGTACAAAGGAACCTAGGGTCTAAAACCGCTATTTTTATGAGCCAAATTTTATGCCATATCAAATCGAACATAAACTCTGTAGCCACATGGTTGAGGTTATAAAAATATCACCATCACTTGACCACTGATAACCCATTCAATTAATTCATGCCTGGCACATGTAGCGCTTCTCCACATTCTTTTGTCACTCCAATGCCATTCTGCTCGACACTCACTTGTCAAAAGTTGGCTGAATTGCTTTGATTTTTGGCAATCATTGATTCGTTTCCAACAGATTGGCACAACACCAGTGAAACAGCGTAAAGATCTCCACTCCACATTGTTGTGATATGTGTCGTTCAAAACCAAAACCGAAAAAATGTCAAAATTTTATTATTTCCGTTTCTGTCCATCAGCGTTGTTATATTGTTGTTATTAATTAAAAAAGCAAAAAATAATGTAGCAAAGCATGGCAGTGAATATGAAAAAAACACACACACATTTCAAAACAATGCTGCGAACGAAACAATTCTATGGGGTTTTGTAAACAAAACGAAATATTGGTAGCTGTTATTGTTGTTTGAGTGTGCCAATGGCCAATGCCGTCTTGGCCCATGAATGGTGGTTTCTTTGACAGACAGCGGTTTGATTGTGTGACACGTGCATGTGTGTGTGTGCAATCTATCAAATCATGAAAATATTTCATTTCATTTCACTCGCCATTCACTTTCTCTAGAATTGCCTGAAATCGAAAAGAAATATGACACAATAACAAACCGTCAAGGTGAAGGAGAGAGCAACAACAAACGAAGAAAAATTCGAATTTCTTTTAAATCGCACAATGGTTGGACATTGTCACCATTGGCTGGCACTCATGGTGTTGAAAGCAATTAAACCCACAATTGTTGTTATATGTTTCAAGTTTTTGGTCATTGTCTTCAAAATTTAGATCGTAAAATCATATTTTTCGTTTGTTTGTTTTGTTTTTAGTGGTGGTGGTGGCTGTAAAAAGGGTGTGGGAGTTTGGGAGAAATTTTTTGTTTATTGTTCACTTTTTCTTAATGTTCTCAAACTAAACTAAAATATAATAGCTGTGATTTTTCGTTATTAATAGGATTAACTACCACTTCTTTTTGCAAAATTAAATTAATTTGATTATAGTTTTAAAATTTTATGCACCTGGAGATTAAACTTTATGCGCCTTTTACTTTGAACAACAATGCGATTCCGTTTTTGTTTATCAAAAAGAAAGTTCCAACATTAATTAAGTGTAAATATGATCCCATGGAAGTGTTTAAAACTTGCAACGTGCAAAGTTTGAAAAAAGGGAATCATTTCGACTTTTAGGGAAGTTATGATTATTCAAAGTTTTTAACCTTTTTTGTTGAGGGGAGGGTACGAAAGTCCCCCTTTATATTTTACGAAACATATTTTCTATGAGAATTTTTCACTTTTTGAGAAAGTTGTAGTCCAACATATCTCATATTCAAGCAAGGCCTATTGTTGGACAAAATGTTCAAAGCTTGAATAAACTCGAATATTAATATTCAAAATGTTAATATTTTGGAGTAGGATTACGGTATGAGATGTAGCGAGCCATGTTTGGACCACGCGATACTGATTTTACCCGAAGAGACATTAAGTCTAAAGCCATTATTTTGCTTAATCTTATATTTTTCCTGCAACCTGTAAGAGGTCCACTATGGCTAGAAAATCCTCAAACTGTGTTATGTGGACTTTTAGGTCTTGTAATGCTAGAAAATACTCAACAGATGTTTTATGGCTGCAAGACCTTAAAAAGGTCTTCTAAGGCTAAAAGGCCTTCTAAAGGTCTTCCATAGATAGAAGATCTTCTACAGGACTGCTAGCGATCTTCTACAGGTCCTCTAGGTGTAGAAGACATTCTACACGGCTTTTTGGGCTAGACAACATTCTACCAGTCTTCTATGGCTATAAGAACTTCAACGGATCTTCTACGGCAAAGAAACCTTTAATAGGTCTTTTAAGTTCAAAATACGTTTTAAAAGTCTTTTAGGATTAGAGGACCTTCTAAAAGTCTTCTAAGGCTAGAAATCTCCAACAAGTCTTCTAAAGCCAGAAGATTCTCAATAGGTCTTCTAGGACAAAAAGTTTACAGATGTTTTGGGTCTGGAAGACCTTCAACAGGTCTTCTAGGTATAAAAAACTTGTCAAAGTTTTCCCAGGACTAGAAGGCCTAAAACAGATCTTCCAGGGATGAAAGACCTTGTACAGTCCTTCTAGGGCTGTACAAGGTCTTTAATGGCCAGAAGACCTCCAACAGGTCTTCTAGGGCCAAAAAACCCCCAACACGTCTTCTAGGGCTAAAAGATCTTCTGCGGGTCTTCTAGGGACAGAAGACTTTAACAGGTCCTCCATGGCAAGAAGACCTTCAACAGGTCTTCCAGGGCAAGAAGATTTTCTACAAGTCTTATAGGGCAGGAAGACCTTCACCAGATCTTCTTTGGCAAAACGTCTTTGAACAGATTTCCTGTGGCTAGAAGACCTTCAACAGGCCTTCTGTGGCTAGACGACCTTCAACAGTCCTTCTGTGACTACCGGTATTCTAGGGCCAAGACTACCTAGGTATTCTAGGGACCCTCAAGAAGTTTTTTAAGTTCAAAAACCTTCCAAAGCTCTTCTAAGGCTAGAAGAGCTTCGACGGGTCTTCTAGGGCCAGAAAGTATTCAACAGGTCTTTTGAGGCTATTGAACCTTCAACAAGTCTTCTATGGGTATTACACCTTCAACAGGTCTTCAAGGCTAGTAGAGCTTCTACGGCTCTTCTAGGTTTAGAAGGCCTTCTACGAGTCTTCTATGTCCAGAAAACCTTCAACAGGTATTCTAAGACTTGAAGACCTTCTACAGGTTTTCAATGCCTTAAAAACCCTCCACAGGTTTCCTAGGCCTAGCAGACTTCTAGCCCGGGTCTTTAAAATCTAGAAGATCTTCTACATGTTTTCAATGCCTTAAAGACCTTACTCCTTGTTTAGAAGATATTCTAGGATAGCAAATCTTCTTTAGGTCTTTCAGGGCTAGAAGACGTTCAACAGGTCTTCTAGGGAAAAAACAAGTCTTCTAGAGCCAGAAAACCTTCATTAGGTCTTTTAGGGCTAAAAGACCTTCTACATGTGTTGTAGAGTCTTCAAGAGGGCTTTAGGTCCAGAAGACCTTCTAAAAGACCTTCCACAGGTCTTCCAGGGCCAGAAGACCTTCTACAGGTTTTTAATGGCTTGAAGACTTTCCTCTTTGTTAAGAAAACCTTCTAATGGTCTTCTCGGTCTGGAAGACCTCCTCTTCAAGGGCTGGAAAACCTTCAACAGGGTTTCCTCTTTTTTAAGAAGATCTTCTAATGGTATTCTAGGTTTTGAAGGCACCCTATGGGTTCTCTGGGTCCATGAGACCTTTAACAGGTCTTCCAGACCTTGAATACCTTCTACAGGTTTTCCAGGGCTAGAAGACCTTCAGCAGGTCTACCAGGGTACGAAGTCCCTCTAGAGGCTTTTTTGCGTCTAGAAGAACTTCTATAAGACTTTTAGGCCTAGAAAACCTTTTTCTTCTAAATTTTGAAAGCCTTCTATGGGTTTTCTAGATCCAGGAGACCTTTAACAGGTCTTTCAGGCCTTGAATGCCTTCTACAGGTCTTTCAAAGCTAGAAGACCTTCAGCAGGTCTTCCGGGGTACGAAGTCCATCTACAGGCCTTTTGCGTATAGAAGAACTTCTATAAGCCTTTTAGCCTAGAAAACCTTTTTACGTCTAGACCACTTTCAACATGTCCTCTATTGCTAAAAGACATTCTACCGGACTAAAAGATTTTCCAAAGGCCTTTCTAGGTCAAGGAGACCTTCTACAGGCCTTCTATGTCTAGAAAGCATACTTCAGGTCTCCTATGGTTAGAGGACTTTCTACAGGTTTTCTATAGCTAGAGGATCTTATACAGGTCTTCTAAAAGCACCTTCTACAGATTTTCTAAAGCTAGAATAACTTCAACAAGTCTTATATGGCTTGAAACCCTTAAACAGGCCTTTTGTGTCTAATATACCTTCTGCAGCTCTTCCATGGCTACATGACCTACATAAGGTCTTCTACAATTAAAAGACTTTCAACAGGTTTTCTATGGTTAGCAGGCCTTCCACAGGTTTCTTATGGCTAAAAGTTCTTCCACAGCTCTCCTTTCACTAGAGGTTATTTCACAAGTCTCCTGTGGCTTGAAGTTCTTTCTCTTAGTGTAGAAAACCTTCTACAGGTCTTCTATGGAATAAAACACCTTCTACAGGTTTCCTAAACAGGTCGTCTATGGTTGAAGACTTTGTACAGGTCTTGCATGGCTAAAATGACTTCGTAATTAGTACAGACCTTTACAGACTTCGTACTTAGTACAGGATTTTTTTTTTTTTTTTTTTTGGTCTTCCAGTGGAGATTCCTGTAGAAAAGGTCTTTGGAATTTCTTCCATACTGGACTTAAAGGACAGCAATATGTTTTCATTTTATAGAAGGACATCAGAAGATATTCAATAGTTTAGGAGGTCAATTATATATCTTTGCCTATCTTAATTCCAGGGTTTTAAAATACTTTAACATTTATTTTACATTTATAAGTATTTCTCTTGAATGTTTAAGAAAAGCGCACCAACAATTCTATGTGGGTTAAGGTCGTTAATTCGCATAAACTACTCACTCAGACATCAGATTGCCGTTGGCAAACCAATGCGAATGAAATGAAATGCCACTTCTTTGCCTTTCAAATTAAATTACAAATTGATACTTGATTTTTAAAATAAAAAGAAAAAAAAAACAAAAACACTAAATCGAAGACTTACTAACAACAATAAATTTGCCAATTCGTATTAATATGCCGTAAACATATTTTAAGATAATTTAAAATCGAATGTTTCAAGACTTAAAGAGGCGGCACGCACCCAACGACCAAACTGCTATAAAACATTGAATGAAAATAAAAAACAACAACAACTAACGTAAACCCATAATTATTACAGAAACCTGTTATGAAGCTCTGCTCAATTTGTCACCATTTGGTGGAGTGGCACACAAACCCCAAACAACACTGGTAGCAGCATTTAATGCCAAACAGTGGGGCAGAGCAATGTGCCAACTTCATACATACTCGTATATGTTAGGTAGTTATCCGGTATTTGACGTCACAAATCAAAGAGTTAAACGAAGTTAAACATTTGTTTAGATAAAACCAAAACACCATTGATACGGATTTTATTGCAAAAAAAGCAAAAAATGAATGCATTGTAAAACCAGAGGAATTGTTTGTTGTTTTGTCGACTCGACCATAGATGGTAAACAGACGACGCTATTTAAAAAGCTCAACCGTGGGGAAATTCCGCCTAACATGACTTTGAAAATGCAAGATTGGAATGCAGAAAAAAAAACACACTGGTCAATGTTGTTTGTTGGCGAAAAGACAAATGAAGTGGTTTCATTCATAAACTTGGTGTTGAAAATGGGAATTGGAAAAATATTCAACATTTCGCGAGATAAACAAGTTCAATGTTTTCAGGATATTTTTAGGTTTAGAGGTCATCTAACAAAAAGTAGATGGCCTTTAAAGGCACTTCAATTTGGGGTCTCCCGGAAGTAGAGGGCTTGATAAAGATCCTCCAATAGTGGAAATTTATTAAAAATTCTTAAGTTTCAAATTTCCGCTAGGCTTAAAACCTGTAGAGAATCCAGAAATTGTATTCAAACCTATGAAAAATAGCCTACCCACAGAAGATCAACAAAAAGTCTGGCACTCACTTTGAAAATCCTAGATCAAATCAAAAACCCCTCAAATTTGTCGTCAACCGATTACACTGTGCGACAAAATGCAATTTTTTAATGATTATGGAGAAAATCCAGCAGATTTTGAAAGTAGAGCTAAAAAAGAAGAAGACACGTGCATCGGCGTTTTGAAACTTTACATCGAAAAGTAACCGAAACAAAAAGGACAAGTCCCCGCCTCCCCTTCTTCCACACTTTTGAACATTTTCAAATTAAAATTCCTCAAATTCCTTTTTAGATTTATGGTGCCTTCCGCAATATTGCCGATTAAAGTATGGGAAATATTTTTTAACCCTTAAACGAGCCTAGAAAGGGGTGTTTTTGGTTCTTTTTATACCCTCAGCCGTATTGCTACAGAGGGTATATATCATTAGATACGGCCAAAACGTGCCTCATTGAAATAACAGTTTTAGACCCTAGATCTTTTTGGACAAAACCGTTCAGCACATTTGGAGTCGATCTAGCGATGTCCGTCCGTTCGTCTGTCTGGCTGGTGGGCACCATAACTCTCGAAGGGATAATCTGATTAAGTCCCAACTTAATACATCGTAATATTATTATCAAACTTAGATCGAGTTCGGTTATGGGCAATATCGGTAGATTACTTCTGGTACCTCCCCCACAAAAGGTCGAAATCTTCAAAGAAAATATTTTTCTGTGCAGATAGAGAAAAATTAATCCAACTTGGCAAATTCTAATATTTGCATCAGTGCTAGGTCAGGTGCGAAAATGGACAATATCGGTCCACTCCATCAACTACCACCCCCAAAAACGGTCAATTTTTTGAATAATTATTACTCTTATATGTTATGTAAGAGTCCGATTGTCTTCAAATCACCCACATAACAATATTTTTATTCACCCAAGGTCTGGTGTGAAGATGGAATATATCGGTCCACTCCTTCTGGTACCTCCTTCACAAAGTGTCCAAATTTTGAATATCCATGAAGCTCATAAAACGCGATATTAACATCCGATTCCATTCAGACGTGGTATATATCAATATTTCCATCAACACAAGATATGTTATAAAGGTGGTAGATATCGAACCATTCCTTCTGGTACCTGGCCCACATTTGGGTTCATGATTTTGTAAAACACAAAGCTCAAAGAAAGCGAAATAAGAATCCAACTCTCTTCAAATTCCGCACATACAAACTTTATTTCTAACACAAGATCTCTTGTGAAGATAATATACAGGGTGAGTTTTTTTTTAAACTTTATTGAATGATAGCAAAAAATGTCGGAAATATCTCGAAATTTTAAAATAAGTTTAGATTTGTTCGAATTGGCTACCTTTGGCACGAAACCAATGAAACCGTCACACGCTTCCCAAATGTTGCTCTGCGGTATTTTGGCCCATTTCCGGCGAAGCGCTTCCTTGAGGTGATCGGCACTTTGGTATTTTTTAGTGCCAACCTTGCTTTCCAAAATACTCCAGACACAATAGTCCAACGGATTGGTATCCGAAGATTTTGGTGGCCATTGTGCGCTGGAAATGAAGTGAGGAACTTCATTTTGTAACCATTCTTGGGTGTCGCGTGCTGAGTGAGATGGTGCTGAGTCCTGTTCGAATGTCCGAAGTCTGCGGCCAAAATGTTTGCTTGTCCAAGGCTTTAATACACCCTACAGCATATTTTCGCGCCACGGTCGATTAATACTAGCAGAGAGCGACCATCGGCTGTTATGGCGGCCCACACTATTACCATGGTCGGCGCTTGACTTATGGTGGCCAACCGAAGGTTCACATTTTTAGCTGACCTCTTTGGCAAGTAAACACGGTAATTTTGTTTGTTTACAAACTGCTGGACAACGAATGTTTTCTCATCGGAGAAAACCAAATTCGGCAGTTCACCACTTTCGGCCAAGCGAAGCAACTCTTTAGCTCTTTTGAGTCTATTTTCTTTCTGTTGCGGTGTAAGTTCTGGCACTTTTTGGAATTTCAATGGCTCATTCTTCAATATTTGCCGAATGGAATATTGCGATATCTTCAGCTCACGAGCCATTTTTCGGACACTGCGACGCGGGTTTCGATCAAGTCGCTTCTTTACTTTCCGAACCATTTCTGTTGATGTTGCTGTTGTTCTTCCGTCCACTTCCTTGGCGACGGGCTACGCAACCAGTATAACGGTAACGAGCAATGGTAAGAGACACAGAAGATTTATTTACATTTAAATGCTGGAGTGCTCTAACGATAGCCACTTGTGGTTTTTCAGCCAAATATAAAGGAATCACACTATCACGCTTGAATTCCATCACGAATAACTTTTTTTCAGGAAATTTCTCACCAAAATTTTTTTGTACGCTTGTAAACAAAAAAATTAGTTGTCATTGGAAAAATTTTAACAGCTGTCGGACGAATGGCTTAGAAATGACAGCAGTATTTCGTTGGCTGTAGTTTTTTCATCTCACCCTGTATATCTGCGAACCACTTCTGGTACCTCACCAGCAAAGGGTCACAATTTTTAATACTTTTATGCGAAACAAATCAGCGACTCTTCACAACTTGCAATATTTAAATATTTCTCTTAACCAGAAACCTGAAATGGATGTGAAATTTATGATTTCACATAAAATTGGATCTTCTTGTAATTTTCTTTGTGATTGCTCACCTTAGATTAACTGCTGGATGTTCCCCTTAATTATTATTTTTGTCGCGCAGTGTTATTATCTTTTTAAATGTCACTGTCCCTTTCCAATATATTTTATGAAACGTTGTTAATAATCTATTAATTTATAATATGCTTAGTTTTCTCAACATAAGTTAACATCTATCATAACTAAATAAGCTGTTATATAGCCATGAATTGTACCAGCCATCCACCTACCAATAACCATAGTTATTACAATGTTTTTTTTTTTTTTTTTGTTTTCTTTACTACATCATTACATTGTGTTCAATTACCGTAACAAACGTTTTTAATAATATTAAATTTCGTTTTTTTTTTTCTATTTTGCCATTTTTTCGCGATTTGCATGAAGAAAACAAAAACAAAAGACTTAAGCAATGAACTCTTTTGTTATCTTTTGAATGTCTGCCTGCTTTGGTGGCCTATTGTTTATCGGCTTCTCTCCATCTAACCCATGGATCGATCATTAACATCTCAATTATGAATTTATCTTCTCGTTTTCACTTTTGTTTCATTCAATATTAAAATTGGGTTTTTTTTATATTTTTTATTATTATTAGTATAAGCTCGGAACAATAACAAAACAAAAAGAAATTAAAGGCCATGAGATGAATTTATGGGCCTCCCTAAAGTATGCTATGAATATGGATACATTTTATGCTGCGTAACAGGGTAGTTAAGCTTTGTTGGTCATACAATGATTTATATTGAATGTCACCCTGTTTGCAGTTAACTTATTAGGGAATCTTGTACAAGTCGAATACATGGAAAGTAGTAAAAAAATTTACCGAATTACAATCTCTTTAAAACATAAAAATCTCAGAAAGTTCTGTAGTTATTGAAAAAGTATAGAATATTTTCTATTCTCATAATACCAGAAAAAAATTCCATATTGTTAATGATCTTTAGAAGGTTTTCAATTAGCGAGAGTCTTATAGAGGTATTGTATTAATGCCATTTAAATAAAATGAATTATTCTAATTACTTTAATTAAAAGGCTTTTAGATATTGTTTTATTTAAGAATAGTCCTCCGCCTTATGTCTCAAAAAAAAACCCTTACAAAATTTTCTAGCAACTTAGAGGGTTTTCCTTATTCTAAGATCTGTAGAAAAGCTATAAAAGGTGAAGTATCTCTAGAAATGTCCGTCAAGATAAATTTAAATTTAATTAGCAAAGACACAAACCAAGGTGACTTTTTCTCCGGTTCACAAAGGGTTAATAAAGAGAGAGAGAGAGAGAGAGAGAGAGAGAAAGAGAGAGAGAGGGAGAGATAGAGAGAGGGAGTAGTAAACCAGAGAAAATTAAAGGTAAACTAAATTATATTAGTTTCCATCAAATTTCATAATTATCCCTACAAATTTCAAATTTAAAATGAAATCGCTAAATAAAAACCTAATTAAAATTTACGTTGAAAAACTTTGAAACCCTTAACTCTACATTTAAACCGAGAATAAAATATTTAAAAATGAAGCGGTGTCGTGGCTGGGCACAAATGAAAGATCTCGAGGAGTACTTTCTGAATCTGTGGACCTTATAGTCGAAAAGAATTTCAGACTTAGGAATTTTTTGCATTTTCTGAAGAATTATCGCTCAATTTTAGGGAAATTGCAGATAAAAGCGTCCACAGAACAGAAACTAAAAATGAAGCGGTGTCGAGGCTGGGCACAAATGAAAGGTCTCGAGGAGTACTTTCCGAATCTGTGGACCTTATAGTCGAAAATAATTTCAGACTTAGGAATTTTTTGCATTTTCTGAAGAATTATCGCTCAATTTTAGGGAAATTGCAGATAAAAGCGTCCACAGAAAAGAAACTAAAAATGAAGCGGTGTCGAGGCTGGGCACAAATGAAAGGTCTCCTAAGTCTGAAATTCTTTTCGACTATAAGGTCCATAGATTCGGAAAGTAATCCTCGAGACCTTTCATTTGTGCCCAGCCTAGACACCGCTTCATTTTTAGTTTCTGTTCTGTGGACGCTTTTATCTGTAATTTCCCTAAAATTGAGCGATAATTCTTCAGAAAATGCAAAAAATTCCTAAGTCAGAAATTCTTTTTGGCTATAAGGTCCACAGATTCGGAAAGTACTCCTCGAGATCTTTCATTTGTGCCCAGCCACGACACCGCTTCATTTTTAAATATTTTATTCTCGGTTTAAATGTAGAGTTAAGGGTTTCAAAGTTTTTCAACGTAAATTTTAATTAGGTTTTTATTTAGCGATTTCATTTTAAATTTGAAATTTGTAGGGAAAATTATGAAATTTGATGAAAACTAATATAATTTAGTTTACCTTTAATTTTCGCTGGTTTACTACGCCCTCTCTCTCTTTCTCTCTCTCTTTATTAACCCTTTGTGAACCGGAGAAAAAATCACCTTGGTTTGTGTCTTTGCTAATTAAATTTAAATTTATCTTGACGGACATTCTCTAGAAGACCTGGAATTGTAGTGTAAGACTTTTAAATTTCGGTATGTAGGTCCCTCTTGGGCAAAACATACGATAAAATACAAGATATGGAGTTATAAGGCATTTTACTAAGAGTTAGAACTTGGTACTATATGTGGTATTGGTAGACAGAGACTTCTGAAATTTACTATATATTTATAAATCCCCCCTTTTGGGGGAGGAGCGAGCCACATTCACATAAAATCTCTGATTAAGAATAATATGTAGATACACCAAGTTTGAAAAGAATCGCCGACTTGTTCCGCAAGTAATGGGAGATATTAGTATTGAAAATTGTGAACCTTTGTGGAAAAGATTCCCGAAGGGGTAGGCCGATATCTTTCACTTTCGCACCAAGACTTGCGTTAAAAATTTTTTGAAAATATTGGTATATGCGAAATGTGAAAATAATCTTATGCTTACTTTGAATTTTATAAGATTTATAATAATTGAAAATGTTGACCCGTTGTATGGGAGATACCATAAGGAATGGTCCCATATAATCCATTTTTGCACCTGGTGTTATTTTGATGGAAATATTGAGAGGTAACGAGTTTGAAGGGAATCGGATGCTTATTTCGCGTTATTCAAGATTTTGACCCTTTCCTGGGGAGGTACCTGAAGGAGTGGGCCGACATATCCCACCTTCACACCAGATTTTGTATAAATAAAAATATTGGACTGTTAAATACAATTGGACTGTTATTTCTCATTTTATAAGATTTATTATTATTCCAAATTTCGAGGTACTTGATGGAGTGATCCGATATTGTCCATTTTTGCAACTTGTAAAAATACTGGGATTTTCAAAGTTTGCACAAAATCGAATGATCATTTCTCTTTGTAAGAGATCAATTATATTCATTGAATATATTGACCTTCTGTGGGGGAGGTACCAGAATGAGTCGACCGATGTTGTCCATCTCCGAACTCGAACAATTTGGAAAATAATATCACGATGTATGAGGTTTAGACCAAACGGATACTTCTAGCACCAGCAAGCCAAACAGACAGACAAACGAACGGACAACCCTAGATCGACTTCAAATGTCCTGGAACGGATTTTGTCCAAAGTGACCTGGGGTTCGATGAGACAAGTTTTGGTGGTATCGAATGATATATAGCTCTGTATGGCTGAGGGTATAAAAACAAAATTAATAAACGCAAAGGAGTTACGATAGAACTATTTAATTTGGCGTGGGGTGTTATTTTTGGAGGGTGTAGGAAGTAAATACAGGCTGAGGTAAAAAAAACTGCAACAAAGTCAAACGCCATTATTTCTATTTTTTTATATTTTATTGAATGAAAGCAAAAAATGTCGGAAATAGCATCAAATTTTGAAATAAGTTTAGATTTGTTCGAATTGGTCACCTTTGGCACGAATTATGGCCTCCAAACGGCCAAAGAAACCGTCACACGCTGCCTGCATGTTGCGATATTTGCTGCTCGAATGCTGCGGTATTTTGGCCCATTCCCGGTGAAGCGCGTGCTAAGTCCTGTTGGAATGTCCAAGGTCGGCGGCCAAAATCTTTGTGTGCCCAAGGCTTTAATACACCCTCCAGAATATTTATTCTGATGCCATGGTCGATTAAAACGAGCGGAAAGCGACCATCGGCCATTGTGCGCTGGAAATAAAGCGAGGAACCTCATTTTATAACCATTCTTGGGTGGCGCGTGCTGAGTGCGATGGTGCTGATTCCTCTTGGAAGGTCGGCGGCCAAAATGATTGCGTGCCCAAGGCTTTAATAAACCCTCCAGAATATTTTCGCGATAATATTCGGCATTTATTCTGATGTCATGGTCCATTAAAACGAGCGGAGAGCGACCATCGGCTGTCCAAACTATTACCAGTGGCCAGCCGGACATTTTCAGCTGACCTCTCTGGCAAGCAGACCCGATCATTTTGTTTGTTACAAACAAACTGCTGGACAACGAATGTTTCCTCATCTGAGAAAACCAAATTCGTCTGTTCACAACTTTCGGCCAAGCGAAGCAACTCTTGGCTCTTTTGAGTATATTTTCTTTATGTTGCGGTGTAAGTCCTTCCAATCAAGTCGCTTCTTTACTTTTCGAACAATTTCTGCTGATGTTGCCTTTTTTGCCGTCCACTTCCTTGACGCCGGTCTACGCTACCAGTACCACGGTAACGAGCGATGGTACGAGACACAAAAGATTTATTCACATTTAAATGCTGGAGTGCTCCAACGATAGCCACTTCTGGTTTTCCAGCAAAACATAAAAAAATCACACTATCACGCTTGAATTCCATCACAAATAACTTTTTTTCTGGAAAATTCTCTCCAAAATGCTTTTGTACGCTTATAAACAATATATTTAGCTGCCACTGGAATAATTTTAACAGCTGTCGGACAAGTGGCTTAGAAATGACAGCAGTCTGAAGTTAGTTGCAATTTTTTCATCTCACCCTGTATTCTTACTGAGCATAAAGTTCTATGCCGTCTATGGAAATTACTTTGACTTCCGTAAGGAATGAAGAAGGTGGAAAAAAAAATTCGATTCAAATGTATTTTAAGTCCGTAGAATTTTTTATATTGATACTTGTTAATTATACTTAAAATGAAGAATTTAAAAGCTTACTTTTTACAGTATTGAGAGCCATTCCTAAATTAATAAAATTAAAGGATCAGCATTTGCATAGCTCTCTCTGGAGAATTGAATTGTGGCCGGTGGTACATTGAGAGATATTGAAGTTGATGTTGTTAACAAGAAATCCGGCTGAAATATCACCAATGATGATATTATAGGGTAATGAGGCATTTAGCATTTTTCTTCGGCTTTCCGGAGTTGGCCGTTGGCGGTATTTATACCTTTTGATTTGGTTATATGTATAATATCTCATTTCTCTATATATTATACCGAAACCTCTAAACGTACGCTTTTCTTTGGCCTTGAATGTACTACTTATTTAATTGCATTTTTTTTTTTTGGTTGAAATCCGATTATAATTTGCCTCATTTGTTTCACTTAACATACACCTCGTTTAAGATTTAAGTAATTTTTGGGGATTATTCACGTTGTTATATCAAGTGTTTCAACAAATATATGTACATACATTTCAAACCTATTTTGTAAATTACTCTTTATGTGGAAATCAATAATCGCTTGTTTTCAAATGAAACAAAACACACCTGTTTTCTTTCCCTCTGGTATTTGGGCGTTTTTGAAGACTTTTTGTTTGCGTTAAATAGTTGAAAAAGTGTTGTAGTCATTTATTTTGAAAGTCTTGTAAGAAAAGATTACGTTTTGCGTAGTTTTAACTGGAATCCAATTACATTTTGTATGAAGAAAGTTATAGTGAAATACTCCAGATCAGGTTTAGATAAATTAAAATCAACATCAAATTTTTTCCTGCATCGATAAAAAATACAGGATGAAATTTTTTCAGGATGAAAAAATTGCAACCAACTTCCGTCCGACAGCTGTTAAAATTATTGTTTACAAGCGTACAATAGCATTTTGTGAAGAATTTTCCAGACACAAAGTTATTCGTGATGGAATTCTTTCTTTATATTTGGCTGGAAAACCACAAGTGACTATCGTTCGAGCACTCCAGGATTGAAATGTGAATAAATCTTTTGTGTCTCGTACCATTGCTCGTTACCGTGATACTGGTAGCATAGCCCGACGTCAAGGAAGTGGACGGAAGAAAACAGCAACATCAGCAGAAATGGTTCGAAAAGTATAGAAGCGACTTGATTGAAACCCGCGTCAGAGTGGCCGAAAAATGGTTCGTGAGCTGAACATATCGCAATATTCCATTCGGCAAATATTGAAAAATGAGCTCGGGGTAAAGCCATTGAAATTCCAAAAAGTACAAGAACTTATCAGAAAGAAAATGGACTGAAAAGTGATAGAGTTGCTTCGCATGGTCGAAAGTGGTGAAAAGCCGAATTTTGTTTTCTCCGTCTCCGATGAGAAAACATTCGTTGTCCAGCAGTTTGTAAACAAACAAAATTATTGTGTTTACTTGCCAAAGAGGTCAGCTGAAAATGTCCACCTTCGGTTGGCCACCAAAACTCAAGCGCCAGCCATGGTGATGGTGTGGGCCGTCATAACAGCCGATAGTTGCTCTCGTCTCGTATTAATCGACCGTGGCATAAGAATAAATGCCGAATATTATCGTTAAAACATTCTGGAGGGTGTATTAAAGCCTTGGGCACGCAAACATTTTGGATATTCCAACATAACTCATCATCATCGCACTCAGCACACGCCACCCAAGAATGCTTACAATATGAGGCTCCTCGCTTCATTTCCAGCACATAATGGCCACCAAAATCTCCGGATACCAATCCGCCTTACTATTGTGTCTGGAGTATTTTGGAAAGCAAGGTTGGTACTTAAAAATACCAAAGTGTCGATCACAATACCGCAGAGCAACATTCGGGCAGAGTGTGACGGTTTCATTTGCCATAATTCGTGCCAAAGGTGACCAATTCGAACAAATCTTTTTTAAAAAAATTTCATGTTATAATAAAATTTCATGCTACTTCCGACATTTTCTGCTTTCATTCAATAAAATTAAAAAAAAAAAAAAATAAAAATTGTGGCTTTTGACTTTGTTGCATTTTTTTTATCTCACCCTGTAAATAATATTTTCGTATAAAACTAAATGAATCAAAAGTCCAAAAAATCTACATCGTTTTGGTACATCGTTGGAATCCTTTTGATCTATCTTATTTTTATCAACCAAATATGACATGAATATTAAATAACCTCTCAAAATTTAATTTGAAATACCAATGCTAGGCCTAGAAAATTCCCCCACATTTGACTTTCAAACTCTAACCTTGCCGAGGAAATTTGTTGCTGTTTTTCTCGAAAATAATTAATGAAACTGGTCTCAAGCAAAATAGTTTAAATAAAACAAAACAAAAAGCAAACTATTTGCTTTTCTTGCAGAAAAGTCAACGCATTGACCTTGTCTTTTAGTTGGTCATCGTAAACGAAGAAGCGGTGATTTGTTTAGATAAACTATTATTATTAATATTATTGTTGTTTTATTTGTTTTTCTTTAAGTCACATTGTAATGTCACAGACAGCAGCAGTGCAGACAGTTATGAACGGTCAAATATTGTTTTGAGTTGAGTTTAGATTTCAATGTTTTACGCATCATTGTTTTTGTAATTCTTGCACAATCGCGACGATTACTTGGCCCACCATCAGTGCTGTGACCTGTTTCTAAGATGGTTATATTGACAACAGTTTTTTGTATTTTTTTTTTTTTCAATTTCAGGCAGACCAACCAAACCAAGATACGTACGTACAGCCATCAAACAAACGAAAAAAAAAGATGTCAATCAAATGTCAAAACAATTTAAAGCCACACAGGCAATAAGACGAGAAGCCCCCTCCCTCCACCACAACCACCATCATCAACATTTCAGCCCATCATCAGCATTCATATGCAGCAATAGTCTCTGCTCAATTTGTTAATTAAAAAATTAAATACGATTGTCATTCATTCGAGCGCGCATACATTTCGGTCTAAGCGTTTTGTCGTCATGCCATGGAAGATAGACCCGAGGCATAATTTCTTTCAATTTTATGGTAATTTGTTTATGGCCTCCTCATCTAGTTTAAATTATATCACGTTGTTTTATTTGGTCGTCAAATTTTAAGCAACAGGTTTGGTTGGCCTGTAGATTGGTTGGTCCATCACAACAAATCATAATTATTTGAAATATGTCCAACACGTGCTATATTGCGTATTTGTGTTGCGAGAATAGCTGTCGTCATTTTGAGGTTATCATCGCGAAGAGGCAAAAGAAAAAAAAAATTGGTCGATGGCCATTTTCTTTTATTTGGGGCAAAAAAATTAAATATCGTCCTGATGATTAGGGTTTAGGTTTTATAGGAATTCCCATGGGCGTAAATTCCGTGAGGATTTTGGGTTCTGACTAAATTCCGGAACTTTGTCTATGCCCATATTTTTGATGTAATATTGAGCTCATGGACATTAGATATTTTTTTTTAGGGATGTCCGTCCGTCTGGCTGATAAAATTTTACTCAAATGGTATTGAAAATGGGCCATGTAGGTCCACGTCTTCGTATAGCCTCCATAAAACCGTACCTCACTATATTCGCTATTCTGATGATTTTAGCGAAATTATTCACCGGATTTGTTTTAAATTTGGTATTTGAACTTCGTAATGGATACTATAGCCTAAGACAGAAAATTGTCTGTGGAGGTTCACGTCTTCGTATATGGGGCCTATACAAAACTGTACCTCCCGATATTCGGTATTTTGATGATTTTAGCGACATTATTCATCTGAATTGTTTAAAATTAGGTATTTGAAGTTCGTAATGGATACTACAGCCTGTGACACAAATTTTTGCATGCAGGCCCACGTCTTCGCATAGTACCCCCTATGTCGGTGTCTCCCTATATTCGGTGATTTTGATGATTTTAGGGTGTTTATTCACTGGAATTGTTTGAAACTACGTATTTGAAGTTCCTAATGGGTACTACAGCCTGTGACAGAAAATTGCATATGCAGGTCCATGACTTCGCATAGCCTACCTACCTATGTCGGTACCTCTCTATATTCGGTAATTTTGATGATTTTAGAAAGTTTATTCAGCGGAATTATTTTAAATTTCATATTTGATATTCCTAATGGGTACTACAGCCTGTGACAGAAAATTGCTTATGCTGGTCTAGGTCTTAGTATAGCACCCATAAAACTGTACCTGTACCTCGGTATTTTGATTGTTTTTGTGGCATTATTCACCGGAATTGTTTCAAGTTTCGTATTTGAATACTAAATTACTAGATAACATCTTCTTAGAAGGATAATAACCACATCCATGTACATAAAAATATAATTGCATTGTGTTAGTAATTGATGTTCTGTGGAATTCATTAACCGATTTTATTTCTGCAACATTCATATGAAAGGTGAGATCTATACCTAGGTTTTTATATACAAACGGTCTCCTTTTGGGTATTTGTTCATGTCTATATACAACTATTTAAGTGAACATGATTTAAAACATGATTTTGAAAATATTCCAATGACTGATTCAACGCCCAGATGAAACGGCTGATGCTAGAATGTTGAAATTTTGCACATGGATCAATGATAGTGTGAAAGGGTTCCCAGACCGGGTTTTTGGAGATTCGTCCTATAAAGGTGAAAAAGGTACTAATTTTGGAAAATTTGGTAATTTCATTAGTATTAACTAATTGGAAGATGCTAGGACCTTGAATGTCTATTTATGATAAACAAATTAGGGGGAGCACACATTAGAGTAGCACAGGGTTTCATAGAAATTCGGTTGGGTTTTTAGGGAATCCGAATTTTATGTGTACGAAAAGCACTCAAAATCACTTGTTTAGTGCCATAATGCTTTTTTTAACGGATAGGATAAAATCTTGAAATTTTAAATGGAAACGAATGTTTGGGAAATATCACTAATGCTATCAGGATGTGGTTTTGAAAATACGTACTTAAGCGTACCTAATCGTACCAAATGGAACTACAGGGTGAAATGAAAAAACTGCAACCAACTTCACACTCCTGTTAATTCTAAGCCACGTGTCCGACAATGCGTAGGCCGACGTCAACGAAGTGGACGGTAGAAAACAGCAACATCAGCAGAAATGGTTCGAAAAGTAAAGAAGCGTCGCAGTGGCCGAAAAATGGCTCGTGAGCTAAACATATCGCAATATTCCATTCAGCAAATATTGAGCTCGGGGTTAAGCCATTGAAATTTCACAAAGTGCAAAAACTTACACCGAAACTGAAAGAAATCAGACTCAAAAGAGCTAAAGAGTTGCTTGGCTTGGCTGAAAGTGGTGAATTGCCGAATTCGGGTTTCTCCGATGAGAAAACATTCGTTGTCCAGCAGTTTGTAAACAAACAAAATGATCGTGTTTGCTTACCAAAGGGGTCAGCTGAAAATGTGCACCTTCGGTTGGCCATCAGAAGTCAAGCGCCGGCCATGGTGATGGTGTAGGCAGCCATAACAGCCGATGGTCGCTCTCCGCTCGTATTAATCGACCATGGCATCAGAATAAATGCCGAATATTATCGCGAAAATATTCTGGAGGGTGTATTAAAGCCTTGGGTACGCAAACATTTTCGATGCACTCAACACGCGCCATCCAATAATGGTTACAAAATGAGGTTCCTCGCTTCATTTCCAGCGCACAATGGCCACCAAAATCTCCGGATACCAATCCGTTGGACTATTGTGTCTGGAGTATTTTGGAAAGCTAGGTTCGCGCTAAAAAAATATCAAAGTGTCGATCACATCAAGCAAGTGCTTCGCCGGGAATGGGCCAAAATACCGCAGAGCAACATTCAAGCAGCGTGTGGCGGTTTCGTTGGCCGTTTGAAGGCCATAATTCGTACTAAGGGTGGCGAATTCGAACAAATCTAAACCTATTCTAAAATTTGATGCTATTTCCGAATAAAATTTAAAAAAATGCAAAAATTATGGCGTTTGACTTTGATGCAGTTTTTTTATGTATATTCACGATTGGCATAAAATTCTATGTCGATTTAGGGATGTCCGTCCAACTGGCTTATTAAATTTTACTCAAATGTATATTATGTCTGCAGGACTTTTGGTATTAAAAATGGGTCATATAGGTTCACGTTTTGGTATAGTCCCCATATAACGGCACCTCCCGATATTCGGTATTTTGATAATTTTCGCGACATTATTCACCGGAATTGTTTCCAATTTGGTATTTAAAGTTCGTAATGGATATTGCAGCCTATGACGGTACCTCCAATATTCGGTAATTTAATGATTTTAGCGACATTATTAACCAGAATTATTTCAAATTTGGTATTTGAAGTTCGTAATGGGTACTACAGCTTATGATATTTTTGTATGTGCAGGTCCACATCTTTATATAGCCCCCATATAACGGTACCTCCAAATATTCGGTATTTTCATGATTTTAGCGTCATTATTCACCGGAGTAGTTTCAAATTACGTATTTAGAGTTCATAATGGGAACTACAGTCTGTGATAGAAATTTGTCTATGCAGGTCCAGGTCTTTTGATGATTTTAGCTACACTATTCACTGTTTATTTCAAGTTTGGAATTTGAATGTGGTAATGGCTTATGACAAACAAAGCCTATGTAGATCCACGTCGTATAGACCGATTTTTTTTTTGTTACGGGAGCTATAATAAATACGATGATAGTGTAGGGTATCATATACTCGAACCTGACTAACTTTTGACCTTTCCCTACTGGTTTTGTTTTAGCACATTGCACGACCAAGTGAAAGCTTAATTTTTAGAAATTTTGCAGCCAACTGATGTGGCTGCAATTTAAAAGAAAATCACCCCTCGAACTTAACATTGTTTTCAATTCTTCAATTTATCAAATATCCCAGTGCAGCAGCACCAAGAGCCTTGATGAAATAATGTATGCACTTTAATTGAGATTAAGTGGACAACTGTGAAGGCAATTACCCCAAGAACGTTTCTACCATTCCGGCAGCCTAGTCATAGGGAAAGAACACGAAGGCAAACAAAGGAGGATTCTATCAAAACAAATTGAGACAATGTCATGCATGCATACAAAATTAATCATGATTAACATCTTTAATTGATTTTAATGAAAGAAATTTCAAATACACAATTGCCACTTTTGTCACAACAATTGAAAAGGTACTCGTTTTATTTAAAATTGTCAGAAGAGTAAAAACTGCATTCCCTTGTATGACAATAGTGAGAAAATGCAAGGCATATGAATTTAAATGACCCTCCCTTTCCTGGAAATTGCTGAAGTACAATGTCTTTCTCATGAGAAAATATTCCTTTTCAGAAGTTTTGAATTTAATCCTTTAAATGTAAAAAAAAGATTTTTTTTTTAAAAATTCTGCTCACACAAGTTATGATTGGCAATTAAAACCCTAATGCCATGTTTACGTTAGAACTTTTTGTAGGGTTAACCTACTTTGAGAGGATTTATTTGAAATAAAAGTAATGGATATGACAATTTAAATCCAAACCCTGTGGGTTAACCCTCATATATATAAACGTACTGTAACAGGAAATTTGAATACAGTCTTTCAACACTCCGAAAACAAAAATGTATTCCTCATATCCTTAAGATAGATACAAGGTGAGATAAAAAACTGCAACAAAGTTAAACGCCATAATTTTTACATTTTTTTTTTTTTAATTTTATTGAATGAAAGCAAAAAATGTCGGAAATAGAATCAAATTTTAGAATAAGTTTAGATTTTTACGAATTGGCACGAATTATGGTCTTCAAACGGCCAATGAAACCGTCACACGCTGCCCGAATGTTGCTGTGCGGTATTTTGGCCCATTCCTGCGAAGAGCTCGACACTTTGGTATTTTTTAGTGCCAACCTTGCTTTTCAAAATACTGCAGACACAATAGTCCAACGGATTGGTATCCGGAGATTTCGGTGGTAATTGTGCACTAGATGGTGCTGAGTCCTATTGGAATGTCCAAGGTCTGCGGCCAAAATGTTTGCGTACCCAAGACTTTAATACACCCTCCGGAATATTTTCGCGATAATGTTCGGCATTTATTCTGATGCCAAGGTCGATTAATACGAGCGAAGAGCGACCATCGGCTGTTATGGCGGTTCACAGCATCACCATGACCGGCGCTTGAGTTCTTGTGACCAACCGAAGGAGCACATTTTCACCTGACCTCTTTGTCAAGTAAACACGATCGGTGTATGTTCTTGCACCTTTTTGGAATTTCAATGGCCTTACCCCGAGCTCATTTCTCAATATTTGCCGAATGGAATATTGCGATATGTTCAGCTCGCGAGTCTTTTTCGGCCACTGCGACACGGGTTCCTATCAAATCGCTTCTTTACTTTCCGAACCATTTCTGCTGATGTTGCTGTTTTCTTCCGTCCACTTTCTTGATGTCGGGCTACCAGTAGCAGAGACACAAAAGATTTATTTACATTCAATTCGGGAGTGCTTTAACGTTAACCACTTGTGGATTTCCAGCCATATATAAAGAAATCACACTATCACGATTGTATTCACTGGAAAATTTTTAACAGCTGTCGGACGAGTGGCTTTGAAATGACCTCAGTCTGAAGATGGTTGCAATTTTTTCACCTCACTCTATACATCCTCACATAAGAAATACACTGAATTTGCAACCGATGTTGGTGTAACTTCATTTTCTAATTCTCAGTAATTAGGAAACCCTACAACAACAGCATTTCATAATAGGCCTAACTAAAGTCTCACCGACTGACACATTTAAGATTTAATGTCTTCTTAAATGACTTCTAATTGTTTTCACATTAACCCATTTTAATAATTTTCCATACAAAAAAAAAAACTCGGATAAAATCAAAAGGTGTTTAAATGCCTAACAACTTGTTGTTACGACGTTGTTCGTTATTAATTATCCATTTCCGGAAATGATCATCGATCACCCGGATGGTTAGCACCTGCAGTTATCTAAACATATTTAAATAATCATTTACAAACTGATTTGATTCTTTAAAATTACTTTCTCTAGTTACGGCCAATAATGTATTTTTAATAGCCTAAATCGATGTGACGCCTCAAATCTAATTGTCGTTTTCTCTTACACCAGAAGCAGGGTTTGAATGGATTCAGGGAGAATTTGGAAAATTATAGTTTTAAATATTTCTAAAGTTAAAATGATCACAGAATATTTCGATTACAAATAATAAGTATGTAATTATCATCATTTCCGCATGGTTAAAGGCTCATAAGTCCTTTTCAATTCTCAATTCTCTATCGGGAAATAGAGGGTATTCTATTCGGGAAATAGAGGGTATTAAAAGTCCTCTATTCAATAAGGATCTTTAGAGGCTCTTCAAGTCATTAGAGGGGACTTAAAGGGGTTTATATGCTCAAGACAACCCATAGAGGGTCCCCTAATAAAGGGAGGACCCTTGAAGGGTCTTCTATTCTATGGAGGACCCTTGAAGGGTCTTCTATTCAATAGAGGACCCTTGAAGGGTCTTCTATTCAATAGAGGACCCTTGAAGGGTCTTCTATTCAATAGAAGACCCTTGAAGGGTCTTCTATTCAATAGAGGACCCTTGAAGGGTCTTCTATTCAATAGAGGACCCTTGAAGGGTCTTCTATTCAATAGAGGACCCTTGAAGGGTCTTCTATTCAATAGAGGACCCTAGAAGGGTCTTCTATTCTATAGATGACCCTTGAAGGGTCTTCTATGCTATAGAGGACCCTTTAAAGGTCTTCTATGCTATAGAGGACCCTTTAAGGGGACCTTTTAAGGGTCTTCTATTCCACAGATAACCCTTTAAGGGTCTTCTATTCTATAGAGGACCTTTTAAGGATCTTCTATTATATAGAGGACCCTTTAAGGTTCTTCTATACTATAGAGGACCCTTTAAGGGTCTTCTATACTATAGAGGACCCTTTAAGGGTCTTCTGTACTATAGAGGACCCTTTAAGGGTCTTCTATACTATAGAGGACCCTTTAAGGGTCTTCTATACTATAGAGGACCCTTTAAGGGTCTTCTATACTATAGAGGACCCTTTAAGGGTCTTCTATACTATAGAGGACCCTTTAAGGGTCTTCTATACTATAGAGGACCCTTTAAGGGTCTTCTATACTATAGAGGACCCTTTAAGGGTCTTCTATACTATAGAGGACCCTTTAAGGGTCTTCTATACTATAGAGGACCCTTTAAGGGTCTTCTATACTATAGAGGACCCTTTAAGGGTCTTCTATACTATAGAGGACCCTTTAAGGGTCTTCTATACTATAGAGGACCCTTAAGGGTCTTCTATACTATAGAGGACCCTTTAAGGGTCTTCTATTCTATACTATAGAGGACCCTTTAAGGGTCTTCTATACTATAGAGGACCCTTTAAGGGTCTTCTATACTATAGAGGACCCTTTAAGGGTCTTCTATACTATAGAGGACCCTTTAAGGGTCTTCTATACTATAGAGGACCATTTAAGGGTCTTCTATACTATAGAGGACCCTTTAAGGGTCTTCTATACTATAGAGGGCCCTTTAAGGGTCTTCTATACTATAGAGGACCCTTTAAGGGTCTTCTATACTATAGAGGACCCTTTAAGGGTCTTCTATACTATAGAGGACCCTTTAAGGGTCTTCTATACTATAGAGGACCCTTTAAGGGTCTTCTATACTATAGAGGACCCTTTAAGGGTCTTCTATACTATAGAGGACCCTTTAAGGGTCTTCTATACTATAGAGGACCCTTTAAGGGTTTTCTATGCTATAGAAAACCCTTTAATAATTCCATAGATGACCTTCGGAGTGCCTTTTATTCCATAGATGACCTTCGAATTGCCTTCTTTTCTGAGGAGGACTCATGAACGGTCTCCTATTCGACACATTCAAGCTTAACGCCTATTTCACTTACCTGCTGATTCGCCTCATCATCATTGCCCGCCAACAATTTCACGGTGCTGCCATTGGCCAAATTAAAACTACCATTGGCCGAATAGTTATGCTGTTTCATGGGTGTGGTGGGACTACGCGAAAAATTATGGAAATCCCGACTGCCACCCACTTCTTGGCTATGATAATCCGAATGAATATCATTCAAGGTGTTATTGCTGCCACTTATGGTTGTCACACCGCTGGTACTCATGTGACCCGATGTGGCCGTTGTTCTGCCACTCAGAGTACCGCCACCACCACCTACACCCACGCTACTGCCATTTCTCAAGGCCGTACTGCGGCCATCCGAAGAACTCATCATTTCGGTTGTTGTTATATTCGAAATATAACTACGTGTCGTTTGGGGTGAGGGTGTTACGGGTGGTCGTCGTGGCCCCTCACTTTCCGCCACTGAGCCTTCGATCCTTCGTCGCATATTTACCCAGGATAGGCGATGCTCTTGCCTACGATCCATGGTGGGGGGATTACTGGAGTACGCATCATGTCCCATGGCATTGGGTGTGTTGCCCATCACATAAATGCTTGTAGCTGTCGAATCGCTGCGTATACGCATGTCATCCTCGTTAATGTGTTGTTGCTTTGTTGGCTGATACGATTTGTGGGTGGAACCAGCATCTGATGGTGCTGGATGCATTGCTGCCGGACTTTCGCTATATGTTGACTGTGACTGTGACTCTTGTGGTTTCGGGTTCTGCCTCCGTGAGGCCACAATAGTTTTCAATTGTTGCATATGCTCATCAAGTGCTTCATCACTTGTCCGAGTTTTAAACGTTGGATTCATTGTGCCACCACTTAGTCTGCTGCTATGTTTTGCTCATTTACTTCGTCATTCATTCGCAAGAAACGTGTTTCCTAGTTGTTTGAGTTCTTCTTCTCTCCGCTGTGGCTTTAAGCAGAGGGCATTGGATGCCAATGCTTTTGAAATTGTGTATCTACTAATAAGGCGTATCTGTAAATAAATGCATGAAAATACAACGAAAAAAATAATAAATTAATATTAATTATTTCTTATTAATAAATTTATGTTTTTTTTTTTCTTCTCTTCTCTTGTTTTGTTAATGATGATGATTATGGAGATAAAATCTTTGAAGTTAAATTTTACTAACAATAGGATGATATACGGAAATCATTTTTGGTCAAGATTGCATAGATCACGATATTCAATATGACATTGAACATCGGGGTGGCGAACCATGTAATGGACATAAAAAAAATGATGATGAGTTGGATTATATTAAGTACTTTTTATGAAAGGTATGAGCTAATGGAAAGGTGATTACGACGAGCATTATCTTCAATTTAATTAACAATTCCGCTGTGCAGTGAGGATGTCTTCAATAGAATAGTTCCGAACAAAAAATGCTAAATTTGTCGAAAACAAGTAAAATAGTATCAGTCGGTTTTGACGGCAGATGTATACCCCCAGCCTTGAGTTATGAACGTAACAGATTTGGACTATATCGACTACTTCTTGTACTTTATATGAGATATTTTCGGAAAATGGAAAAAATAGATATAGCGGACCGAATTATTCCATTCATCTAATACAGATAAAATATATTGGTATGTGCAAAATTTGATTGGATACGATTGTTCGATTTTATGCGAAATCATAAATTCCGCAAATTACATATTCATATCAGAATACTGGTTTAGAGAAATATTTAGATATAGCAAAGAATCGCCGACTTGTTTCTCAAGGTATGACAGTTATAAGTTGGCAGATGTATATCATCTTCACAACAGATCTTATGTTAGAAATAATGTCTGTATGTGGGAAATTTGAGGAGATGGATGGATGCATTTTGATGTTTTTTTTCGAATTCCTTAAGCGTTTTGTTTTTAAAAATCTTGAACCTTATGTGGGGAGGTACCAGAAAAAATGGTCCGATCTCTACCATCTTTATAACAGATCTTGTGTCGATGAAAATATTGAGAAACTCCAAGTCTGAATAGAATCGGATGTTAATTTTGATTTTTACAAGCTTCATGGATACTCAAAATTTTGACCCTTTTTGGGGGAGGTACCAGAAAGAGTGGACCGATGTATTCCATCTTGGCACCGGACCTTAGATTATCCAAGTCTGAATAGAATCGGATGTTAATTTTGCCTTTTACGAGCTTCATGGATACTCAAAATTTTGACCCTTTTTGAGGTAGGTACCAGAAGGAGTGGACCGATATATCTCATCTTCACACCAGATTTTGAGTTAGTAGAAATAATGGGACGTGTGTAATATGAAGAGAACCGGAAGTTTATTTTGGATTCTTTGCTCGTTTTGATTATTCAAAACTCAGGTGCTTTGTGTGGGAGGTACCAGAACGAATGGTCCGATCTCTACCATCTTTATAAAAGATCTTGCGTTTATGAAAATATTGAGATGTGCCAAGTCTGAATAGAAACGGATGTTAATTTAGTGTTTTAAGAGCTTGATGGATATTCAAAATTTTGATCTTTTGTGGGGAGGTACTTGATGGAGTGGACCGATATTATCCATTTTTGCACCCGACCTAGAACTGACGTAAATATCAGGATTTGCAAAGTTAGAACAAAATCGGATTATCGATTCTCTTTCTGTGCAGAAAATACACATTTTTTGAAAATCTCGATCATTTGTGTGGGAGGTACCAGAAGGAGTGGACCGATATATTCCATCTTAACACCAGACCTTGGGTTAATATAAATATTGACATGTGTGAAATTTGAAGACAATCGGTCTCTTACATCACATTTTATAAGAGTTATATTTATTCAAAATTTTGAACCTTTGTGGGGTAGGTACTTGATGGAGTGGACCGATATTATCCATTTTCGCACCTGACCTAGCACTGATGCAAATATTAGGATTTGCCAAGTTGGAGCACAATCGGATTATCCTTTCTCTTTCTGTGCAATAAAATATTTTCATTAAAAAGTTCGAACTTTTGTGGGGTACGTACCAGAAGGAGTGGACCGATATTGCCCATCTCCGAACTCGATCAACGTTTGATAATAATATTACGATGTACCAAGTTTGGATCAAATCGCATACACCCTTCGAGAGTTATCGTGCGCACCAGCCAGACAGAAAGACGGACGGACGGACATCGCTAAATCGACCCCAAATGTCCTGAAGCGGATTTGGTCCAAAGAGACCTAGGGTCTAAACCCGTTATATCGATGAGCCACGTTTAGGACGTACCAAATGATATATACCCTCTTTAGCCACATGGTTGAGGGTATAATAAATCCAAATTCAATTCAACCATTTTAGGGGGAAGTATCGCAAGGAATCCTATATTTACTTTGGGTCTATGGTTAATAGAAATTAAGACGTACACAATGTTTAAAGAGAAGGATTATAATTATTAAAAATGTTGAACCCTTATGGGGTAGGTACCAGAAGAAGTCTAATCGGTCTTCATATCAGATCTTGCCTTGGTAGAAATATTGCGAGGCATGAAATTCGAAGATAATGGGACTCTTATTTTACGAATTATAAAGTTATTCAAAATTTGAACCCTTTGTGGGGAGATACTAGAAGTGGTGGACCGATAATATCATCCACCGAATACGATATAAGTTTGAAAATAATTTTACGACACACCTATGGACCAAACCCTTCACCAGCCAGCCGAGACAGACGAATCGTCTCTTAACAGCGGATTTCGTCCAAGGAGACCTAGGGTATAAAACCGTTATTTCGATATGGCTCGTTTTGGACGTATCAAATGATATATACCATCTGTGGCCATAAGGGAGTGGGTATAAAAAAGCTTCGAAGTAGAAATTTCCGAATATATGAATTCCAGGCGTTTAGGTTAGATTTGACTTAAGACTCTTGACGTCTTCTACAACCTATAGTAGAATTTCATGATAAATAATTTCGTAGGATATTTTGACTTGCTACGGTCCCATCAAAAATGTGGATTTAACACTACATCCATAATCTGCTGGAATTTCCCCGTAATTATTGAAAAACATTTTGTCGCACAGTGTGATGTGTACTTCCTTTTTTTTGGTATCCTCAGAAACTTTGAGATATCTCAAAAGGGAATTTTACACTACCAAAAAAACTTGTTGTTCATTGCAATATGTTCCTTACCTATTTTAAACTATGTACCTCTTCCCAATTTCGTTGTCATTACCCATAATTTTTTTTCTTCAAACTGTTTTAAAAAAAAAACAAAACACTCAATCAATCAAAACGTGCCAAAGTCATAAAAAACAAACACGGCAACAATTTGAAATGCATAGCAAAAACGGTTACGTTATGTGTGGCGTTAAGAAATCCATTTGAATTTTTAAAATGGATTGACTCACAGAAGAGAGCAGCTGGAACGACGATATGTAACAAATTAATTTTTCAAGTTCATTAGAATTCATTTAAATTTTAATTTAAGAAGAAAACGCACACTCACACACCTTTGGATGGGTTTCTAATGAGTCATTGGTTTTATAATTCGCATACCTTAACGTCAAACAGATTCGAAACTATTTATTTACTTTTTTGTGAAAGGAAGTTTATTTTTGCGTAATTTCCAATATTGGTAAATTCTGTGAAATATAAAAATATATTTTGCATAATTCCAAATATTGTTTTGCCCCCGGGGGGCAAGTTTTCCACTTTTTGTGTTTTATAATTAATGAAACGATTAATTAATGAATGAATAAATTCTGATCGTTGTAATGACGTTTACGCACATTTGGGCGCCAACGAAATGGCAATACAATCTCTTTCAATGCTTTTAGAACAAAGTGTGTTGACTCATTTGTGGTGAGTGGCGGTAATTGGTTGCCGTGATTCTTGTTGCTCTTTTATTTGTGTAGAATTAAGGTGCCCGGAAATAATCCCCATGGCAATTATGGGGATTTTGGATCATAAGCCGGATTATAAAGTGGGGATTATATCCGAATTTCCCCAAAAGGAAAACAAGGCCTAAGTTGAAACCCTGTAGAGGGGTTTCTATCCATGGAAAATCTGTATAAGGTCTTCTTGACATAGAAGATCTGTAGAAGATCTTCTAGTCATAGAAGACCTTTATAAGGCCTTCGGAATATAAAAGACCTGTAGAAGGCCTTATAGCCATAAAACCCCTGTAGAATGTCTTCTAGTCATAGAAGACCTGTAGAAGGTCTTCCCGCAATAGAAGAACTGTAGAAAATCTTCTAGCCATGGAAGACCTGTAAAAGGTCTTCTGAACATGGAAGACCTGTAGAACTTCTTCTATAATCTTTATTGATAATACATTTGGTATTCTGACTATGGGAGACCAGTTGAAGGCCTTCTGACCATAGAAGATCTATGGAAGGTCTTCTAGTCATAGAAGACCTGAAGAAGGTCTTCTAGTCATTGAAGACCTGACGAAGGTCTTCTAGTCATTGAAGACCTGAAGAAGGTCTTCTAGTCATTGAAGACCTGTAGAAGGGCTTCTAGTCATTGAAGACCTGTAGAAGGGCTTCTAGCTATAGAAGACCTTTAGAAGGTCTTCGGACTATAAAATACCTGTAGAAGGTCTTCTAGTCATTGAAGACCTGTAGAAGGGCTTATAGCCATAGAAGGTCTTCTGACCATCTAAGACTTTTATAAGGACTTCGAAACATAAAAGACCTGTAGAAGGCCTTAAAGCCATAGAAGACCTGCATAAAGTCTTTCTGCCATAGAAGAACTATAGAAAGTCTTCCCGCCATAGAAGACATGTGAAAAGCCTTCTAGCCATAGATGACCTGCAAAAGGTCCTCTGACTATGAAAGACCTGTGGAACATCTTCTAGAGGTATAAGACTGCATAAGGTCTTCTCGCCATAGAAGACCTGTAGAAAACCTTCTATCAATAAAATATCTGTGGAAGGTCTTCTAGTCATAGAAGACCTGTAGAAGGACTTCTAGTCATAGAAGGCCTGTAGAGGGTCTTCTGACATTGGAGACTTTTATAAAGTCTTAGAAACATAAAAGACCTGTAGAGGGCCTTACAGCCATAGAAGACCTGCATAAGGTCTTTCCGCCATAGAAGATCTGTTGAAAGTCTTCTGACCATAGAAGGGATGTAGAACGTCTTCAAGCCATAAAAGTCCTGCATAGGGTCTTCCCGCCACAGAAGACCCCTATAAAGCCTTCTAGCCATAGAAGATCTGTAGAAGGACTTCTGACTATGGAAGACCTGTTGAAGATCTTCTGACCACAGAAGATCTGTAGACGGTCGTCTAGCCATGTGTTACCTGTTGCAGGCCTTCTATCCTTAAAAAAACTGCTGAAAGCCTTCTATGCTCGGATTGACTCGAAATGTTTATCAAAGTAGGTATTATTAACCTGGATAAGGCAAAGTAATTTTTTCGTTACCCGGTTATTCGACCCAAAAGTTCGGGTTCAAAATCCAGATTATATCCGGTTCCACAAAACTCTGGAATATGTCCAACACCGTCAACGCAATCCATAGTTTTTCTAAACTTTATAACTAACTTTATAGTACCCAGCCTCCGATTTTAAAGCCAATATCATCGGAACTACAAGAGATATCAGCTTATTTGGCTCCATTTTGGAAAGTCAAGAGTGTAGGCTATAAAGCAGTATGCAGATCTTAATACTCCATAATAGGTCCATTTTCGACTTTTTATGGGTTTTTCAAAAAGTTACAAAATAACAACTTTCTTGTATTGCTCCAGAACCGTTTCAGAAAACCCCCTTCATATGTCCCCTTGTTGGATAGGTAGTTTCATTGCAGCTTTCAAATGATACCCATTTTGTACATATCAGTATAACCGTACAAAATTCGAATTTTGTATCCGAATTTTCGGGTCGAATAACTGGATAACCGGGTATTTCCCCCACGAAAAATTTACTTTGCCATAATCAAATATCTACCCCATAATGGGGTTTATACCGCTTGGGGATTATGACCGATTCAAATTTTTACGTAATCCCCATTCCATCAGTTCCGATATAAGATCCTGGTTTTATTCGGTTCTACAAAACACTGGAATATGTCCAACATCGGCTATGCGATCAATAGTAGTTATAAACCTTATAACTTTATAACTTTTGGCCGGCAACTAACGGCCTTCGATTTTAGAGCCAATATCTTCGGAACTAAAAGAGATATCAGAATATTTGGCACCATTTTGGAAAGGCAGGAGTATAGGATATAATGCAGTATGTAGATCTTATCACCCCATAATGGGCCCATTTTCGACTTTTTATTTCAATTTCCTCCGGAGCCGATTCGAAAAACCCTTCATATCAACCCTTATTGAATAGTTATTTTCATAAGCTGTCAGTTGATACCCATTTTGTGCATATCAGTATTACAAAATAAAACCCCGATTTTTTATCTGGACTTTCGGGTCGATTAACATGGTAACCGGGAATTTCCACCGTGAAAAAAGTTCATATGACCACTTGTTGGATAGGTATTTTCATAATACCCATTTTGTGCAAACCGAATAAATCCCGGATTTGTTAACCGAATTTTCGGGTCATATAACAGGGTAACCGGGAATTTGTACCACGAAAAAATGCCATATGACCACTTGTTGGATAGGGATATTCATAAGCTTTCAAATGATATCCATTTTGTACAACCGGATAAAACCCGGATTTTGTAAATGAATTTTCGAGTCATATAACTGGGTAACCGGGAATTTTCACATCGAAAAAATTTCATATGACCACTTGTTGAATAGGTATTTTCATAAGCTTTCAAATGATATCCATTTTGTACAACCGGATAAAACCCGGATTTAGTAACCGAATTTTCAGGTCAAATAACAGGGTAACCGCGAATTTCCACAGCGAAAAAATTTCATATGACCACTTGTTGGATAGGTATTTGTATAAGCTTTCAAATGATATCCATTTTATACAACCGGATAAAACTCGGATTTTGTAACCGAAATTTTAGATCGAATAACTGGTAAACCTATCCCATAATGGGGTTTATGTCTGCAGTCCCCATATATCCGATACTTTCTATTACCGATTTAATTTGTGACATAATCCCCATTCAATTCGAAGTTATGACCGAAAAACGGCCATAATCCCCATAATTCTATCCCCATAGTTCAAAGGACTCGGTTGAGTTATGGAAAGCACCAGAATAACACACTACAGAATTTATATTTCATTCGGAAAGATTTTTTTACAAATAACACCACATAAATAACCCCCTGAAACCTTGCCTTGTGGCTCAAATCGGCTCATAGAGCTTCCAAGTTTCTGCTATGTTACTCATATCGAAATTCCCTGAAGCCCTACACTTTTTCTTAATTTCTGCTAGAATTGTGCCCCCTAGTGTACCAGCGCCACACGGCTTATGGCAAATTGCAAAATTTATGCTAATTCAAATTGTGCAGTCTCGTTGACAATGTGAATGGCCTTTTCACCCACATTGAAATGAATAAATAAATGACATCTGAAATCTTATTTACAATACTTGGATACAACAGACAGACAGACTGGCTGACAGACATACATGCATACATGTGTAATGCTCCAATTCATCTCTGTGTAAAATATGTGATAAAGTAATGTCGTCGGTAAATATTTATTAAATGAGCTGTTTTTTTTTTTTTAAGTGCAATTACTATCAGCAGGAATAAATTCTGAGTAAAATAATATTCTACTCTCATCTCAAATATTGAAAGTAAAAGAAAACAAAAAAAAATGTTATCTGATAAGATAACTCTTGGTCTGGTTCTTTGCCACTCCCAATAACTGTTTTTTCAATATTGTTGTTGGAATCTTCGTTTAATGATAAAAAATAGCATGTGTTGCTCCCTATGCTATTGTTCAAAAATTCAACAAAAATAGCTATTGTTTAACAATTTGCCAAAATAAAAAACAAACACAAAAACATCATGTTTCAAGGTCTATTTTTCATGACAAACAAAAATATTAAATTTATAAAAATATATATTCGGGGACAAAAAAAAGTGAATTGAAAACTTGGATTTCCAAAAATGTTAGTAATTGATTTTGAAAAAATAAAAATCACACACAATTATGGGAATAACTCAATATTTCCCAAAATATAATATTTCAAAACATGTATCCAAATTTTACATCCCTATTTTTTATACCCTCAGCCAAATGTCTAGAGAGGGTATACGGTCAAAACGTGCCTAGTCGAAATAAACGTGGACCAAATCTGTTTCAGTACATTTGAAGTCGATCAAGCGATGTCCGTCCGTCCGTCTGTCTGGCTGGCTGATGCGAACAATATTGCTCGAAGGGAGTATCCGATTTGGTCAAAACTTGGTACATCGTAATATTTTTGTCAAACTATGATCGAGTTCGGAAATGGGCAATGTCGGTCCACTCCTTCTGGTACTCCCCTGGTACCACCCTCCCCCTTCAAAAGGCCGGTACCACCACCCCCCCCCCCCCCTCAAAAGGCAAAAATTTTCAAAAATATAGCGATAATCCGATTTTGCTCCAACTTTGCAAATCCTATCCTATCAATATCAGTCCACTCCATAAAGTGTCTCCCGCACAAAGGATCAAAATGTTGAATAATTACAACTCTTATAAAATGTGATGTAAGAGTCCGATTGTCTTCAAATTTTCGCACATTCCTATAATTTTATTAAGCCAAGGTCTGTTGTTAAGGTGGAATATATCGGTCCACTCCTTCTGGTACGTCGCCCACAGAGGGTCGAAATTTTCAAAAATTATATTTTTTTTGCAGAGAAAGAGAAGCGAAAATTCGATTTTGCTCCAACTTTGGAAATGCCAAAATTTGCATCAGTTCTAGGTCAGGTGCAAAAATGGATAATATCGGTCTACTCCATCAAGTACCTCCCCCACAAAAGGTCGAAATTTTGAATACCCATGATGCTCATAAAACGCGAAATTAACATCCAATTCCATTTCGAATCTTCACATCTGAATATTTCTATCAACAAAAGATCTGTTGTAAAGACGGTAGGAATCGGACCATTCCTTCTGGTACCTCCCCCACAAAAGGTCAAAGTTTTGAATAACCAAAAACGTTAATAAAATCCGAAATAAGCCTCCGGTTCTCTTCATATTTCACATCTCCTATTATTTTTAATAACATAAGATCTGTTGTGAAGATGGGATATATCGGTCCACTGGGATATATCACTCCACAAAGGCTCAAAATTTTGAATATCCATGAAGCTTATAAAATGCGAAATTTAAATCCGATTCCATTAAGACTTGGTACATCTCAATATTTCTATCAACGCAAGATCTCTTATATAGATGGTAGGGATCGGACCATTTCTTCTGCTACCTCCCCCACATAGGATTAAAGCATTTGATAAACAAGTCGCTAAAAGAAAGCGAAATAAAATATATATATCGACGAACACCTTATCCACCAAGGGACACAATTTTCAATACTTTTATCTTTCATAACATGCGAAACAAGTCAGCGATTCCTTACAACTTGCTATGCCTAAAAATTAATTTCTCTCAACCAAATAAAAATATTTCACTCAACCTGATATGATTATGGAATTTATCGCAATTTATGATTTCACATAAGATTGGATGAATGTTCGATTTTCTTGAAATTTTGGCCATGCTAATATTTTTATCACTATTAGAAGTGTGGAAATGGAATACTTCAGTCGACTACCTCACGCTCCTTTATTTTTTCTAAAAATTTTCATATATTTCATAAAAAGTGAAGGAAGTAACCAATATAGTCTAAACCTGGCACTTCGCAATATTTATATCATATAGGGATTAAGCCTGACCATTTTGCAACAACAAAATACTATGGTATCCCGAATAAACAAGCCAACACTGTTCTATATCATATTTATTTATGTACAAAGCGAAATGGACAATATTGGTCAATTCCTTTCGAACCTACTCCATAGAGGATCAACTATTTGAGTAATCATAACAGAAGTGGAAATATATTTAATCGAACATTGGCTAAGGGTGTAAATCTGTCGGCAATACCGACTGATTCTATCTAAATTGTTTTCTTTCTTTTAATTAAAAAAATAAATAAAAATAAACACCTATTCACATTTAAGAAAACAGCTGTTTCAATCAATGTCTCGCAACGTAAAGACAAGTGTTTTGGCTTATTTTATTCACTCAAAACAAAACAGCCACACATCAAACAATCCACAGAAATAAAAAACCAAAAAACATACCTTCATTATTTAAATTTGAATGAAAATTCAAACAACAATTTGAAATAATGTAAATAATTATTACACATACAATATACATACATACAGTATTAGTCACAAACCCATACATGTGAATAACTTCAAATTTCCGTAAAGGTTACAATGCTTTGTAGGGGAACTGTAATTTCCAAGAAGTATTTTTCTTAAAAACACTGATATGACTTCTTTTTCCCAAGCTAAGTCAAGACTGTTCTGTAACAATGGCAAGTGGCACCCCAGGAAAATTCTAAAAAAAAAAAATCAGGTAATGCCTCTCTCATTCCCCCGCCTGTCATGAAAGTGTTTAAAAAAAGTAATTTACGAAAATTTAAACAAGTGTGTTAAACACTTAAGGCTTTATTTTGTGTCAGCTGTGAAAATAATGAATAAAGCTACCGCACAACCAACAACAAAGGCACAATTTATAAAATGCGGAACTTCACTTTAACCCAAATTTTAAATTTATGTAAAGCCGTTACTTTTAAGAAATAAGGCTAGAAAAAACCCAATGCTATCTATCTCTTTAGCAAACACAACACCTTAGACCTGCAAGAGAGAGAGAGAGAGAGAGAGATTTCATACAGAGAAGAGAGGAAGAAAACGAAGGAGGCGTTCTATTCCTAGAAGACTTTTCCTTCTAAAGAAGGTTTCTTTTTGTAGAACATACGTTTTTCATCGAAAAGGTCTTCTGACCATAGAAGACCTCTAGAAGGTCATCGACCTATTGAAGACCTATTGAATAAACCCAATACTCTCTATCTCGTTTTCAAACACAACACTTAGACATGCAAGAGAGAGACTTTTCATACAAAGAAGAGAGGGAGAAAGCGAAGGAGGTGTTCTATTCCTAGAAGACTTTTCCTTCTAAAGAAGGTTTTTTTTTTGTAGAACAGACAGTTTTCCATCGAAAAGCCAACAAAGACCCTAAAAATCTGTAGAAGGTCTTTTGACCATAGAAGACCAATAAAAGGTCATTTGCCTATAGAATACCTGTAGAAGGCCTTTTAGGCTTCTGAGGTTGAGGGTATAGGCAGTGTCTTCTAGCCAAAGAACACCTGTGGACGGTCTTTGAGCCATAGACCGCTTTTTAAGAGGCTTCTATCCATTGAGAACCTGTAGAAGGTAATCTGTCCATAGAATACCTGTAAAAGGTCGTCTGACCATGAAAGACCTGTAGAAGGTCTTCTAGCCATAGAAGATCTGAAGAATGTCCTCCAATCATAGAATACCTAAAAATGATCTTCCTAACAGAGAAAACCTGACAAAGGTCTTCTAGTCATAGAAGACATGTAGAAGGTTTTCTAGTCGTAGAAGACCTGTAAAAGGTCTTTTGGCCTTAGACGACCTGTAAAAGGTTTTCTGGCATTAGAAGACCTATAAAAGGTCTTTTGACCATAGAAGACCTACAGACCCTAGAAAACCTTTAGAAGGCCTGTTGAAAGCCTTTAAGCTATAGAAGACCCGTAGAAGGTCTTGTAACCATAGACCTGTTTAGGGCCCTCTATCCCTATAAGATCTGAAAATAATATTTTTAATATAGAAGGCCTATTTAAGGTTTTCTAATCATAGAAGACCTATTGACGGTCTCCTAGCCACAGAAAACCTATAAAAGGTATTCTAGCCATAGAAGCTTCTACAGCTCTTCTTTAAGTCATATAAGACCTGTAGAACGCCTTCAAGCCATGGAAGTCCTGTGGAAGGTCTTCTAGCCATAGAAGACCTGTAGAGGTGTTTCTAGCCATATAAGACCAGTATAAATTATTTTAGCCCCAGAAGACCTGTATATGCTCTCCTAGCCATAGAAAGGCTGTGGAAGGTATTCTAACCATAGAGCCTGTAGAAATTATTTTAGCCCTAGAAGACCTGCATATGGTCCCCTAGCCATAGAAGAGCTGTGGAAGATATTCTAGCCATAGAAGACCTGTAGAAGGCCTTCAAGCCATGGAAGTCCTGTGGAAGGTCTTCTGGCCATAGAAGACATGTAGAGGTGTTTCTAGCCATATTATACCAGTATAAATTATTTTAGCCCCAGAAGACCTGTATATGCTCTCCTAGCCATAGAAAAGCTGTGGAAGGTATTCTTACCATAGAAGCCTGTAGAAGGTTTTCTGGACATAGAAGACCTGAAGAAGGTCTTCTGACACCTTGAGAGGGACTTATATCCATATAAAGCCTGTTGAAAACCTTCTAGCCATAGAAGACCTGTAAAAGGTCCTGTAGAAGACCTGTAGATTGTCTTCTGCACATAGAAGACATGTAGGAGGTGTTCTAGCCATGGAAGGACTGTAGAAGGTTTTCTAGCCATAGAAGACCTGTAGAATTTTTTTTAGCCCCAGAAGACCTATATATGGTCTCCTAGTCATAGAAAATCTTTGAAAGGTATTCTATCCATAGAAGACCTGTAGAGGGTATTCTGGTCATAAAAGACCTGTAGGATGGTATTCCGATGGTCTGTGAAGGGTTTCGGGCATTCATATCCATACAACCGGGCCTTCAGATATTCGTTATTTTTTGTTTTTGTTTTGAATTTGATTTTTGAAGTTCGTAATGCCCGTAATCAACGGTTCGTACAACCTATATATAACACCACCTCCCAAAACTCGGTATTTTGATTTGAAGTTTGTAATGGCTACCAGAGGTCCATATTACTGTCCAAAAGTTCGACTTGGCCTAACTTAACACATTTTTTACTAGTTAATCTTCACTTGCTTCTTACTTACATCTTTTTTCCATATAGCTTATAAATCCGATATATTATTAAAGCTTCCCAAAGCTGAATGTATTTTCTCCCGAGGACCATATATCGCCTAAAAATAACTAACCATTTCATTCTTAAATCGAGTTCTATCCTCATAATAAGATCCGTCAAAAATATATAAAATAAACTTTTACAGGTTATTCGCCCCCATTTAATTGGTCTAAAGAGAATCTCCATTATTTAACCAAGCGGAGGGCTACACACGCATGATCATCCATCCATCTACACATCCGCTCAAAATCCAAAGTGCTAACTTCATAAGCAGTTCAGTTAAAAACTTTAGCAGATAAAAACACTACATGAATTGCTTTTAATAACACCCAACACTTGAACTACTTAACCCCACCACCGATCTTGTGGTGGTGAGGCGAAGAAAAGCGAAGAGGGAGGCAAGTTAATGGCATAATTAAGCAGCTAAAATTTGATTTTCAGTTCAGCTCAGCTCAGTTCCATCTCCTTTATTCTTTTCATTTTCAAAGCATTAAAAAAGTGTAAAATTGTTTTGTACTTCCAGCCCAAACGCGCAGCGTTTAACCACATGTTCGCACATTCACACCAGAGGAAAAGTTCATCCGTTTGGAATTGTCTGCTTTTGTCTTTAGCTTTCGATGTTGTTGTACTTTAACACCATGAACTTGGCTTTGTTAAGTTTTTCTTGTTGTTGTTATGAGTGTATCTTCCGTTTGTCGGTTGGTCAATTTTTGGAATATGACGGCTGTTTTTTTTTTTTTTTTTGTTCTGGTGGAAGAAACCATGGTATGAGCCATAATGAATGTTCCGAGATATGTACGTGTTGGTGGTAGCTTTTTCTTTCTTTTTCCCCAACAACTGTTTCCTTTTTCTTTTCTTTTTTCCATGCGCCATTGCACATGGACTGGTTTGACTACTGGTTTTCGGGTTTGTTAAGAAAGTCTTGTTGAGAGGTTTCTTTGGAACGACTGTTGTTGATGCCATGGAACGAAATGTTAGTTGTAAGACATTGTAATTTTTTATTTAAATGGGCAATATGGCTTTAATGTTATACCAAATGAGGTCAGTCGAAGGAATAGGATCGACTTATCGAGGTGTATTTTAAGTTAGAATGAACATATTGTTCCCTAAATGTGAGAGACCTTTGGATTCAAAGGCGATCTCCGAAGGGAACCCTATGAGGTCTTCTATCGATAGAGAGAAGACTTTCTTCAAGAGGTCATCTATACCTGGAAGACCCTTAACAGGTCCTCTATGCTTAAAAGACCCTCTTTAGGTTCTTTTTGGATAAAAAAAACCCTTGAGATGAGTTCTATGGCTTGAAGGGGTCTTAAAGAGGTATTCCATAATTAAAATAAACTCAACAGGGGTTCTATAGATAGAAGTCCATCAAGCGGTTTTCTAAGACCAGAAGAACCTTTATAGGTTATATATGCCTATAAGACCCTCAAAAGATTATGTATAGGAACAATAACTTCTACAGGTCTCCTATGAGATGAATACACTCAATAGTCTTCTTCTATGACTTGAAAACCCTCTTCAGTTCACCTTCTATGGAGAGGAGACCTTCTTCAAGAGGTCATCTATACCTGGAAGACCCTTAACAGGTCCTCTATGTTTAGCAGTCCCCCTTTAGTTTATTTTTGATAAAAAAAAAACCGCTAAAAGGGGTTATATGGCTTGAAGACCTTCAACAGGCCTTCCCTAGAGATATAACCTTCATCCGGTCTCCTCTGACACGAAGGCAAAAGTAATTTATTCCCAAAAAAACTTCAAGAGGTCTTTCATGAGTAAATCAAACTCAATTGGGGTTCTATAGATAGAAGTCCTTCAATCGGACTTCTATGATTAACTATAACTATAAGACCCTCAAAAGATTCTGTGTAGCAAGAATAACTTCTACAGGTCCCCTATTAGATGAATACCGTCAATAGAGTTTATATGGCTAGAAAACCTTCAGAAGATCTTCAATTTATTGAGGATCCTCTACAGGTCCTCTATACATAGAAGACCCTCAATAGGTTATTTATGACTAGACGATCTTTTACAGGTGTAACACCTCGAAATATACATTTAGACCTCACAAAGTATATATATTCTTCATCAGCATAAAATTCTATGTCGATTTAGCGATGTTCGTCCGTCCGTCGACATCTATCCGTCTGTCCGTCTGTGGAAATCACTCTAACTTCCGAACGAAATGAAGTAGGTTGATAAAATTTTACTCAAAAAGTATATTATGTCTGCAGGACTTTTGTTATTGAAAATGGGCCATGTAGGTCCACGTTTTCGTATAGCCCCCATATAACGGTACCTCCCGATATTCGGTACTTTGATGATTATAGCAACATTATTCACCGGAATTGTTTCAAATTTGGTATTCGATGTTCGTAATGGATACTACAGCCTAAAACAGAAAAATGTCTGTGCAGGTCCACGTCTTCGTATAGCCCCCATATAGCTGTCCTCCCGATATTCGGTATTTTGATGATTTTAGCGACATTATTCACCGGAATAGTTTTTACTTTGGTATTTGAAGTTCGTAATCGATACTACAGCCCATGACAGAAAGTTGTCTGTGCAGGTCAACGTCTTCATATAGCCCCCAAATAGCTGTACCTACCGATCTTCAAAATTTTGATGATTTTAGTGACATTATTCACCGGGATTGTTTCAAATTTGGTATTTGATGTTCGTAATGGATACTACAGCCTATGACAGAAAATTGTCTGTGCAGGTCCACGTTTTGGTATAGCTCCATATAATAGTACCTCCTATATTCGATATTTTGATGATGCAGTTCCACGTCGTCGTATAGACCCTAATATAACGGCTAGATTCAATATTTTCAAAATTTTAACGCATTTTTACGGATTTTATTTTTTTGAAAATTAACAATTGAGGGTTTTCAAAGTTCGGCCCGACGGAAATTTAATTTTTTTACTCATTTATGTCTAGAATCTCTTGAACAAGTCTTCTATAACTAGAAGACCCTCTACACGTCATCTATGACTAAAAAACCTTCAATAGGCCCTCTATGGATAACATTCCTTTAACAGTTCTTCTATAGCTAGAAGTCCTTCAACAGGTCGTCTATGGCTAGAAGTCCTTCAACAGGTCGTCTGTGGCTAAAGGACCTTCAATAGGTCCTCTATGGATAAAAGAGGTTCTTCAGGTCCTCTATGGATAACAGACGTTTAATAGTTCGTCTATGGCTAGAAGTCCTTCAACAGGTCGTCTGTGGCAAGAACACCTTCAATAGGTCCTCTATGGATAACAGACCTTCAATAGGTCCTCTATGGATAACAGACCTTCAACAGGTCGTCTGTGGCTAGAAGACCTTCAATAGGTCCTCTATGGCTAAAAGACGTTCTACAGGTCCTCTATGGATAACAGACCTTTAACAGTTCGTCTATGGCTAGAAGTCCTTCAATAGGTCCTATATGACTAGAAAGAAGACCCTCTACTGGTCATCTATGGATAACAGACCTTTAACAGTTCGTCTATGGCTGAAAGACCAACAATAAGTCGTCTGTGGCAGAAGTCCTTCAATAGGTCCTATATGACTAGAAAGAAGACCCTCTACTGGTCATCTATGGATAACAGACGTTCTTTAACAGTTCGTCTATGGCTAGAAGTCCTTCTACAGGTCCTCTTTGGCTAGAAGTCCTTCAAGAAGAGGGTCCTAGAAAGAAGACCCTCTACAGGTAGCTGGCTAGAAGACCTTAAAGAGGTATTCTATTGAGGTCTTCTATGACGAGAAGACCGTTTACAGGCCTCCTACGACAAGAAGACATTCAACATGTTTTCTATGCCTAGAATCTCTTGAACAAGTCTTCTGTGACTAGAAGACCCTCTGCAGATCACAAATGGCTAGAAGACCTTCAATAGGTATTCTATGACTAGACTATGACTTCTGCACGACTTTTATGACAAGAATACCCTCAATGGGGGTTCTTTTACTAGAAAACCCTCTGCAGGTCATCTATAGATGGAAGAACTTCTATAGATATTCTATGGATAGAGGATCTTCTGCAGGACTTCTATAGATAGAAGGCTTTTATTGGTCTTCTATGGCCAAATGATCTTCTACAGATAGTGTTGGTAGTATTTCCGCATTATTTTAAGTTTTTATGCCAAAGAAACTCCCGAAACTCCTTCGAGGACCTGCAACAAAGCACACCGAACTCAGTTTGTATTCTTTATAACACGATGGTGGAAAAACTTATCACCTAGTGTCCTTCTACGGCTCTATTTGAGGTTAATTTATGTGTATAACCTTAGAACAACATCCAACTTCCCTCATATTCTTTGCGGAACTATAAAACCCTGAACTAGTTTCAATCATCGGTATTATGATGGCTACTTAATTTCACACTATTATATTATTATGATTGTTATTAGCTATTATATAATTTTCTAAATATTGAATTATTGATTTATTATTGATCGATTTAATTTTTTTTATAAAATTAATGTTTTATTTATGACCGATGGCGAATGTGACGTTTCCGTCGCCTTACGGTTATTTTCATTTCCATTTTATTTCGGTTTTTGGTGTATTTTGCCTTCTGATTGCACTTCTCAATTTGGCCTAGCGTGACAGGCGAGCGTTTGCTTGCCAAAGACAAATAGTATTGCAAATTTATTTCTCACCATAATAATTCTGGCGTCTAAACTTGACCCGGTAACTTTTAATTGAGATGTCAAAAGTGAAACGAAACGCCAGCGAGTCTGTAGACAGTTTTATTCTCTTCGAAGGCGGCACAGTGAGACTAAGAAATTGGCGTGCCAATTCCTTTTTATTGGGTTTGATTAATTGAAATTAATGCCGGCGATGGGATGGGAGACAAAACGCCATAGCAGTTTTCTTTGACCCCAAATTATTTTTGCGGCAAAATATAAGTGAGGTTAATTTTGTTTAGAATCATAAGTTAAAAAATTTAGAATTTTTTGTTAACTTAGAACAATGAAGAATGCCCCCAGACCCTTTCGCTTTGTGATCTCACCCCTTTTATGTTGTACTCCCATGAATTTGTGTAATTGAATTTCCCCCTAACTCCTCTTTCTCTCTCTCCCAATCTCTCGCCTCAATTAACACAGCACGATAATCATACATTCCATGCCATTCAACCTCTAGAAGTTTAATTTTTTTTGCTATTCACTTAATAAAAATGACAATGCATAGCTTCATTTTCGCTCGATTGTTTGCTTAAACGGATCTTATCTCTGTCATTATTCATCATCTTCCTCGCCGTCGTCGCTATCTTCTCTCCTCTTATTCTTCTTCTTTCTAATCACATTTCTTTTGACTATTTCTCATAAAAAGTAGAAAACGAACAACTGGTTGTAGAGTAGCGGCATTGCTATTATTATGCAAATTCACACTTTGCCAAAGTCATCGGACCTGAAATCCACTGCGATCCCCAGGGTCTTATCTTTGCTGCTTGATAACGATCTGTAATGAGTCATCCATACATAATTCGGATTAAAGTGTTTGGTGGCAAGAGAACAGGCCCTTTTATTCAAATTCATAATATTTTCCAATTTCTAAACAAAACAGATACACATTAAGCCCTACGGAATATTGGTTACACCATTTCTACCAGCTGTGGTTCCAAGAGTATGTATAAAAATATACGTATCACTATGTGGTAATATTCAATGTTTCCGATTACTACAGGCAAAATCCAGCCAATTATGAAAGTAGAGTGATCAAGTAAAAAAGCAGCTAAGTTCGGCCGGGTCGAATTTTTAATACTCTCTACCATTTTGAAGGAACTTGAAAATTTTCTAAAAAAATTCTGTCGAAAAATACCGTTCAAAGGAAAATCGTTATATGGCAATACGAGAGTTCTTCTATACTTGGAAGACCCTTTTTAGGTTATTTTTGGATAAAAAAAAACTCCTAAAAGGGGTTCTATGGCTAGAAGAGGTCTTCAAGAGGTTCCATGATTAAAATAATCTCAATAGAGGTTCTATAGATAGGAGTCCTAAGACCAGAAGAAACTCTACAGGTTGCCTGCAGCTAGAAAACCCTCAAAAGAGTCTGTACAGCAAGAATAACTTCTACAGGTCCCCTATGAGATGGATACCGTCAATAGGGGATATATGATTAGAAAACCTTCATCAGGTTTTCAATTTATTGAGGACCCTCTACAGGCCTTCTACATCTAGAAGACCCTCAATTATTACAGGCAAAATCCAGCCGACTATAAGAGTGGAGTAAACAACTAACAAAGCAGCTAAGTTCGGCGGACCGAATTTTTAATACCCTCTACCATTTTGAAGAAACTTGAAGAATTAAAAAAAGAAATAGTCGAAAAATACCGCTCAAATGAAAACCGTTATATGGGGGCTACACGAAAACATAGTCCTGCATAAGTATTTTTTGTCATAGGCTGTAGTACCGAATCCAAACTTCAAATACGAAATTTGAAAATATTCCGGTTAATAATTGCGCTAAAATTATGAAAATACCAAATATCAGGAGGTATCGTTATATGGGGGCTATACGAAGTCGTGGACCTGCATAGACAATTTTCCGTCATAGGTTCAAGTACTCATTACGAACTTCAAATACGAAATTTGCAACAATTCCGATCAAAAATGTCGTTAAAATCATCAAAATGTCGAATATCGGGGGTACCGTTGCATAGGGGCTATGCGATATCGTGAGCCTATATAGATAATTATCTTCCAGGTAAAATACTCAGAAAGATATACAGGTGTGGATTTTCAGACAATTCCATTGAAAAATGTGACTAAAACCATCAAAATACCGAATATCGGTGGTTTCCGTTATATGGGAGCTATACGATATAGTGGGCCGATGTAGCCCAATTTTGAACTTGACCTGCCTGCAGACAAAATACCGATTTGTGCAAAATTTATCCTAATTTGTTTTAACTGTAGCGTGATTACAACAGACGGACGGACTGACTTAACGATTCATCAACGCCCAGACGAAACGGCTGAGGCTAGAATCTTAAATTTTTTTGGCGAGGGTCACTCTTGGTCCGTATAGGTCAGATAAGGCAGGGTTTTTGGAAATTCGTCCTAGAACCGTACGAAAAGTTTTAAAATGTGCTAAATATGACACTTGATGAGGCAGTGGAGCCAGAACTCTTCAATTTGAAATGAAGGCACTGAGGGAGTTAATGATAGATTTACCAAAGGTTTTTTTTTTTGGAAATTCGCACTATAAGTGTACGAAAAGTACTAAAATGTACTAAATTTGGTACCATTTGGTATCATGTGAACGGTTAGAGCTAATTACTTGGAATTTTGGGTAAGAATCAAGTTTGATCAGTAGAGTCGATGTAAGAAGGTAGCTTCGAGAGTGTGTACTCATGTATATGTACGAAAAGTACTAAACGGTACTAAATTTGGATTTGGGTGAACCAATAGAGTTTGTATCCTGAACATTGGAAATAAGGTTAACGTCGGAATGTAGGATCGGGATATGTAGGTAGTTTTGAGAAATTTGTATTTATATGTACTAAAATGTACTAAATATAGTACAATTTGTATTTGGGCGAACCAACAGGGGTGGAATCATAAAATTTGAAATTGGAATCACTATGGGAGTGTAGGATTGGGGTATGTAGGAGGCTTTGGAAATTTCTACTCATGTATATTAAATGGTACTAAATTTGGTAAAACTGGAAATTGTGTAAGAACTGTACTAAATGGTGCTAAATTTGCAACTGTTTCGTTTAGAGAGAATAGAAGAAGCTGGAGTGTTGAAATATTGTGTTGGGGATAAAGAGGTGCTTTTTGAAATGTATACTACGAGTTCACGGCAAGTACTAAATAGTACCATATTTGGTACAATTTGGTATTGGGTGAAAAGATAGTGCTTGAAATCTGAAATCTGAAGTTAGGGTCGCTGTTCGTTTGTAGCCAGGACATATGCAACTCCGTAACCAACTCCATATTTGTATTATAATTGTACGAAAAGTACGGAATGGTACTATATTTGGTATTGGGTGAAAGGATAGAGCTGGAATCCCGAAATTTGCTATTGAGGTCTCTGTTGATATTCTATAATTGTTCGAAACTTACTGAATGGAACTACATTTGGTATTGGGTGAAGAGATAGTTATAGAAGTCCTACAACTTAGAATAAATTCCGGGATCCTGTATCAATGTTCCTGTAAGCAATATCACATGGATATGAATATTTCGATACAGCAGCATTTTCCATCCGCATTGGCCGTAATTTTAAATTTTAGTTGCCGTGAGAAGAAAATTTGATTTGAAAATATCGACCCGCTTTCGGAGAATTATTCAATAATTTGTATAGATTTTTAATCATTACGAACAGTTATTAATGTATCCTCCACCCACTGAATTTCACAAAACTTTTTTCTACAAAACCAACTGTCCCGTTCTAACTTGCGTTTGTTTGTAATCTTTAATTTTTATTCCCTCAGCCATAAGGATACAGAGGGTATATATCATTTGATACGGCCAAAACGTAACTCATCGAAATAACGGTTTTAGACTCAAGGTTTCTTTAGACCAAATCTGTTTCAGAAAATTTGGAGTCGATCTAGCGATGTTCGTCTGTCTGTCTATCTGCCTGACTGGTGCGCACAATAACTTTATCCGATTTGATCCAACACAGAAAGAGAGAGGATAATCCGATTTTCTAAAACTTTGCCAATCCTAATATTTGCATCAGTACTAGGTCAGGTGCGAAAATGGACAATATCAGTCATCATCATCAAAGGGTCAAAATTTAGAATAATTTTAACCCCTATGAAATATAATGTAAGTGTCCGATTATCTTCAAATTACACATTTTTATTAACTCAAGGTTTGGTGTGAAAATGGAATATATCGGCCCACTCTATCAAGTACCTCAAATTTTGAATATTCATGAAACTCATAAAACACGAAATTAACATCTGATTCCCTTCAGACTTGGCACATCTCAGTACTTCTGTTAACACAAGATCTGTAATAAAGATGGTAGAGATCGGACCATTTCTTCTGGTACCTCCACCACAAAGGGTCAAGTTTTGAATAGCTAAAACGATTATAAAATCCGAAATAAGCATCCGGCTGTCATATTTCACATATCTCATTACTACAACTTACACAATATCTACTGTGAAGATGGAATGTATCGGTCCACTCCTTCTGATACCTCTTCAACAAAGGGTCAAAATTTTGAATATCCATGAAGCTCATTAAACATGAAATTAACATCCGATTCCATTCAAATTACACATATCATATTTTTTATTAACCCAAGGTCTCGCGTGGAGATGGAATATATCGGTCCACTCCTTTTGGTACCTGCCCCCCACAAGCTCAAAATTTTGGCACATCTCAATATTTCCATTAACATTTTCTTCTGGTACCTCCCCCACATAGGGTTAAAGATTTAAAAAAAAAAACTCAAAGAGAGCGAAATAAGCACCCAAATCTCTTCAAATTTCACACATCCAAACATTTTTGCTATCACAGGATCTGTTGTGAAGGTGGTATATAACTGCGAACCCATTCTGGTACCTCACCCACAATTTTCAATATTTATACTTGTCACAAGCAAAACAAGTCGCTATTCTTTACAACTTTCTTCCTATAGCTAATTATTTCTCTTAACCAGAAATCTGATATGAACCTGTAATTTATCGGATTTTCTTATAATTTTTCCCTTATCAATATTTTTTATCTGTATTAGATGAAGTATGAAAATGGAATACTTCGATCCGCTATATTTCTTACCTCACGCATATTTCCACACTTTAAAAAAAAAAATTGCATATATCTCATATAAAGTATAGGAAGTAGTCGATATAGTCCAACTCTGGCACGTTTTAAAATTTAAACCAGTTTTAGGCCAGATACGAATTGGTCAATATTGGCCAATTGCTTTGGAAGGCTCAAAAGTTTGAATACACATAACTCAAGGCTGGGGGTATAATACAGTCGACAAAACCGAAAAGCTAAACATTTTGAAGTATTCAAGTTGTTTCCGACTATCAGAAAATAAGATTTTTTTAAAATTTTTATTAGACTTGAAATAAATAAAACAAAAATAAAGATCATTGATCCTTACTAACTGCCTCAAATTTTGTCTTCCGCAATATTTTCAACTCACCAATTATACGAAATCCAATTGTGACATAGGTACGTAGATAGAAATCCCTTTAAAAATCCCCGGACGAGGAGAGACGCCAACCAATTTTATTTAATTACCACCAAACACAATATTTAACTACCACTTAATTGCTTTGATTTTTTTTATTTTTTTTAGCTTCCAATTTTCTATTTTTATCGATTCTGGTTGATTACACAGACACACACAAACAAAATGCACGTAATTCGACAAAATAAACAACTAATTTTTTTATTTATTTATATGACTTTTCTATTATAATTGTTTTTTTTTTTTTTTTTCATCAGAATGTAACGTAATTCATTCAAATGCGCCTAACAAATATTGGCGCAAACACACACACACACTGAGATACGCATAAACACAAACACTCACTCTCTTACACACACACAGGTAATGAAATGCTCCGGCAATTAAGGAAGAAGGTTATTTTGCGTATTCCCGGAATATCATCATCTTTAGTCACGAATCTTCTAAAATTATTTGTATTCAAATGCAACGCTTCGGAATTGTTGGCAAGCGGGTGGTTAGGACGACGGAACGTAAGCGACAATTTTATAATATATATTCATCTTCGACACCCCAACAAACAGACGTTTGGATATGATATTTTTAAGCGCGCACCGCAACGTAGCCGACTCGAACATGCATTCGTACCGTTTCAAAACAAAACTGAAAACAAGTTAAAAAATTCCCACCAACATCACCTGTGAAATGAAACAGTCAGCCAGCCAACGAGCCCGTAAGCAAGCAGTTCGGTCATGCAAACTCAATAGCTGCGAACGCAACTACCTGCTCTTCTCATGAATGATTGCCTACTTCGTTGTTTTGTTGCTGGTGAAGAGAAAATAAGATACCAAAAGATCTGTCGCAAGATACAAACATTCATTTGTTTGTAGAATCTATCTTGTAGATACAAGAGCATGCTAAGAGAGGTTTCAATGAGAGAGCAAAGAGCGAAGTGCATAAGTGCGAATTTTTTTTCTTACTCCTCTGTCTCAAAAGATGTTGGAAAGTGTTGACACACCACTAGGAAATAAAAAAGCGTTGAATTTAAAACGCCAAACCGTTTTTGACAAATATGTCCCCACACTGTCATGAGTTTAAAGAGAATAGGGTCGGACGGAAAGCAATTTCCAATTCTGGAATTGAAATTTTCGAATTTCAGAAAAATATTGTGCTGATTTGCATTTGGTTTGTGTCAATTTATGCCATTAAAATTTTATATATTTTCGAATTTTAGCCAATTTTTGGATTTCGAATAAACAACTATTGTGCCACTTAATTCTCTTCAACATCTTTAGCTGTTTTCGATATATGCCCATTTCGAAAAAATGTTTTTAATCGCTGTAATTTCAGTAAAAAACATATTTTCGAATCTTCGATAATTTTTGAAATTCGACTGAACAACAGTTGTGCCGTTTACTTTTCTTCAATATCTTTAACCGTTTTCGAAATATGCCAATTTCGAGAAAAGTGATTTTTGGGAAGTCGCTGTAGTTTCAGTAACAATTCAAATATCAATTTTTCGTCCATATATTTCAAATTCAATCTCACCAATTTTTAAAAAAATTATGAATTTTTAAAATGTTCAAGTTATGCTGTAGGAAAACGTGGATCGATCTGGACAATGTTCTTGTCCTTTGTGATGGAGGTACTTGACGGAGTGGGCCAATATTGTCCATCTCCGTACTCGCTCTAAATTTGATAATAATATTACGATGTACAATAACTTCGAGAAGGATTATATTGAATTATATTGAAAAAATATATATCGAAGCCTAGTCCCACAAAATGGGACTATTAGACATTATTTGCACAATAAACCTGAAATCGAATTCAGGATATATGTGGGAGCTACAACCAAATCTTAGCCGAATAACATTTGGTAAAGGTACTTTCGAGTTCTATTAGATATCTGGTAGCAAATATCATTGTTGTCGAAGGCACATTGCGAATGCGAGGGACTTAAAGACCAAATCGGATGAAACATATATATGGGAGCTAAAGCAATATCCGAACCGATTTTTACCAAATTTAATGTACTTGCTTCTAGACTGAATTCGGTTGGATGTGCCGGATGTGTCATTTGGACTGATATTGGCCATTCAGTGCACAATTAACCCGAAATCGGTTGAAGATATATATGGTAGCTATATCCAAATCTGAACCGATCTTGATACAATTTGGCTGAAGTATTTCTGAGCTGTATCTGATATTTGGTACCAAAGATCATACCTGTGGAGTGCATATTACGAAAATGAGGGACTTAAACGCCATATCGGTGAAACATATATATGGAAGCTATAGCTATATCTGAACCGATCTTCTCTAAATTTGATGTACTTGCTTCTAGACTGAATTCGGTCGGCTGTGCCAAAATTCAGGTCATTTGGACTGATATTGAGCTATATCCAAATCTGAACCGATCTTGATACAATTTGGCTGAGGTATTTCTGGGCTGTATCTGATATTTGGTACCTGTGGAGTGCATATTACGAATATGAGGGACTTAAACACCATATCGATGAATCAAATATATGGAAGCTATGTCTATATATTAACCAATCTTCTCTAAATTTGACTGAATTCGGTCGGATGTGCCAAAATTCAGGTCAGTTGGACTGATATTGGCCATTTAGTGCACAATTAACCCGAAATTGGTTGAAGATAGTTACGGGAGCTATACCTAAATTTGAACCGATTCTCACCAATTTCAATAGGGTTCATCCTTGGGCCAAACAAATATTCTTTGGACAATTTTATCAATCCTGCATTTTGTTCACATAAATACTTGGATCGACGGACGGACGGACAGACGTATTGACATGCATAAATCGGCACAGAAAGTGATTCTGTAAAGATCATCAAAAAGTAACTATGAGTCTAATTAGCTTTCTTTTCCAAATGCCCAAAGACATAATATTGTTTAAAATTTAAAAAATTTCTAAATACATTTACCTTTCTCAAAGTACAAATGAAATGTTATCGTAAAAACCATTTAAAAAATTTCTAAAAATCGCCTAATTGACTACACTGGTTCGTGGCAGCAGTGAAGAAAAACCAAACGGAAACTCTCCCAATTCATTTTGAGAGTAATTTTTTTAACTCTCGCTTCTTCCTTAACCTTTTATTTGAAATCGCTCATTATTCTACACTTTGTGGGTTTCATGATTGTTGTTTTCAGTTTCATTCTTTATTTTCTGACTTCATTATTGTTTGTTACTTTATTTTGCTCTTACCTATATTGTCTATCAATTTACTTTAGCCAGGTTGGTTGGTTGCGTGAGTACGTGTTTGTGCCGGTATATGTGTGTGGGAGAGTGTTTGTATATTCCAAAAACGTCAGTTATTTTTAGCCGGGGATAAGGAGCGTACAATTTATACCTATATGACTACTACGGTTACCGTGTGTATGGGAATTGTAATGTTTTGGTTTTTTTTTTCGTTCTTAACTCAACTCGATTAAGGGCTAACGAACGAACGACCACAAGACGAAGCGATACGGGGGAAGCCAAGAACTCCCTATCCACAAAACGCAAAAAGAAAAAAAGAAGCCTCTGACCGTTAAATGTAAAACTGCTGGGCATTTGTGTTCATAAGTGTGCGTTTAAACGGAAACAAATGTCACGCAGTCGTCAAATTAGTTTCTTCATTTTTTGCCGGCAAAGCCAACATAGCTTCTTGAGCCGGCAGCTACTGTCATGTGAGCGAGTGAGTGAGTGACTGACATACATATATATGTATGTATTATCATTATTATGCACAAATGTCTGAAGACGCCTTGGCGCGATCTGCATAATATACTCGTTTAAAGTTCACCAGTCTTCCGAAGATTATATGTATGCCGGTCGCTATGCAAGTCGAGTGAGTGAGTGCATTAGATATTCATAAAACTCGTTAAACAATGCAGCAACAACAACAACGAAGAGATAGCTCAATGTTTGAGTATTGGTACAGGAGATAACATGAACAAACAAGTTATTAACGTGTGTAATGAGATTTTCAGATAGCAGAATGTGTTATTTAAATTTATATACAATTTAAATTTGAGTTGTAGATTTTTTTTAAGAAAATTATTCAAGAAAACTCTGTTATGCTATTATTGTAGATTTTTGTCAAGAATGTTGGGAGAGCACTTTGTATTTAAATACTTTGCTTTAAATTCTTTCAAGGAACAAGTTCTTCTTTGATAAATTTGTGTCAATTCGAATGCCAATTTTTAAAAACCTTTTTTGTTCCTGAATAAATCTATACATAATTAACTTGTATCAGTCGATATGGCCGACACATGTATACCCTCAGCCAATGTTCGATTATTTAAATATATTTTGACTTCTGTTTTGTTTATTCAAATTTCTGACCCTCTATGGAGTAGGTTCCAACGAAATGGGCCATTATTGTCAATTTCGTATCGGACCTAAATAAATTCGATATAAATATTGCGACGTGCCACTTCTGCCACATCTCAATTTATATGAGATATGTGATAATTTTTAGAAAATGGTTAAATGTGCCTGAGGTACTAGATGTAGTCGACCGAAGTATTCTATTTTTTTCATGTTTTTAACAAATCTTGTGTTGATGGAAATATTGAGATGTACCACGTCTGAATGGAATCGAATGTTAATTTCGCATTTTATGAGCTTTATGGAAATTCAAAATTTTGACCCAATGTGGGGGAGGTACCAGTAGGAAGAAGATCTTGGTTTACTAAAAATTTTATGATGTGTGAAATATGAAGAGAACCGGATGCTTATTTCGGATTTTATAATCGAAGGGGTCAAAATTTTGACCCTATGTGGGGAGGTACCAGAAGGAAAAAGATCTTGGGTTAATAAAAATTTTGTGATGTGTGAAATATGACGAGGACAGGATGCCTATTTTGAATTTTATGATAATTTTTGTTATTCATAACATTGTCCTTTTGTGGGGGAGGTACCAGAATGAGTAAACCGATATATTCCATCTTCACACTAGACCTTGGATAAATAAAAGTATTGTAATTTCACAGGTAATTTGGAGACAATAAGACTCCTACATCACATTTAATAAGAGTTATAGTTACTTAAAATTTTGACCCTTTGTGGCGGAGGTACTTGATGGAGTGGGCCGATATTATCCATTTTTTGCACCTGACCTAGAACTGATGCAAATATTAGGATTTGCAAAGTTGGAGCAAAATCGAGTTTTCGCCTTTCTTTCTCTGCAGAAAAATATATATATATATATTTTTTTTTTTTTTTTTTTGAAAATTTAAACTTTTTTTGGGGGAGGTACCAGAAGGAGTGGACCGATATGTTCCATCTTCATACTAGACCTTGGGTTAGTAAAAATATTGAGATGTGTGTAATTTGAAGATAATCGGACTCCTACATCACAGTTTATAAGAGTTGTAATTATTTAAAATTTTGACATTTTGGGGGGGGAGGTACTTGATGGAGTGGACCGATATTGTCCATTTTCGCATCTGACCTAGGACTGAAGCAATAATTACGATTTGCAAAGTTGGAGCAAAATCTGATTATCCTTTCCTCTCTGTGCAGTGAAATATGTTTTTTGAAACTGTCGACCTTTTGTGAGGAAGGGGCGGACCGATATTGCCCATCTCCGAAGTCGATCTAAGTTTTATAATAATATTACGATGTGCCAAGTTTGGACCAGCCAGCCAGCTAGACAGACGGACACCGCTAGATCAACTCTTATATTTCCTGAAACGGATTTGGTCCAATGAGACCTAGTGTCAAAAATCGTTATTTCGATGAGGCATGTTTTGATCGTATCGAATGATATATGCCCTCTCTAGCCATATGGCTAAGGGTATAAAAAGAGTGGTGAAATAACTGAAAATAACGAATCACATGAAGCAAGAATCATGAAATTTTGCACAAGGGTCAGTCTTGGTAGGTTGGCATGTGATAGGGATAAAATGGTACGAAAATTACTAAAAATTGAACACTTTGTATCGGACAAACAGAATGAGCTAGAATTCTAAAATTTGGAATGAGAGTCACTGATAGAGTGCAGGATTGATGTACCAAAAGGGTTTTTGTAAATTCGAATTCTCAGGTTACGAAAAGTTCCAAAATGACACTAAGCTTCAAAATCGGTATCATTTGGGATTATGTGAACGGATAGAGCTAAAAACTTGAAATTTGAAGCTTAATTTGGTTACGAAATTGTACGGGATAGAGATAAAATGTTGAAATTTGATATTTAGATTGCCGATGGTATCTGTATATGAGATTAAATGGTACTGTATTTGATATAGGGTGAAGGGATAGAGATAAGATTGTGAAATTTGATATTTAGATTACTGATGGTATCTGTGTTTCAGATACCAGATAACGGTGGTATGGAAGTGCATAAATTTGACATTGGGTGAAGGGAAAGTGCTGGAATCCACAAATTTGATATTGAGGTCTCTGTTGGTATCTAGAATTGAGATATGGTGGTGGTTTTGAAAATGCGTCCCATATTTGTGCGAAAAGTACTAAATAGTAAATTCTTGGAATTGGGTGAAGGTATAGAGATTAAATTCTGAAATTTGATATAGATGTCACTCTTGGTGTCTTTGGTCACGATATGGAGGTGGTTTTGGAAATGTGTACTATAATTGTACAAAAAATACTAAATGGTTCAATATATGGTATTGAGTTAAGGAATAGAGCTGGAATCCCGGAATTTGATATTATGGTCTCCGTTGGTATCTGGGATAAAGATATGGAGTTGGTTTTGGAAATGTGCTCTATTATTGTTCGAAAAGTACTAAATTGGGTATTGTGTGAAGGAATAGGGCTGAAATCCTAAAATTTTATAAAGATGTCACTGGGGGTGTCTGTGGTAATGATATGGAGGTGATTTTAAAAATGCATCCTATATTTGTACGAAAAGTACTAAATGGTACTATATTTGGTATTAAGTGAAGGGATATAGCTGGAATCACGGTATTTAATTCTGAGGTCTCTGTTGATATCTGGAATTGAAATATGGAATTGATTATTTAAACTGTACGAAAAGTACTAGATAGTACTAAATTTGGTATTGGGTGATGGGAGAGGGCTGCAATCTTGAAATTTGATGTAATTGTCACTGTTGGTATCTGTGGTTAAGATATGACGGTGGTGTTAGAAATGTGTACTTGATATTAAGTTCTCTGTTGGTATCTCTAATTGGGATATAGAGGTGGTTTCAGAAATGTGTACTATAAATTAACGAAAAGTACTGAATGGTATTATATTTGGTATTGGGTGAAGGGATATAGATAAGATTCTGAAATTTGCTATTCAGATAACTGTTAAAATCTGTGTTTAAGATTTGGTTGTGGTTTTGGAAATGTCTTATATTGGTACGAAAAATAATACTGGTATTGGGTTTAGGGATAGAGCTGGAATCATGAAATTTAATATTGAGGTCTCTGTTGGTATCTGGGGTTGAGATCTGGTGGTGGTTTTACAAATGCCTACCATAATTTTTGATTACTGTTGGTGTTTAGAATGGAGTGATGTAGATTGTAGACTAAATATTACTAGATTTGGCATTGAGTGGAGGGATAGAGTTGAAATTTTAGACTTTGAAATAGTTTTGGACAGATAAATTGGATGTGGGTCATTGTGGAATAATTTTTTCTAATATCGTAATTGGTAAACGATTATGAGGCTTTTTGAAGACTTTTTTATCCCTGGATTTTTAACTATATCTTTTCCCCGACGTGGAGAGCTATAATCATTTTTCAAGGACGTAAATATCTATAAACGTGAATTAAAAAAAAAATAAATTTTTCAAGGAGAGAAGAAGCAAGCTAGAATCGTGGATTTTTATATAGGATTTTTTAAGAGCTATAATAATGGATTTTTAAATATAATTTTTTATCACTTAAATATAAAAATAAATTTCTTCAAGGATTTAAAGAGCAATAGTCGAGGATTTTTTAATATTTTTTTAAGGACCGTTCACCCCATTTCTCATTAATTCTTTAATAAATCAAAGAAACAGTAGCCAAACAGCCTGATTTAACATTATCGCAAATGACGTACGTGACTGGAGATGAAATTTGTCCATTCCACCTGAACGCACATACAAAGCGATAAAGATGAGAAGCGAAATTAGCCGAAATGAATGAATTTGTACATTGACCTGAATGATTAAACCTGAATTTGACAACGTACATATATTCGGACAGAGAAAGATTGAGAAAAGAAATGAATTTGAAAATAACTCGTATTGAAGTAAAGAAAACGTATTGATGTTCTAATAATAAATAAGAAGTATTTCGAATTTAGGATGTGGGAATGTTTTAGAGAAACTTGTCTTTTAATTGAAAGGAAATTAATGTAAGGAAATTCCACTGAGAATAAGCTTAGTAAAAATGTGAAAATTTAAGATTTCCTGGAGTCCTTGGATATGTAGGCAATAACAAATACAATAAATAAGGTAAAGATCTTATTTATTTATTTATTTATTTATTTATTTATTTATTTTTTTAATTTGAAAATTTGTTTACGAACAATGATAACAATACAAAATCTAAACAAGAGTTACCTTTTAATTGTGGTGCTTTTCTATTATTTTTATCTGAAAATATACAAATATAGAAAAAAAAATTAAAATTAGAAAAATTAATTTAGGCTATTATGAAGATGACTGATTTGGGTTTTAATCTTAATCTCCAGAATCTATCGTGATGTATAAAAACTTATGCCATTTGGATTTATATTTCTAAGAAAAATACAATGAAGAAGTTATAGATAAATTCTTTATACACCAGAGGTAAGATTTGTTCATTTTCACTTGGGAGCGAAACTTGCTCGCGAGAAGGATTGCTGAAAGAGTAGGAGTTTTTTACGGAGTCTACTCTTCACTCGTTTGTTTTGTGTGGGGGGACTCCTTTGTATACAGGGCGAGATAAAACAAGTAAAAAAGCAGTAAGTTCGGCCGGGCCGAATTTGAATACCCTCCACCATTTGGAACGAATTAGAAAATTTTCAAAAAATAAAATCCATTAAAAATTCTGTTAAAATCTTTAAAATATCGAATATCGGAAGCTGCCGATATATGGGAACCTATACATACAATTATCTTTCAGGGGTTAAAGTGCTCACAAAGAACTCCTTGTGTGGATTTTCAGAAAATACCATAGGAAAATATGGCTAAAATCATGAAAATACCGAATATCGGGGGTACCGTTATATGGGGGATATGCGACATCGTTAACCTATATTCTCTGTCATGGGGTAAACTGCTCACAATGAACCCATTGTGTACAATTTCAGACAATTTCGTTGAAAAATGTAACTAAAATCATGAAAATGCCGAATATCGGAGGTACCGTTATATGGGGGGCTAACGATATCGAGGACCTATATAGATAATTCTCTTTCAAGCGATAAAGTACTCACAATGAATGTGGATGAATGTGGATTTTCAGACAATTCCGTTGAAAAGTGTGGGTAAAATCATCAAAATACCGAATATCGGGGGGTACCATTATATGGGGGCTATACGATATCGTGGACCTATATAGATATTTCTCTTCCAAGGGATAAAGTACCCACAAGGTATTCCTTGTGTGGATTTTCAGACAATTCCGTTAAAAAATGTGGGTAAAATCATCAAAATACAGAATATCGGGGGGTACCGTTATATGGGAGCTATACGATATCGTGGACCTATATAGACAATTCTCTTTCAAGGGATAAAGTACCCACAAGAAACTCCTTGTGTGGATTATCAGACAATTCCGTCGAAAAATGTGGCTAGAAATAATAGGATGTGTAAAATATGAAGAGAAACGGATGCTTATTTCGCATTTTATAATCGTTTTTGTTATTAAAAACTTTGACCTTTGTGGGGAAGGTACCAGAAGGAATGGTTCGATCTCTACGAGCTTTATAACAGATCTTGTGATGATGGAAATATTGAGATGTTCCAAGTCTCGAATCGGATGTTAATTTCGCGTTTTAAGGACTTCATGCATACTCAAAATGCTGACCCCTCCTGGAGGGGTACCAGAAGGAGTGGGCCAATATATCCCATCTTCACACCAAACCGTGGGTCAGTAAAAATATTGTGGTGTGTGTTATTTCAAGACAACGGGTCTATTGCATCACATTTTCTTACAGTTATAATTATTAAAAATTTTGACTCTTGGTGGGTACTTGATGTAGTACCGATATTGCCCATTTTCGCACTGACCTAGCACCGATGCAAATAAAAGGATTTGCAAATTTAAAGCAAAATCGGATTAACCTTTCGCTTTCAGTCCAGTCATTTTGTTTTTGTTTTTTTGAAAATTGCAACCTTTTGTGGTGAAGATACCAGAAGTAGTGGACCGATATTGCCCATCTCCGAAATCCATCTAAATTAAACAGTAATATTACGAGGTGCCAAGTTCGGACCAAATCGGATATTCCCTTCGAGAATTATCGTGTGCGCCAGCCAGTCAGACGGGCGGACGACCGGATATCGCTAGATCGACTCTAAATGTTCTGAAATGGATTATTTCGATGAGGTACCAAGTAACGTGCATCGGCGTTTTAAAGTTTGCATCGCAAAGTAACCTAAACAAAGAGGGAAAGCTTCTCCTTTTTCACATTCTGTTAAATTTGTGGAAAAAATCTTCTTAGAATCCGAGAATTTAAGGCATAGTAATATTACTGATAACGAGACACGGATTATTTTGGTAAAAATGTTAACGCTCAAGTACGTCACCCAAGGGATATTTTTAAATCTCAGTCATATGGCAAGAGTTGGTATTTATCATTTAATACGGCCAAATCGTGCCACATCGAAATAACGTTTTTAGTCCGCAGGTCTCTTTGGACCAAAACCGTTTCAGGCATTTAGGGTCGATCTAGCGATGTCCGCCCGTCTGTTTGGCTCGGGCGCACGATAAATCTCGAAGGCAGTATCCGATTTGGTCCAAAGTGGTACATTGTAATATTATCGTCAAACATAGATGGATTTTAGAGATGGGCAAAATGGTTCCACTCCTTCTGGTACCTACCCCACAAAAGATCAAAATGTTCATAAAAAATAATTTAGCTCATAGAACAAGAAAGGATCAGACAATTTAATTTAAATTTTGTAAATCCTAATATTTGTATCAGTGCTAGGTCAGGTGCGAAAATGGACAATATCGGTCCACTCTATCAAGTACCTACCCCAAAAAGGGTCAACATTTTGAATAATTATTAAAATGTGAAATAAGAAACTGACTGTCTTCGCACATCCCAATATGACTACCAACACAAGATCTGGTGTGGAGGCGATATTTATCAGACAATCCCATCTAGTAACAATTTTAGACTGCTGCATTTCTAAGCCACTCGTCCGACAGCTGTTACATAAGCATTTTGGTGAGAATTTTCCAGAAAAAGGGTTATTACTGATGGATTTCAGGCCCGTAGCTCGACATCAAGCAAGTGGACGGAAGAAAACAGCAACATCAGCAGAAATGTTTCGAAAAGTAAAGAAGCAACTTGATCGAAACCCGAGTTGCAGTGGCTGAAAAATGGCTCCTGAGCTGAAGATATCGCAATATTCCATTTGGCAAATATTAAAAAATGAGTTCGGGGTAAAGCCATTGAAATTCCAAAAAGTGCAAGAACTTACACCGCAATAGAAAGACAATAGAAAATAGACTCAAAAGAGCTAAAGAGTTGCTTCACTTGGTCGAACTTGGTTTTCTCCGTCTCCGATGAGAAAACATTCGTTTTCCAGCAGTTTGTAAACAAACAAAATGATTGTGTTTACTTGCCAAAGAGGTCAGCTGAAAATGTGCACCTTCGGTTGGCCACCAGAGCTCAAGCGTCAGCCATGGTGATGGTGTAGGCCGCCATAACAACCTCTCCGCTCGTATTAATCGAACGTGGTATCAGAATAAATTTAATTTAATAAATTGTCAAATATTATCGCGGAAATATTTTGGCCGCAGACCTTGGACGTTCCCACGGGACTCAGCACGCGCCACCCAAGAATGGTTACAAAATGAGGTTCCTCGCTTCATTTCCAGCGCACAAGGGCCACCAAAATCTGATACCAATCCATTGGACTATTGTGTCTGGAGTATTTTCGAAAGCAAGGTTGGTACTAAAAATACCAAAGTGTCGATCACCTCAAGGAAGCGCTTCGCCGGGAATGGGTCAAAATACCGCAGAGCAACATTCGGGCAGCATGTGACGGTTTCATTGGCCGTTTGAAGACCATAATTAGAGCCAAGGGCGACCAATTCGAACAAATTGAAACTTATTCTAAAATTTGATGTTATTTCCGACATTTTTGCTTTCATTCAATAAAATTAAAAAAAAATGTAAAAACTATGGCATTTTCTTTTATCTCACCCTGTATTTGCCCCCTTAAGATTAAGATCATCAAAGTTGTTCGCACCTAATTTTAAGATTAAAATATTATAGGACAATCTAAGCTGTAAAGTAACCCAAAATACCAAATTGAACCCAGATTTAATAGTCGATAAATAAAACCAATGAGTGTAACCGAATCAGGCAGATTTTGACCCAAAATCATTCGACTGGAACAAGCGTGAAATATGACCATTACATAAAACGGACGTTATTCCCATTCGATTTATTGCGCAAAACTAACTGAACTGTCTTCAACCCCCCATAATCGTTCGCCAGAATGAACCCGAGGACAATGGGTATTGTTGTGTTGTGTGGTTTACAAAGAAATTCTGTGGAAAACCAAAAACAGACATTTATTTCAATTTTTAATGGAAACACAAAGGATTTATTCTTCTCGGATTTTGTTTGTGTGCTGTTTATTTTTCAATTCCTTTTGGTGTTCTCCTTCTTTGGAGGCTTTTATGTGTCTTCTCGTCTGAAAATATATGGGCTACCATTGTGTGTTTGGAGTGTCAGAAGAATATTCTAAAATTTCCTGTTGCTGGTCGTCTTCCCTCCTTCTCACTGCCAGCGGCTTAGTCACTCGCTTCGTTCACTGAAATGACGAATGACAACAGCGATCGGTCTGTGTGAGTGTGTGTGTGTGAGGGGGTGTAATTAGATCCAGGTAGAATTTTTTAGGAGCATTAACCACATAATGTGTTGTTTGCTTTACCTTTGAACTGTATTTAGGTTTAAATTAGAGCAGTTTGTTTGTTTGTTTTATCGGCTAGGGAACTGAATTGAGACAGAAATTCGATACGTAATTTAGGGTAATCTAAAGTAAACATTCCTTAAAATATTTAGTGTAAATAAAACCACATTTAAATGGAGGAAGTTTCGAACATAGTTTATATTTAAAGAAATGCATCTCAAGGTCTGCGAACGACAAAGCAATAGACCATTTGTAGAAAGAAGATATCCTAACAACATTCTATCCCTAGATGTCCTTCCATATATCTTCTGTGGATAACAGATCTTCAGAAGGTTCCATTTCACATAAAGTTGTTCAAAAGGATGTACCGAAAACTAGCAAATGGTATTCTATGGACAGAGCGAGGTCTGTCTAAAAGACCCCGGCAAGAGATCCTATGTTTTTAGAAAACCCTTAAAAAACCTTAATGTGAATATAAGACCTACACGAAAGATCCTCCATGGATAGAAGAACTTCAACTGATTGTTTATAGATAGAAAAACTTAAATCGCAATAGATAGATAATGAAGAAATGAAGATCATTTAATGGTCCTCTGAAAGACTTGTAATCCTCTATGGAGAAAAAATTTTCAAGATCCCTATATGTATGGATAACTTTGTTAAGATCATCTACTGATAAATCTCTTCGAAAGACTGTCCAGGGGTGGAAATCTTTTTGAATTTTTTATGGCATAGGGACTGTACAGATCCTCCACACATAGGAAACCTCTGGAGGAGTGTTTTAGATAGATGGCATTCTCGAGTTATTTTAGAGAGACTTATGGAGGTCAAATACATACAGGGTAACATAAAAAAAACTGCAACAAAGTCAAACGCCATAATTTTTATTATACCCTCCACCATACTACGGAGGATATATTAACTTTGTAATTCCGTTTGTAACTCCTCGAAATACTCATGTCAGACCCAACAAAGTATATATATTCTTGACTAGCGTAAAATTCTAAGTCGATTTAGCGCTTTCCGTCCGTCTGTTGTAATCACGCTATCTTTCGAACGAATTGAGATAGAAGACTAAAATTTTGCACACATGTTTATTTTTCCAATAGGCAGGTTAAGTTTGTAAATGGGCCATGTAGGTCCACGTCTCCATATAGCCCCCATATAACGGTACCTCCCGATATTCGGTATTTTGATGATTTTAGCGACATTATTCAACGGAATTGTTTCAAAATTGGTATTTTAAGTTCGAAACGGACACTACAGCCTATGACAGAAAATTAGCTGTGCAGGTCCACGTCTTCCTATAGCCCCATATAACGGTACCTCCCTATATTCGATATTTTGGTGATTTTAGCGACATTATTAACCGGAATTGTTTAAAATTTGGTATTTGAAGTTCGTAATGGATACTACAGCCTATGACAGAAAATTGTCTGTGCAGGTCCAAGTCTTCATATAGCCCGCATATAATGGTATCTCCCAATATTCGGTATTTTGATGATTTTAGCGCCATTATTCACCAGAATTGTTTCAAATTACGTATTTAGAATTCGTAATAGGAACTTCAGTCTGTGACAGACAATTTTCTATGCAGGTTCAGGACTTCGTATAGGCCCCATATATCAGTACCTCCCTATATTCGGTATTTTGACGATTTTAGGTACAATACCCACCGAAATTATTTGAAGTTCGTAATGAATGCTACAGCCTGCGACAGAAAATTGTCTATGTTGGTCCAGGTCTTTGCACAGCTCCGATATAACGGTACCTCCCTATATACAATATTTGGAGGATTTTAGCTACATTATTGACCGTTTAATTCAAGTTTCGAATTTGAATATGGTAATGGCTTATGACAAACAACGCATATGTAGGTCCACGTCGTATATACTCCAATATACTATCTTCGGTATTTTTAAAATTATAACAGAATTTTTTAAGGATTTTATTTTTTGAAAATTTTCAAATTCATTCCAAATGGTGGAGGGTATTCAAAGTTCGGCACGGCCGAACTTACTGATTTTTTTATATAAATTTTATTGAATGAAAGCAAAAAATGTCGGAAATAGCATCAAATTTTAGAATAAATTTAGATTGGTTCGAATCGGTCACCCTTGGCTCTAATTATGGTCTTCAAACGCCCAATGAAACCGTCACATGCTGCCCAAATGTTGCTCTGCGGTATTTTGGTCCATTCCGGTATTTTGGTCCATTTGGTTCCATATGCGGTATTTTGGTCCATTCACTTTGGTATTTTTAGTGCCAACCTTGTTTTCCAAAATACTCCAGACACAATAGTCCGACGGATTGGTATCCGGAGATTTTGGTGGCCATTGTGCGCTGGAAATGAAGCGAGGAACCTCTTTTTCTAACCATATTTGGGTTGCGCGTGCTGAGTACTGTTGGAATGTCCAAGGTTTGCGGTAAAAATGTTTGCGTGCCCAAAACTTTAATACACCCTCCAGAATATTTCCGCGATAATATTCGGCATTTATTCTGATACGAGCTATCATCATGGCCGGCGCATGAATTCTGCCTGGCTTCTTGAATTCTTTTTTAGCTGACCTCTTTGGCAAATAAACACAATCATTTTGTTTGTTTACAAACTTCTGGACAACGAATGATTTCTCATCGGACCATCAGAAAATAAAATTCGGCATTTCACCACTTTCGGTCAAGCGAAGCAACTCTTAAGCTCTTTTGAGTCTATTTTCTTTCTGTTGCGGTGTAAGTTCTTGAACTTTTTGGAATTTCAATTGCCGAATGGAATATTGCGATATGTTCAGCTCTCGAGCCTTTTTTCAGCCACTGCGACGCGGGTTTAAAGAAAACACACTATCACGCTTGAATTCCATCACGAATAACTTTTTTTCTGGGAAACTCTGACCAAAATGCTTTTGTACGCTTGTAAACAATATAATGAGATGTCACTGGAATAATTTAAAAGCTGTCGGACGATTGGCTTAGAAATGTAAGCAGTCTGAAATTGGTTGCAGTTTTTTCATCTCACCCTGAAATCGTGGTTTCGACACGAAAATACAAAACTGTTGCCATTCTTGGCTGAACGAAATATGAAACGAAATATACACGGTTATCAGCTACAAGTGATATAGCCTTTAAGACCTTTAGATCGAAAGCATTCTAGTGGTTTTTCTAAAAATAGAGAACCATTTTGAGGTCTTCTATGTAAAGAAGGTATTTTCCAGACATCTAGAAATTCTCTATAGATAGAAGGTCAATTAAGAATCATCTATGAAATGAGAGCATTCTCCATATAAAGGACTTCTAAGGAAGGAAACTTGTACATATATAGGAAATTAATCGAGTCCTGTTTTACATATTTTGTAGATACTTAACTCTTCTGTCTGCTGTAGATAGAACACCTTCTTGAGAAAAAATATTGTTTTAAAGATACAGAACCTTGTGAGATTCTTATCTAAGTGGGAGATATTTTAAAATCTATATTGAAATTGAATAAATTTTAACCGAACTTTTATAGGGAAGAATTTTTGAAAACATATAGTTTTAAACTTCATTACACAAAAGACTGCAAAATACAAATGTGTAATCCAAAAAAATTCCATGAAATATTAAGCTTGAAGCAATTGTTTATTTTTACTCTGGTAATTAATTTTTATTACCCTCCATACCCAAATGGCCATAAAACACGATTTGAGACTCTTGCTTCAAATTACGTTGCGGCTTCTAAACATTTATGCAAAAAAATAAAATAATAATAATAATGATGGAAAAGAAAAATCAAACGAGTTATGAAGAAAAACCATTTCCATCATATATATTCATATACATACTTGCATGGGTACATATGTATGTACACATGCATAAGAAGCAAAGTCTGTTCTCAAATTTCACCACTTTCCATACCAGTTTTTATGGCCCAGGCATTTTGGCGTTGTGTGCTCTGCTCGGTCAGTTCTTAATTGTAGGATTTTAAGAATTTCTTTTTGATTTTAATTATTTTAAATGTATGGTTGTTGTTGCTATCGTTTGTCTTGTTCTTCTCTATGAACATTAAGAACCAGTAGAAGTAGAAGAAGATTAATGTACATAGATTGGAGAGAGAGAATCCATGCTACTGCCACAACAACATCGTCTTGTTTTAACGATATTTTAATGTCGGTGCGTGCACATTTACGAGGCAGGGGCGATAAGTCAGGGATGTGTTATTGATAGAAGACTTTTCAAAGGTATCTATAGGATTTAGGACGTCTAAATGCCGTCTATAGATAAAATAACTTGAAATGATTTCCTATAAAAAGCCCTCCGAAGCTCTTCTATAGTCTTCGTGTTCCGAATTCCCTTGAAATCTATATTAATAAAAGAGTAAAGTAATCGACTGACTGACTGATTTAACGATTCATCAAGGCCCAGGCGGAACGACTAAATTAAGAATCTTGAAACTTTGGGTGAGGGTCAGATAAGGCTGGGTTTTTTTGAAATTCGTACTAGAACAATACGAAAACCAGAAAAGAAAGTCTTAAAGTCGGGAGGGGCCGACTTTATGATACCCTACACCACTTTGCTATTTTGGTAGAGCTCCACATAACAATTAAAAGTTTTTATGGGAGAATTCAATCATACACGCTATAATTATAATTATAATTATAATTCAAAATTTCAAAAGACTAAATATGCCGAAGCATCTGTATCTTTTAAATTCGAACTTGTATTGCCCATTTGATATATATGGGAGCTATATCCAAATCTGAACTGATCTTGGTCAAATTTGGCAAAGATATTTCTGAGCTGTATTTGATATATTTGCCTGAATATCGTTGTGACGGAGTGCATATTACGGCTGTGGGTAACAAATACAACAAATCGGATGAACCATATATGTATGGGAGCTACAGCTATACCTGAACCGATCTTCACCAAATTTAACATACTAGCTTCTACTCAATTCGGTCTTAAGTGCCAAATTTCATACGATTTGGGCAAATATTAGACGTTTGGTGCACAATAAAAGGTAAATCGAACGAAGTTATATATGGAAGATATATTCAAATCCGAACCGATCTCGATAAAATTTAGCAAAGGTATTTCTGAGCTGCATTTGATATATTTCCCCAAATATTGTTGTTACAGAGTGCATATTACGGCTGCGGAGGACAAAAATAACAAATCGGATGAACAATATATATGGGAGCTATAGCTATATCTGAACCTATTTCGATAAAATTTGGCATACTTATTTTCAGGCCTAATTTGGTTGTATATGCAAAATTTTATACTATTCGGGCTGATATTACACGTTTGGTGGACAATAAATTACAAATCGGACGAAGATATTTAGGGGAGCTATATTTTATTATCTCCAATTTCTATAGAGTTCGTCCTTGGGCCAAACAAATGATTTGTGCAAAATTTCATATGGATCGGGTAATAAATGCGAACTGTACTTTGTTCAAAAAAATACATGGACAGACGGACAGGCGGACGGACATGCATAAATCCACTCAGAATGTGATTCTATGCAGATCATCAAAAAGAACTATGGGTCTATCTCGTTTCCTTTTGCCTGTTACAAACAAATGCACAAATACATAATGCCCTGACCACCTTGTGGTGGTAAACGGTACTACTTTTAGTACAATTTGAATATGGAGGATCGGATGGAGCTGGAATCCTGAAATTTGAAATAAACATTACTGGCCGAGTGTAGGATTGGGATGTGGAGGTAAATTCCGAAATTTGTACTTATGTGCATGAAAAGTGCTAAATGGTACTAAATTTGCTACAAATTTTGGAAATGTACTACATTTGGTACCATTTCGTAGCATGTGAACGGTTAGAGCTAAAAGCTTGATTTTTGGAATGGTAACCAAGGTGGAGGAGTACAGTCGATGTAAGGAGGTAGTTTTAGAAGTGTGTGCTCATGTACTCGAAAAGTACAAAACGGTACTAAACTTAGTACAATTTGAATTTTGAGGAACAAATGGAGTTGGAATCCAGAAATTTGAAATTAACATTACTGGCGGAGTGTAGGATTGGGATATGGGGATGTTTTCGAAATTGTACTAAATGGTACTAAATTTGGTACAATTTCGATTTGGGTAAACCGATAGAGCTGGAATTTTGAAATTTAGAAATAAGATTAGTATTACTTTCTAGGAATGAGAAATTTAGGTAATTATGAAAATTCGTACTTATGTGTACTAAATGGTGCTAAATTTGGTACAATGTAAATTTTGGGATAGTCAATAGAGTTGTAATCCTGAAATTTGGAACTAAGATTACTATTTCATTGTAGAATAGTGAAATGTAGGTAATTTTGGAAATTCGTACTTATGTCCACTAAAGGGTACCAAATTTGGTACAATGTAAATTTTGGGATAACCAATAAAGTTGGAATCCTAAAAATTGGAAATAAGACTACTATTGCATAGTACGGCTGAGGTATGTAGATTGGTTTCGAAATTTGTACTTATGTGTACTAAATGGTACTAAATTTTTCTGTCCCTCTGTCTGTCCGTTGTAATCACGCTAGAAGGCTAAAATTTTGCACACATGTCTATTTTGCCAGTAGGCAGCTTAAGTTCGTAAATGGACCATGTAGGTCCACGTTTTCATATAGCCACCATATAACGGTTCCTCCCGGTATTCGGTATTTTGATGATTTTAGCGACATTATTCACCGGAATTGTCTCATATTTGGCATTTGAAGTTCGAAATGGATACTACAGCCTGAGACAGAAAATTGTCTGTGCAAGTCCACGTCTTCGCATAGCCCCCATATAATGGTACCTCCCTATATTCGCTATTTTGATGATTTTAGCGACATTATTCACCGGAATTATTTCAAATTTGGTTTTTGAAGTTCGAAATGGATACTACAGCCTAAGGCAGAAAATTGTCTATGCAGGTCCACGTCTTCGTATAGCCCCCATATAACGATACATCCCAATATTCGGTATTTTGATGATTTTAGCGTCATTATTCACCGTAGTAATTTCAAATTACGTATTTAGTTAGAGTTCGTAATGGGAACTACAGTCCGTGACAGAAAATTGCCTATGCAGGTCCAGGCCTTCGTATAGGCCCCATATATCAGTACCTCCTTATATTCGGTATTTTGACGATTTTAGGTACAGTACTCACCGAAATTGTTCGAGATGTCGTATTTGAATTTCGTAATGGAAGCTACAGCCTGTGAAAGAAAATTGTCTAGGCAGGTCTAGGTCTTCGTATAGCTCATATAACACTACCTCCCTATGTACGGTATTTTGATGATTTTAGCTCATTATTCACCGTTTATTTCAAGTTTCGAATTTGAATATATTAGTGGCTTGTGACAAACAATGCCTATGTAGGTGCACGTCGTACAGGCCCTAATATAACGGCTATATTCGGTATTTTTAAAATGTTAACAGAATTTTTGGCGAATATTATCTTTTTTCAAAATTTTTCAAATTCGTTCTAAATGGTGGAGGGTATTCAAAGTTCGGCCCGGCCGAACTTACTGCTTTTTTACTTGTTATAATTTCGCTGTCCAATAGCCAGTCTGGGATTTTAAAAATTTCAAGTGGATTTAATAGTCGTCGATTTGTAGATCAACCCCCCAAATAAGGTTTAGGGATGATGGACCAAAGTTTTTTGGAGCTTTAAAAAAATGTTTAAAAGTGATGAGGCTACCTTGCAATGTAAACGTTCAAAACGCCGATATATACGTTTTTTTTTTTTTTTGCCTTAGCCTTAGCCTTAGCCTTGGTATTGTATTATTTCCCCTGCCTATTTCAAGAAGTCCTATATATTATTTCTATTCAATTTAAAATCCTTAACTTAATTTCCCATTAGCTCCTCGTATGCACTCTTATCTTAATCGAAGTTGTATTAGAACATGTTCTTAACTGCACATTTTTTTTTTTGTTCTCAAGAATTTATACATCACATCTTCCTACTCGCATAGAGATCTTCTGGGGCTAGCGCAGGAAAACAGGTTAGACAGAAGCCATGGCATGGCAGAAGTATGTTTACATTGAGATGATGGTCCAAAAACCAAAGATATCTTCTAATGCCACCGCATTTACACTGGTTGGGATAGACGACGTACGTGGTCGAAAAGTACGGTTTCTTCTGGCGATAAGAAACACCAACACAAATCCACTTTGTGTTGTTGTATTTATATCTCAATTACTAATGATGGGTAATTGTTGTTTTTGTGGATGTGGATGATGGCGGCGATGCTGGACATGTGCACTAAATATTCTTATGGAAGAATCGCCATGATCGGAAAGACATTTGGAGAAAGTGACACACAGCTAATGAGCGCGTTGGTTTCATTGTCCGGGTTTTGTTGTGGAACATTTTGTCGATCCATTGTAGGCAAATGACATTATTGAAAACTAATTACAGAAATGTTCTTAAGGATATGCAAAAAATCCTTAAACAGACCAGAAAGAAAAGGTTTGGAATCGGAGGAGGTCTCTAACGAATGTTTCAAGAAGAAATGATAAGAAGATAATATACCCTTCATCTTATTTCTTGGGGGGTATAAAAACTCCCATAACAACTGTGCTATTTTTTGGATGAGTGCATCACATCCCTGATGTGAAGATTCGACACTTCGGTCTAATTCTTCTAATACCGACCAACGGTAAAAATTATGAATAATCTGAAATCTTTAAAAAAATTAGTGAAATAACTGACTGACTGAGAGTCCACGCCCAGACAAAAAAGCTGAAGATAGAATTTTAAAATTTTGCACTAATCCCGGTTTTGGTGCGTGTGAAATACGTCCTAAAAAGGTACGAAAAGAAGTAAAATGTAAGGGTACAAAAAGTACGAAAAATACTAAAATCTACTAAAAATGTCATATTTTTCATTGGCCGAACGGAATGAGCTAGAATTCTGAAATCTGGAATGAGAGTCACTGATGGAGTGCAGGATAGATGTACCAAAGGATTTTTGGAAATTCAAACTTTAAGGTTACCAAAAGTCCTAAAATGGTACTAAACTTCGTAAATGGTACCGTTTGGTGTTATGTGAATGGGTAGAGCTAAGAACTTGAAATTTAGTATGGGAATCAAGGTTGGAAAGTAAACTTGATATATGAAGATGGATTAGGAAATATGTACTAATTGTGCGAATTGTACCAAATGGTTCTAAATTTGGAACAATTTGGTTTAGAGAGAAGGGATGAAACTGGGATTTCGAAATATTTTATTGGGGTCCCTGTTGGTGGTAGTTTTGTGAGAAATGAGTGGTTTCGGAAATGTGTACTACAAGTGTTCGAAAATTACTAAGTAGTACTATATTTGGTACAATTTGTTATTGGGCGGACAGATATGTGCTTGAAATCTGAAATTTGGTATTAGAGACGCTGTTCATGCGTAGCATGGACTGTGCACTATACTTGTTCGAAAAGTACTTAATGGTACTATACAGGGTGAGATAAAACAAGTTAAAAAGCAGTAAGTTCGGCCGGGCCGAACTTTGAATACCCTCCACCATTTGGAGCGAATTTGGAAATAAAATCCGGAAAAAACTTTGGTAAAACTTTAAAATACCGAATATTGCTGTTATATTAGTGCTTATACGACGTGGACCCACACAGGCATTATTTGTCATGAGTCATTGCCAAACTCAAATTCGGAACTTATATAAACGCGAATAAAGTACCTAAAATCATCAAAGTATAGAATATACCGGTACCGTTATATCGGAGCTTTGCGAAGACATGAACTTCAAATACGACATTTCAAACAACTTCGGTGAGTATTGTACCTAAACTCGTCAAAATACCGAATATAGGGAGGTACTGGTATATGGGGCCTATACGAAGACCTGGACCTACATAGACAATTTTCTGTCACAGACTGGAGTTTCCATTACGAACTCTAAATGCGTAATTTGAAAAAAAAAATTGGTGAATAAAGACGCTAAAATCACCAAAATACCGAATATAGGGAGGTACCGTTATATGGGGGATATACGAAGACGTGGACCTGCACAGACAATTTTCTGTCTTAGGCTGTAGTATCCATTGCGAACTTCAAATACCAAATGTTGAACAATTCCGATTAATAATGTCGCTAAAATCATCAAAATACCAAATATCGGGAGGTACCGTTATATGGGGGCTATATGAAAACGTGGACCTACATGGCCCACTTAACCTGCCTACTGTAAAAATAAACCTGTGTGCAAAATTTTAGCCTTGTTTCTCAATTCGTTCGAAAGATAGCGTGATTACAACAGACAGACGGACATGGCTAAATCGTCTTAGAATTTTACGCTGATCAAGAATATATATACTTTGTTGGGTCTGACATGAGTATTTCGAGGAGTTACAAACGGAATGACAAAGTTAATATACCCTCCATAGTATGGTGGAGGGTATAAAGACTACAACAAAGTCAAACGCCATAATTTTTACTTTTTTTAAATTTTATTGAATGAAAGCAAAAAATGTCGGAAATAGCATCAAATGTTAGAATAAGTTTAGATCTGTTCGAATTGGTCACCTTTGGCACGAATAATGGCCTTTAAACGGCCAATGAAACGGTTACACGCAGCCCGAATGTTGCTCCGTGTTTTTTTTTTTTGCCCATTCCCGGCTGAACAAGGAATGTTTTCTCTTCATCATCATCAAAGAAAACCAAATTCGGCAGTTCATCACATTCGGCCAAGCGAAGCAACTCTTTAGCTCTTTTGAGTCTATTTTTTTCTGTTGCGGTGTAAGTCCTTGCACTTTTTGGAATTTCAATGGCTTTAACTCGAGCTAATTTTTCAATATTTGCCGAATGGAATATTGCGATATGTTCTGCTCAAGAGCCATTTTTCGGCCACTGCGACGCGAGTTTTGATCAAGCCGCTTCTTTACTTTTCGAACCATTTCTGCTGATGTTGCTGTTTTCTTCCGTCCACTTCCTTGGCGTCGGTCTACGCAACCAGTATCACGGACAAAAAAGATTATTACACATTCAAAGATTTATTCACATTTAGATGCTGGAGTGCTCTAACAATAGCCACTTGTGGTTTTCCAGCCAAATAAAAAAATCACACTATCGCGCTTGAATTCCATCACGAATAACTTTTTTTCTGGAAAATCTTACCAGAAGGCTTTTGTACGCTTGTAAACAATATAATGAGCTGTCACTGGAATAATTTGAACAGCTGTCGGACAAGTGGCTTAAAAATGACAGCAGTCTGAAGTTGGTTGCAGTTTTTTCATCTCTCTCAAAAATGTTGTTAAACTGAACAAATTGTGAACTTTTGACTATTCGCTGACGAAGTAGCGGACACTTACTAATAACATATTAACTGAGCAGAGTCCATGATTTAGTCCTCCTCACGATATACATATATAATTAGTCATTTGCTGATATTTACCATCGCTGATTCCAACTTGTCTGATTAATGTTTCAGTTTTCCCTTTAACCCCAAAAAATAAAAGTGATAAACAAATCAAATTCTCTGACTTAAAAGTGCAATTTCCTCTTAAAAAAGAAAAGTCTATGAAAATGAATTACAAATAAAATGTGACATTGCAAAACCCAGCACACACACTACCATAACTCAATTGTTGTAGGGTGGGGTGGGTATACCTATTTGGAGATTTTATGCAATTAATGGCAAAATTACTTTTATTGTTTGGTAGCTACTGGCCTTACAGAACCCATCAGCACAGGTGAATTCTATACAAACATTATCTACCTATACAAATATATGGTGTGTGTATGGGACCGCATTCACAAAAAACATCATTTCGAATACATTGCGACAGTAAATTTCAATGACGTTGCATGTTGCACGTCAATTTCATTATTTTCTGTTTCTGTTTTCGATTTTGTTTTCGTTTTTGCGCCAAACATTTCCAGCATTCATCATTGCCAGTAGGAAAATTATCACTCTATCGTCATTATTTAATTCTTCCGTTTGTAATTTGCATTAATTACTAATTACTTCAATGCTTAGGAAAGTGAAAAACAGACGAAAACAAACAAAACGACATAGGTTTTAGATGCATCATCAGAAAATCGATGAATCATTGATCTCAAAATTCTTTAATTACATTCTGTGAAAATTTAATCCATGGCGTATATAAGCCTAAACATAATGATTTTTATGTAAACAAAGCGGCGTTTTCAATTTCACATGCAAATGCAAAATCTGCGAGAAATAAACAGGAATTTGATAGGGAAAAAATAAGTTTGCGTATCATATTAATGTTTATACATAAATCTTAAATAAGTAGGTGGATTATATTGCAAGATATTTAAGATTTAGACCCCGGATCTCTTTGAACTAATCTTCATGCAGGTCACTTGAGGTCTATATTTGACTTACGTCTGTATGTCTGTCTGTCTGGCATTGTGAGTTCGATAACTCTCAAAGGGTGTATCCGATTTCGTTCAAACTTGATACATCGTTATATTATTATCAAACTTAGAACGAGTTTGGAGATGGGCAATATTGGTCCGACTCCTCCACAAAATATCAAAATTTTGAAAGAAAATAATTTACCTCACAGAAAGAGAAAGGATAATTTAAAATTTTCAAATCCCAATAAATGTATCAGGAAAAATGGGTGAAATTGGAAATTATTGTACCTCTAGCACCACCCCCCACCCCTTTTTTTAGTTCTCAAAATGTAGACTTTTCAGACTTTCAAGGTTTTATACAGTATTCTCTCCTTTTTCGGAAAGAATAATATTAAATTGTTTACCTTTTACACCAAAAAGTCTTCAAATTCATTCATTTTGAATTTTTCCGATGCGAATATTGGTAAAACCATTGGACCCACATCTAATTTTTAGTTCAAAACTATTTCAACGTCTGAATATATAAACCTTAACAACCAAAAGTTTCCTCAATATCAAAATTCTAAATTTAAGCTCTATCTTTTCACCCAATGGCCATATAGTAGCATTTAGTACGCCCATCCAAAACAATTTACATCTATCCATCCTACACGCCAATTGTGAACCAAAATTTGTACGATTTAGTATTTTTCGAATAATTATGGAACGCATTTTCATACCAACAGAGCCTCAAATTTCGGGATTCCAATGCTGAATTCAGTACTTTTCGGACACATGGCCAAACTATCATCAAACACAAATACCAACAGTTATCTAAATTTCAAATTTCAGATTCTAATCACTATCCCTAAATCCAATACCAAATATACAGGGTCAGATGAAAAAACTGCAACCAACTTCAGACTGCTGTCATTTCTAAGCCACCCGTCCGACATCTGTTAAAATTATTCCAGCAGAAATGTCTCGAAAGGAAAAGTAAAAGCAACTTGATCGAAATCCACGCCGCAGTGGCCGAAAAATGGCTCGTGGGCTAAACATATTGCAATATTCCATTCGGCAAATATTGAATAATGAGCTCGGGGTAAAGCCATTGAAATTCCAAAAAGTGCAAGAGATTACACCGCAACAGAAAGAAAATAGACTCAAAAGAGCTAAAGAGTTGCTTCGCTTGGCCGAAAGTGGTAAACTGCCAAATTTGGTTTTCTCCGATGAGAAAACATTCGTTGTCCAGCAGTTTGTAAACAAACAAAATGATCATGTTTACTTGCCAACGAGGTCAGCTGAAAATGTGCACCTTCGGTGAGCCACCAGAACTCAAGCGCCGGCCATGGTGATGATGTGGACCGCCGATGGTCGCTCACCGCTCGTATTAATCGACCGTGGCATCAGAATAAATGCCGAATATTATCGCGAAAATATTCTGGAGGGGGTATTGAAGTCTTGAGCACGCAAACATTTTGGCATCGCGCTCAGCACGCGCCACTCAAAAATGGTTACAAAATGAGGTTCCTCGCTTCATTTCTGTGCACAATGGCAACCAAAATCTCCGGATATCAATCCGTTGGACTATTGTGTCTGGAGTATTTTGGAAAGCAAGGTTGGCACTAAAAAATACCGAAGTGTCGATCATCTCAAGCAAGCGCTTCGCCGGGAATGGGCAAAAATTCAGCAGAGTAACATTTGGGCAGCGTGTGATGGTTTCATTGGCCGTTTGAAGGCCATAATTCGTGCCAAAGGTGAACAATCCGAAGGTGAACAATCATTCAATAAAATTTAAAAAAAAATAAAAATTATGGCGTTGGACTTTGTTGCATTTTTTTTATCTCACCCTGTAGAATACAAGTTTTTTTCCTTTTTCGGAAAGAGTAATGGAAAATATTTTCCATATTACACAATAAAGTCTTCAAAATCTTTCATTTTGAAATTTACCGAGGATTTGTAAAACCACATTTCTGAAACCACCTTAATATCAAAATTTGAGGATTCCCGCCCTACCTCTTCATCCAATAGCAAATTTAGTACTTTTTCTACAAATATAGGACATATTTCCAAACCACCGTGAAATCTCAAACACAGATACCAACAGTTATCTAAATATCAAATTTCAGAAATACCTTCACCCAATATCAAATATAGGACCATTCAGTACTTTTCGTAAAATTATAGGATGCATTTCTGAAACCACCCCATATCTCAATTCCAGATGCCAGCAGAGACCTCAACAACAAATTTGAAGATTCCAGCCCTATCCCTTCACCCAATACCAATTTTACTACCATTTCGTGCAATTATAGTTCATATTTCTAAAACCACCTCCATATCTCAATTCTAGATACCAACAGAGACCTCAACAAAAAATTTGAAGATTCCAGCCCTATCCCTTCACCCAATACCAATTTTTGTACCATTTTGTACTTTTCGTAAAACAATCTTTGGTACATCTATCCTGCACTATAACAGAGAATCTTATTCCAAATTTCTTAATTCTATCTTTTCTGCTTCCTCAAATATAAATGGTACCATATTTAGTACCTTTTAATACTTTTCGTACCGAATTTCCAAAAACCCAGCCTTATCTGACGCCTTCGGACCAAGAGTGACCCTCATGCAAAATTTGAAGATTCTAGCTTCAGCCGTTTCGTCTGGCCGTTGACGAATCGTTAAGTCAGTCAGTTTTTTCACAACTCTTTCATGTACAGTGAAACCTGCTAGCAGTGGACAGCGACGGTTAACCGAAATTTTATCCATTTTAAGGAGGTATCCACCAATCTCCTTTTGTTACATTTTATTAAATAAATAGAAAAATTATTTAACCTCCCAAAGGCGGACACATCCTTACCATGGAAAAATTTCGGTTGACCGTTGCTGTCCACTGTTGACGTATCACGGTAACGAGCGATGGTACGAGACACAAAAGGTTTATTCACATTTGAATGCTGGAGTGCTCTAACGATAGCCACTTGTGGTTTTCCAGCCAAATATAAAGAAATCACACTATCACGCTTGAATTCCAATACGAATAACTTTTTTTCCTGAAAAATTCTTTTGTGCGCTTGCAAACAATATAATGAGCTGTCACTGAAATAATTTTAACAGCTGTAGGACGAGTGACTTAGTAATGACAGCAGTCTGAAGTTGGTTCCAGTTTTTTCACCTCACCCTGTATGAGTTTGGGCTCACTGTCCTTGTTAAACTCGATTCGATTAAATATTATTTTTTGAAAAAGAACATCAAGCATGTGTCCTTAATGCTCCCCTAGAGACTCAGAGACTTCAACAATCTATTCCAATTTCGCCAATACGAGCGATAATCGATTGATTTTTTTTCATACCCCGGTAAACCCTCAGAATTTAAAGAACTGATAGGAGAACGGACTGGCCTGTGGAGATTCTAAAAATCCTAAACTTCAATTTAAATATTCAATTTTCCCCCTTCCTATACAAATTTTTGACTTAGTTACCGATTTTCCTAAGTCTTCTGGGACCTTTAAAAACTTCTAGTTTTACTATGGCCTAAGATCAATGACTTTGAGAACGAACATGCATAAATATTTCCGTCAACATATCAATTCCAAACAAGTGTAATTCGTACATGCAAACATACATACGTACATACACACATATATCAGTAAATGTAATGAGCAGCCATTTATATACAAGTTCACCGATATACGATATATGCATTATAAAAAAAAAACAACAACCACATTGAACTTGCTTAGCGGGATTACACAGACCTAAGTGACGACGACGGCGGCGACGATGACTTTAAGAGACTCTAGGTATAAGAAAATGCAAAAAAAACCTAACTGGGGACTACCAATGATAGCGTCATTTGAAACCAAAATTTTATAACCAGTCAACAATAATTAAAAGTTGGGTGGTTAAAATGCCAAGGGAACTAAATTAAAAAATTTTAATAAATAAAATATAATAAATAAATTAATTTAATTTAAAATAAGATTTTAAAGATTACAAATATTATAAAAATTTAGAGTAGTCGTATATAGAAGTTTTTGGAACCGTCCATGACCCTATGGGATAGGTAACTGAAAATAAAAACAAGTTAAAAAGGTATCAGTCGGTTTTGCCGACAGATGTATACCCCCAGCCAATATTCGATTATTTAAATATGTTTTGACTTCTGTTATGATAACTCAAATTTTTGACCCTCTATTGAGTAGGTTCCGAAGGAATGGGCCAATATTGTCCATTTCGTATCGGACCTAAATTAATATGATATAAATATTGCGACGTGGCAGGTTTCGACTATATTGGTTACTTCCTTCTCTTTATATGAGATATGTGCAATTTTTAGAAAAATTGCTGACAGGTTTCACAAGTTATGACAGATAATAATATTGAAAATGGTGGCCCTTTGTTGGTAAGTTACCAGAAGGAATTCGCAGATACATACCATCTTCTTGAGAGTTGGATGCTTATTTCGCTTTCTTTAAACGTCTTGTTTTTCAAAATCTTCAAGCCTATATGGGGAAAGAAAGAAATTTCCCGATCTCTACCATCTTCATGACAAATTCACTGTTGATGGAAATATTGAGATGTACCAAGTCAGAATGAAATCGGACGTTGATTTCGGGTATTATGAACTTCATGGATATTCAAAAATTTGACCCTTTGTGGGAGAGGTACCAGAAGGCGTAGACCGATATATACCATATTGTGATGTGTGAATTACGGAGAAAACCTGATGCTTATTTCGGATTTTATAATCGTTTTGGTTATTCAAAACTTTGACCCTTTGTGGGGGAGATACCAGAAAAAATGTTTCGATCTTTACCACCTTTGTAACAGATCTTGTCTTGATGGAAGTATTGAGCTGTACTAAATCTGAATGAAATCTGATGTTAATTTCGCGTTTTATGAGCTGAATGGATATTCAAAATTGTGACCCTTTGTGGGGGAAGTACTAGAAGGAATGGACCGATACATTTTCACAGCAGATCTGGTGTTAGTAGAAATAATGGGATGTGTGAAATATGAAGAGAACCGGATGCTTATTTCGGATTTTATAATCGTTTTGGCTATTCAAAACTTTGACCCTTTGTGGGAGATGTACCAGAAGGAATGGTCCGATCTCTACCATCTTTATAACAGATCTTGTCGTAATAGAAATATTGAGATTTGCCAAGTCTGAATGGATTCGGATGTTAATTTCGTGTTTTATAAGCTTCATGGATATCCAAATTTTGACCCTTTGTATGGGAGGTACCAGAAAGAGTGGACCGATGTATCCAATCACCACAGCAGATCTTGTATTTGTAGAAATAATAGAATGTGTGAAATATGAAGAGAACCGGATGCTTATTTCGGATTTTAAAATCGTTTTGGCAATTCAAAACTTTGACCCTTTGTGGGGGAAGTACCAGAAGAAATGGTCCAATCTCTACCATCATTATAAGAGATCTTGTGCTAATAAAAATATTGATATTTGCAAAGTCTGAATGTAATCGGATGTTAATTTCACGGATATTCAAAATTTATACCGTTTGTGAGGGAGGTACCAGAAGTAGTGGGCCGATATATTCCATATTCACGCCAGACCTTGCGTTAATAAAAATATTGTGATGTTTGTAATTTGAAGACAGTCGGACTCTTACATCATATTTGATAAGAATTTTAAAAATTCAACATTTTGACCCTTTGTGGGGGAAGTACTTCATGGAGTGGATCGATATTGTCCATTTTCGCACCTGACCTAGCACTGATGCAAATATTAGGATTTGCAATGTTGGAGCAAAATCGGATAATCCTTTCTCTTTTTGGTGCAGTAAAATATTTTTTTGAAATATTTCTGGTTGAGGTACCAGAAGGAGTGCACCGATATTGTCCATCTACGAACCCGATCTAAATTTGATAATAATATTACGATGTGCCAAGGTTGGACCGAATCGGATACTCCCTTCGAGAGTTATCGTGTGCACAAGCCAGAGAGACAGTCGAGCGGAAGAACGAACGGACACCCCTAGATAGACTCCAAATGTCCTGAAACGGGTTTGGAAAGATTTGAAAAGAGACCTAGGGTCTGAAACCGTTATTCCGATGAGGCACGTTTTGGCCGTATCAAATGATATATACCCTCTCTAGCCATTGGGCTGGCTGAGGGTATAAAAATCACTCCTCAAAAGGGAAACACTATTATTCGTATAAAAATACAAACTCTGAATAATATTAGAAGAGCCCTTACAACCGTTTGTAAGGGATTTTCTTAATTTGGAACCCGATCATTGTCCCTACTTACATTTCGCATTATTTTATATTTGCCACTTAAGGCATTTTGCATTTCACCCACCATTGAAACAGTTTTAATGCACATACGGTAAAACGTTTGAAAATCTCCAACAACATTTTACATTGACCGTAAACTTGTAGTGAATCTAAACCGAAAATAAGGAGATAAGGAGAGAATAATAACCTAAACAAAATGACGAAAAGAGAACTAAACAAAATTACCGCTTAACTAACGATCTCAAGCAAAACATTGATCTGCATTCGACATCAGCTTCAACTATTATTAGTAGAGCTGTGAAAATTCAATGTCAAGAAGATGGTGCAGATGATGATGAGTCCATCTGTCCACTTTAAAATATAATTAGTCAAATTAATTTGTGAATACTGGTTAGAAGTGTTTGTTAGCTTCTGTGGTTAAATTGGACCAAAGACCAAGAATCAATGCTATTATATATTGGCATGTTTGCGCGGATAATTTGGTTCTAGTTCCAATGTCTTGTTTAAAACTGCAGCTACTGCCCAACCAGCCACAGATCTTCAGCGAATAAAATTTTAGATGTCTAAATATTTTTTAATAAAATCTAAATTGCTTCCAAAAGCTGTCGACTACCTTCAGCAGCAATGTAAGGATTTGGTTTTCTTGACGACTGACCGCCACACTGTATTGATTTTTTACTTTTATTTTTATTACGAAATAAAGGGCTTTCGGAGCTAGATTCTTCAAAAATTTTGCACAAGGGTCAGTCTTGGTGCGCAGGCATGTGATAAGGCTGGGATTTGGGAAATTCGTACTAAAAAGGTACGAAAGGTACAAACAATTAAATACAGGGTGAGATGAAAAAACTGCAACCAACTTCAGACAGCTGTCATTTCTATGCCACCAGTCCGACAGCTATTAAAATAATTCCAGTGACAGTTCATTATATTGTTTACAAGCGTACAAAAGCATTTTGGTGAGAATTTTCCAGAAGAAAAATTATTCGTTATGGAATTCAAGCGTGATAGAGTGAATTCTTTATATTTGTCGGGAAAACCACAAGTAGCTATAGTTAGAGCACTCCAGCATTTAAATGTGAATAAATCTTTTGTATCCTCGTTACCGTGATACTGTTAGCGTAGTCCGATGTCAAGGAAGTGGACGGAAGAAAAGAGCAACATCAGCAGATATGGTTCGAAAAGTAAATGAGAGACTTGATCGAAACACGCGTCGTAGTGGACGAAAAAAGGCTCGTGAGCTGAACATATCGCAATGTTCCATTCGGCAAATATTGAAAAATTAGCTCGGGGTAAAGCCATTGAAATTTCAAAAAGTGCAACAACTTACACCGCAACAGAAAGAAAATAGACTCAAAAGAGCTAAAGAGTTGCTACGCTTGGCCGAAAGAGTTGAACTGCCGAATTTGGCTTTCTTCGATGACAAAGTACTCGCTGTCCAGCAGTTTGTAAACAAAACAAAATTATCGTGTTTACTTTCCAAAGAGGTCAGCTGAAAATGTGCGCCTACGGTTGGCCACCAGAATTCAAGCGCCATGCCATGGTCACACCATCACCATTACACACAGCCGCCATAATAGCCGATGGTCGTTCTCCGCTCGTATTAATCGACCGTGGCATCGGAATAAATGCCGAATATTATCTGGAGGGTGTATTAAAGCCTTGGCACGCAAACATTTTGGCCGCAGACCTTGGACATTACAACAGGACTCAGCACGCTCTACCCGAGAATGGTTACAAAATGAGGTTGTTCGCTTCATTTCCAACGCATAATGACCACCAAAATCTCCGGACACCAATCCGTTGTTCTATTGTGTCTGGAGTATTTTGGAAAGCAAGCTTGGCACTAAAAATACCAAAGTGTCGATCAACTCAAGCAAACGCTTCGCCGGGAATGGGCCAAAAACCGCAGAGCAACATTCGGGCAGCGTGTGACGGTTTCATTAGCCGTTTGAAGGCCATAATTCGTGCCAAAGGCGACCAATTCGAACAAATCTAAACTTATTCTAAATTTTGATGCTATTCCCGACATTTTTTGCTTTCATTCAATAAAATTAAAAAAAATGTAAAAATTATGACTTTTGACTTTGTTGCAGTTTTTTTATCTCACCCTGTATGTGTCACAGTTGGTGTCTGTGGTTAAGATATTGATATTGATATTGGAAATGTGTACTATAATTGTACGAAAAGTATTAAGTAATACCATATTTGGTGAAATTTGGTATTGGGCGAACAGATAGTGCCTGGAATTAGGTATTAGAGTTGCTGTTCATGTGTAGCCTGGACATAAGGAGGTGGTTTTGGAAATGTTTACTGTAATTGTACCAAAAATACTGATTGATACTATATTTAGTACTAGGTGAAGGAATAGAAATAAAATTCTGAAATTTGATATTTATTTTTTTTGTGTTTGAAATTTGCCGGTGGTCTGAAAATACGTCCTATATTTGTACGAAAAGTACTAAATGGTACTAAATTTGGTATCGCCTGAAGGGATAGAGCTGGAATCCCGAAAGTTGGCATCTGGATTTAAAATCTGGTGGTGTTTTTGTAAATGTGTACCATTATGGTTCGAAAGGTACCAAATAACACAAAATTTGGATCAGTCTTGGTGGCTAGATAATTCTAGTAGAAACTTTGTAAATGAATGAATGAATTCTACCAATTTATTGAAGTTTACCCAGGAATTCAAATCTTCACAAAGCTTAATTTCACCAATCACAGCTTACACAGACATGGTTACAATGCACAGTGGTCCCAAGTGATATATATACCACAAAGTAAAAATGTTTGACAATTTTGTTGTAAGAAAGTAATAATTGTATTCAGAATCCAAAATGCCAAATTTCATGGAAATGTTGTCAAAATCTTGAAAGTCTATCAAATCGGAGGTAGGGTTCTATGGGAGCTATATCAAAAACATATATTGACAATTTTTGACACATCAATTTACTACCCTATCCCAAACAGAAATGTTAAATATCGACAAAATTGATTGAAAACATATGGTAAGAACCCTTCAAAGAGTAAAATCGGGGGTAGGATTCTATTTGAGGCATATAAAAATTTAGACCAATATTAAATTATTTTGCAAGGACATCAGGTATTCATTAAGACCACCAGATGTTAAATTTCAGACGATTTCAATTAAAAATGTACCTTAAATCTTAAAATTTCTCTAAATCGAAGGTTGTCGTTATGTGGGGACTATGCCGAAAACGAGGTCCAAACTTCACAATTTTATGTTTAAAATATTTTTTGGTCGTTATAACGCTACTCTAAAAAAATAGATCGATTAGTTGTATAGAAACATCTTTGTCACACCGTCCCATACAAATTGGACCACTGTGCAATGTGAGGTTAAAATTGTTATTTCGAATAGAAATGACAAACTCAACTGGATGTACGTTGGAAAGCCAAACCATATGTTTTAACTGCGCCCTCAAAACCCTAAAAGTTTATATTTTATACCTATTGCAGAGCGCACTCTAGACCATGGTGCAGTGGCATAAATCTGGATCGAAAACAGTTCACCAAAAAAAATTAGCAACAAAAACTGGTTGAACACGGTTTTGTTTTTTTTTTTTTTTTTTTTTTGGAACCCAAACGACAAGGAGAAGAGCATTGAAATAAACCAGACCGCCAGCCATCCATCCAGTCATTTTTGCGGCAATAAACAAATCCAGAAAAAAACTAAACGGTCAAACCAACGGTGGAAAATGCTTAATGGCATTGCGATTTCAAGTTTTAAAATGTACTTACGTTACTATATTTTTTAATGTTGTTTGTTGTTATTTTTTCGGCTATTCTTTATTTTACTTTTGGGGGCATTTTCTTTTTTTCGCCATATGCGACGTTTGTAGTTTATTTTTTGTGGGTTATTCCCTTTTTATCTCGCTTTCGTTGAAAACCAGGAAGCAATCTTAAGCGGCTTAAGGTTGTCCTGAAGTTTGATGATACACCAGCAACAACACCCACGCACACACACAAAACGATAAACTATCACAAGAAAAAAATAATTTTCTTTTTTATTTTAATTATATTCAATATTTGAATATTTCAATTGACAATTTATTTCAAAACAAACACTTGCATTTTTCGCCTGTTTTCTTATTTATTCCATTATTCGTTTAAAAAAACAATTAACAAAAGCCACTGACACTCTTTCACTAATTTGTATTCTTGACGTTTTGTTGTCGTTGTTAAACAAACGTCGTTCAGCTCAACTACTCAAAATGACCGTGTAAAGGAAAGGAGGATCACGGATCACCCAATAATACTCGCGCGCCTCGTGTCTTCATCCGTTGTTGTGGACTTGACGTTGTGGATTTAGAATTGCAACTGGTGCAGAACCACATTATGACTTTGGTGGGAATGAATTCCAAACGGCCATCGCCGCCATCCAATACTCGCTGTTGTTGACTATTTTGCACATTCTCCGTTTAGTTTCGTTTTGCATTGCATAGTTTCTCTTAATTCTTGTACTCTCACAAGGTGGCTACGTAAGAGAGGCAACAGTAAAACAAAGATAATTTGTTTGGAGCTTTGAGACCAAATAATTCTTCTACCTCCAGCTAAGCAGAAGTAACGAATAAACCGAAAAAAAAACAAAGATAATATTTTTTAAAAAAAAAATCATAATTCGCATGTTGGAATTTTACACAGGATATATTGAAGGAATTCAGCAACCAGGTACAATTCAAACTAGGCAATACATATGGATTTACGATTCTGTAAAGGTCCCATACAAGCTTCGCCCACTTACCTTTAGAAAGTTTGGTTTCATTTTCCACTTTTTTCCCCAAACTTGTGATCCAAAGTATTTATAACGGCGAGTTAAAACAAAATTTGAATTTACAAAATCAACAAAAAAAAACTGTGTGACAAAATTTAATTTTTTCATTAATTGCAGGAAAACCCCCGGCGGACAATGAAAGCCGTTTTAATTATTTCTTTTTTTATTTTAACCCAAATAGCGAAACCAATATTAACATCTAAATTGTAGCAGAAAACTTCAAAAAACCGAAAACCGGGAGCTACCGTTATATGTGGGCTATACCAATTAGAAGAACTGAATTGAACCTTTGTCAAGTTTCACCTAAATTGGTTGGTAATTGTGGCAGAAACCGAAAATCTGGAGATGCCGTTACATGGGGGCTATACCAATTATTGGACCTGTAGTGAATATTTTTTGCAGGGAGAGAGCAGACCTACCAAGAACTCCAAATGTAAAATTTTAGATTATTTGGTTGATATACCAGATACCGAAAATCTGGAGGTACCGTTACTTGGGGGCTATAACAATTATTGGACCTGTAGTGAATATTTTTTGCAGGGAGAGAGCAGACCTACCAAGAACTCCAAATGTAAAATTTTAGATTATTTGGTTGATATACCAGATACCGAAAATCTGGAGGTACCGTTACTTGGGGGCTATAACAATTAGTGGACCTGTAGTTAATATTTTTTGCAGGGAGAGAGCAGACCTACCAAGAACTCCAAACATAACATTTCAAATTATTTGGTTGATATACCAGATACCGAAAATCTGAAGGTACCGTTACTTGGGGGGCTTTCAATACCGAACAGCTTGCATATAATATAAACCTTTGGCAGATATCAAAAGGTACATCCATGCTAAGCAAATCGAGAGCCACTTTTGACTGCAAAAAAAGCTCTCACTGAAATATGAGAGGTTCCCAGTGGATTGATCTACCGATTGATGATAATGTGAATCCAACAATAAGGTCTGAACACATGCCTACCGAGAAAATAGCAACTAATGCAGATTACTGCACACCAGCATCATCTTTTAAACAGCCTTTTAAAGATAAATTCTCAATCACAAAAAAATGGAGTAACAGAACACCACCGACGGTCAATGACATTAAGGAATCCACCACAGACGGCTCTTAGATGAAGTGTGTAGAAGCATATAAATCAATAGGTATTTTTGTCGACAGCCAAGCGGCACTCCTAGCATTGCATTCAATCATTGTTACATCAAAGCTAGTGAAAGAATGTAAAGTGAACTTTCTAAGCTAGAACTTCTGACCAGAGTAGTTCTTACTTGGATCCCAGGTCATAAGAGCGCAATTTACTTTAGAGATATCTTCAGGGAATATACTATCTTTCACAAGGAGAGCACAGATTTGAGAAGACTTACAATTGTAAAATATCATAACAAAGTTCCTAATTAGCCAAAATCGACGGAACCTGGCAAGACTTATTTCGGTAGTAACCTGGTATTGGTAACGATACAAAGCGCCGACACATTCCATACAATGAATACTGTCACAGCTGCTTCTTCCCTGCACAAATGAAATGAAAATTAAAAATTACCTATACAACTTAATTTGAAAACTACCGATACAACTGGGAAACAATCGTAGGTTTCTCAATTCAACAGGCTGTATATAATTACCAACACACTATTGCTTCGAAAGCTTACTTCGTAAAGTAACCTGTTCCACATTTTCATTATCTACTGTAGAAATTATACAGACTAGAGAAGCTATTTAAATAACAAGCTTAAAAATATACTTATACCTTTCCTTTAATAAAATAAACCATGACTTCGTTTTAATAATATGCGCATTAACAGCTCTACATTATTTTTCCGAAAAATAATGTAAAAATAAATTAATAATGTAAATAATAAATTTATGTGTATAGCCTAAATACTGCGATAAGAGTATATAATCTGCTTCATTCAATGGGAACGTGCAATATCCGAAAAGAAATTAAGAATATCTTGTATGTTAAATTCCAATGTTATCATTGAACCGGCATAACATTTTTGTATGCGCTCCTCTAGGAATTTATACTGTACAATAAACTCTTCCTGCATTGCATGCCAAACAACCTGCAAAAGATTCTCCTCTTCGCATAGATGTTTTTCCACTTTTTTGTAGAGATTCTCCATGCCTTTTTTTACTTCACGGGCTGGATATTGACTGATAACCTTGCGTAGTTCTTGTTTAGAAAATGCCATTTGATAGCTGATCTCGGTTTCCTTTACACCTTGGGCAATTTTCTGTTGAACACCTTCAAAGAATTGCTAAAAAAAAACAAAAGAACAATTATTCAATTTGCTTGAGTTAGTAGACGTTTGAAATGCCTACATTTAATTTTTCCAATGGCCTGCCAAAGTAACATATAACATAATTATTAAGGGCATCCTTGTAACGAGCCTTGGCCTCCTTCTTTAGCTCATCCAAACTGGGTACCTTTGCGCATAGTCGGGCCAACAAAGAATGCATATGATGATAGTTTTCCATGCGAACAACTTGCAACGGTGTCTTGGGATGTTCCTTGGCATGTGTGTTAATACCTTCGAATATTGCATTTATAAGCTGTATATATTTGTCCATGTCTGTGCGTCTTGTAGATTTACAAAAGAATTCCTCGGTGGTTTGTGAAAAATATTCGAAATTTTCCACATATGGTAGAATACCACACTTGGAACGTTTGGGCAGTTTGGCATCACGTATTGACTGCAACTGTTGCTGCATAAAACGATCGAAATTTCTTTTAACTTGCACAAGGACCGAGGCAAATGTCATACTTAAAAAGGAATGTGTATCTTGGGCAGACATGACATGCTGCGTTAAGCGATCTAATACGTAAAGGGAGTAGCTGAAAATAGAATACAACAAATCAATTAATATATTAACACATCTTTGAGATTTCCAATCATTTAAAAACAAAAATCCAAATTGTTTCGATTTTTCGAAGTTTCTTCAAGTAAAGGATTGCAAAGCAATGTCTACTTACAAACAATCAAAACGCTCAAAGCTCTGTATGAAATTAACCAATTCCTGTTCTAGACATCCAAACAAAGCATTCATTAGACGGCGAACTTCTTCATTAATCTGGCGATCAATTTTCTTTTGGGGAAACTGTGAGCCTGCAAGAAACAATAAAACGTTTAACATTTTTATGACATTTCAATCGCCCTAAAGGTTTACCATCTCCGCCTCCCGTGGCTGAAGAAGGAGATAAAAGAATGGACTGTGACATGTCGGTACTCTTATCCATAGTGTCTAGGCCAACGGATTTTGCAGTGGGACTTATCACATCCATTTGGAAGAAATTTATACAGAACTTTTGCTCTTGCAAGGCTATGGGTTCCAATTCAGCCAAAACCTTTTCCAACACAGAATCAAAGCGTTCTCTATCTGCTGCATCGACACCGGGTCCCCATTGATCTCTATTAACCCCCAATGTTCCATGCGGAACAGACGAAACAGCATTTTTCTTTGAAATTGACGACGAAGAAACGTCCAAATCTTCACGGGAGTTGCGCAGTCCTCCAGAAATTTGTAGCTTCGCCTACAAAAAAGAAGATTCTCAAAACTTTTTTTCCTATATTCTATGCGTTTTTATCTTACCAAATTAAAAAAATTCCGTATATCTCGTTCATAGATTTTACTAAACGCTGTTGTATAGACTGTGGTCAAGCCCTCATATTTAGTCCTATCCATGGCCTTGATCCAATGCATCAGCTCAGTATAAGGCACTAGATCTTGGTGTACCGAAGCATGATTAGGTAGTATTAATTCAGTGCTAGAAGGTGGAGTGTCACCAATTTGATTTGATAAATGTATTAGCAGGCAATTCAAATGTTTGATGACGGGTCCCAAAAAGTTCTTCTTCCAAATTTCGAAACGTTTCATTTGATCACGTACGGCGGCCAAACGTTGCAATGATGGGTCGATGTCACTGTTTAAAGCTTGCTGTAGGAATTGTGCAGCTTCAATGGCAGCTTTGCGTCCTTCGGGTGTATTTAAGACAGGCGATTGTAGAACCTGTTGATACGCCGTCGGAAAATCTAATTGGGTCTAAACGAAAAATGTATGTTTTAGCAAGTTATGTGTGTAGATGCAGATATTCCCAAACTTACGATTATTTTGCTCAGTTCTTCCTTAAGCTTTATATTGTTGTTGTTAGCTATTTTTATCATAGCATTTTTACCTCCAATCTTCTCCATAGTTTCTTTTACATGGCTTAGAATTTCCTCATAGGAATCCAGACGTTCTTCAAATTTATCAGCCTCCCCGATTGCCTGGTCAATGTGCTCCATGAGCATCATTACTTGTTTCTCTGAGGCCAATACGGACTGAATATTTGCCTAGAGAGATGAAGTTATAAAGGTTAAGAATCTACCATCAAGTAAGGTTATAGTTGTAACTTACCCCATCCAAATCATGCAGTTCCTTGGATAGTTTTTCAATCAACAGTTCAGCATCTTTAACCGCATAATCGCATTCTGTAAAAAGTTTTGTCAGTTCATTTGATTCCTTATCGGTCAATGCTGTAAATTCTTGAAATTCAGATTCCTCTTCATCCTCTGTTTCGGCACCACTTTTACGCAGACCATCTCGATTGTTCATGTCCGATGAGCCAACTCCACTGCCACCGCCACCAACTCCACCAATTTTCTCCGGTGACTTATCCATAAGCCAAGCACTTGGAATATTACGGAACTCAGCCTTGACACCACGTCCCTGACCATATTTTTGGACTTGTTTGTACAGAACGGCCAAAAAATTCTGTCTTTCGTGCAAATTTAAGGCATACCATTTGTATAGTTTTTCCACCTGTACATCAAATTCATGTATTTCGAACTCTTCACTGCGTCCATCCACCCACTTGATTTCATCCAATTGCCATATGCGTTTTTTCTTATATTCACTATCCTTTTGTTCGGCCTGTTTGACCAGACACATTGTGACCACTGAAAACGGTGGAGGTGTCGTCACCACACAGAGGTAACAGGCTCGTTTCTTCTTGAAGGTTTTTGTCACCGTAACCGATGTGAGCAATCGTTCGCCGCACCCATTGAAGAGCTCCTTTTGTAAAATGTATTTAATATTGGCTAAGGAACCAATCGACAACATTGTGGTTGGTTTCGATGTTGAATCGGTGAATCCTTGGAACGCCCCTTATTTGCGGAGATTATGTTTTGCTCCACAATTCCAAATTCCAATCAAATAAAGAAATGCCAACAAGCGGGTATTAGTGTTCTGTCAATCTGTTATACTAGTATAACAATACTTTACGAATAGGGAAGAGGCAGCGTCAAAAATCGTATTATATTTACGAATGTGAATTGAAAGAAAGTTAAGGCAAATCAGCTGATATTCGCTTATTAATCATCATAGAATAATACAGGTAAATGCACTCGGCATAATAACCATGGTGCAAAAAAAGGTAAGGTAGGGCTACCAGCTGATTACAATTTTTTCGGAGTTATAAGATAAGTGATAATTTTTAGAAAATGTTAAAATGTGCCTGAGGTACCAGATATAGTCGACCGAAGAATTCCATTTTCATACTTCATCTAATACAGATAAAAATATTTGTATGGGCAAAATTACAAGAAAATCGGACATTTATATCCATTTTTAGGCAAAATCATAAATTCCATATTTATCTGAGAGACATATTGAGATATAGCAAGTTGTAAAGAATAGCTTACTTTTTTTCGCAAGTTATGACAGATAAAAGTATTGAAAATTGTGACCCTTTGTGGGTGAGATACCAGAAGGGGTTCGCAAATATATATCACATTCACAACAGATCTTGTATTAGCAAAAATGTTTGTATTTGAGAAATTTGAAGATCTTATTTCGCTTTCATTGAGCGTTTTGTTTTTCAAAAGCTTGAACCCTATGTGGGGGAGGTACCAGAAATATTGAGATGTACCAAGGCTGAATGGAATCGGATGTTAATTTCGAGTTTTATGAGCTTCATGCATATTCAAAATATTGACCCTTTATGGTGGAAATGCCAGAAGGAGTGAACCGATACATTCCATCTTCACAACAGATCTTGTGTTTGTAGAAATAATGGAATGTGTGAAATATGAATAGAGCCGGATGCTTATTTCGTATTTTATAATATTTACCAAAACTATTATAAAATCCGAAATAAGCATTCCAAACGTTGACCCTTTGTGTGGGAGGTATCAAAAGGAATGGTCAAATCTCTACCATTTTTATAACATATCTTGAGTTGATATAAATATTGAGATGAACAAAGTCTGAATGGAATCGGAATTTAACTTCGGCTTCATGCAAGTTCAAAGTTTTGACCCTTTGTGGGGAAGATACCAGAAGGAGTGAACCGATAAATCCCATCTTCACACCGGATCTTGCGTTAATAAAAATATTGTGATGTGTCTAATTTGAAGGAAAATCGGACTCTTAAATCAAATTTTATAAGAGTTGTAATTATTTAAAATGTTGCCCCTTTCCCTCACAAAGGGGATAATAATGTAACGATGTACCAAGTTTGGACAAAATCGGATACTGCCTTCGTGAGTTATCGTGCGCACCAGCCAGCCAGACAGAGAGATGGACGAACGGACAGCGTTAGATCAATGGTACAATAAAAAGGTAAGGTAGAACTCCCAGCTGATTAAATTTTTTTTCTAAGTGTGTCCGACTTCTGCCAATTTTGTGTTTGTATTTGTTGTTTAGAAAAAATAAAAAAAAATATTTTCAAAATCAATGATTGGAAGAAACTTAAATTGCGGGAGCGCATTAATAATATTAACGAGATTTGCCATGGAATTGAAAGATTGAACACTAAGGATCATATTTTTGAGAGAACATCTAGGCCTTTCATTCATCTTTCGCGCTATTTGACTCATTTTAGAAATGAACAAAAATTATCAAATAAATGAAAACAACTTGTTGCCTATAATTTTGAATAACTTAGCCTCAGGGCTGTATTTCTGCAGTTTTACGAAGTTGTTCTACCTCCTTATTGTACCATGGTAATAATCAAATCAGTGTGGTAGTAAAATAAAACTCTAATTCAATACAATATGTCTCATGTAAATGCTAAGTAAAACGCGCCATTAGTTCTTACGCTATACGCCCTCATTCAGTTTCCTAACGTTGCCATATTGGTTACATACCCAGAGACAGAGATGATTTTTTGTCTGCTAACTGTCACTGCACGGGTCGAACTGTCAGATAGAGTTTAATTCTTCATCCACACCAGGCAAGAGATTTTTTTCCAGAAAAAGAAAAATAAAATTTAATTTGTTTTTGTTACTGTATTGTAGCGCTGAAAAATTGAAGAAAAATGTTGGCTAAACACATTGTCAAACAAGGTCTCCTTTTGAGAAATGGTAAGAGAATAAGACAATCTAAAAAAATACAACAAAGAATCCTCGTACGGAACCAATAACCTTAAAAATTACATAACTGAATGGAGTAACTGTTTTTGTGTATAATCGATGGGAATCCTGTTAAAATGACTTAAGATTTACTTCTAGAAGGACACAACGCAATTATCCTTATAAAATGTGATTAGTGAAAGTTAAATATATATGTTTGTAGTAGTTGAGTTATGGGTTCCTGAAGATATGTGCGAAGTCAATACCCTAACTGCTTCAAACAAACATTTCACATTATCCAAAATGAAATTTAGTTCGGAAGCATAGTATTGCATGGAACGCGCGAACATTTCGGCTAAAAAATGTCAAACAATTATGTTAATGACGTCACCCAAATTTATGCAAAAACCCCATATAAATCTTTTTATATGGGATTTAATATAATTCCAATGTAATATTCGAAACGCTGTTGTCCCATGGGTTTATCCACTGATCGAAGAAAATTTATAGCTTGAGTTAATTATATATTTATAATATAAAATATGAAGCATGTAGAACTGGTTACTGATAGGAATCCCAAGAATACTAGTAATAGAAATATGTAGGGTATATAAATATAGATATTTCCTCCTAAGTCTGTTATGAAATATAATTGACTCATAGTTTTCTGAATTTCGATAAAATTTTCTTCTGTGGGTTTAGCGAATAATTCGATTTTTCCTTTTTTCAGCTGGTGCCTTGTCCCGTGCATCCTACCACGGTAGTGGCGTAAAGGTTACAATGAATGACTTGCCTGTCCCCCAAGGTGACTGGAAAGAAAACCACACCCGCCAAAATTCCAAGTACAATGCTGTCTTGGCTGCTGGCATTGCTGCTTTAGTTGGCACTATTGCTTTGGTAATTATTTCAGTTTTTTATCACCTAAAACCCATTCCTTACATTTCTTTTCTTTCAGGTTAAATCTACTGGCATCATTGACTTGAACTACAGCCCACCAGAATCTACCGATTAAATAAATGTATTGTAATTATGTGTGTTTAGTAACATTCTTAATAAAATAACTGTGGAAACACGTTATCCAAAAATAAAGTGATAAAACAAACTTATATTGTTTGGAAATTTTCATTTGTACTTTACTACAGACTAAAAATATACATTTGTTAATAGACAGGTCCATCATCTAGATTATCATCCTCTTCATTATAAGCTTCACCATTATCGAAATAGGCATTTCCATAGTCGTTATCATCATCCATTTCATCGTCGACATCCTCTCCAACTTCTTCCTCAACGTCCTCTTCTGAATCAGAGTTTGTTTTGTTGGGAGCATCTACATCGTCCTCTGTTTGTTCTTTCTCTTCCAGTACCTTTAGTCGATCTTCAATATTACCTGGCTTTGTTTTCTTTAGCTTCACTGCAGCTTCCTTGGGAACAATCTTTCGTTTTTTATTTGCCATCTGTAATTCGGCCGGCATCAAAGACCAATTGAACTCCGTTCTGGGCTTAAGCTTGATACATTGGTCGGCATTCTGGAAACGTTCAAAATAAGACAATAAGTTTCATATGTTTATCTGTTTAAGAAATATTACCGTTTGCTTTGGGTTATATCTGGAAACACCTCGGCCCGCTATTGATTTTTCTATTGGCTGTAGAAAATATGCTGAATCTCTCATGTGGTTAAGGAAATCCTCTTTCCATAATATCTGGTAGTTTTGTGATGCTGTTGTCTGCAATAGTTTTGTATTATAATTTTTTTAGGAGTGGGTAGAGTGGGTTATGAATCCTACTTCAAGTGTCACGGGCTTAGACATCAGCGGTGGATATGTGGGTGGTGGCGCCTGAGCGACCTGAGGCATATCCTTGCCTACACATCCCAGAGTCTGTAATTGTTCTTGTGTTAAAGTTCCGGTCTTTACACCCCTGCCACGGCCAGCCATGTTAACTACAACTTAATTTTAAATAAAAAACTCCGATAAATGATCCAGGGGCTCCTTTTTATTTCTTTTCCAAACTCTATAATCTACTTCCATATGCAGGAAATTTCTCCTCTTTCCTTGGAATCGTTGCACATGTATAAACAAAAACAACAACAAAAATACGTTGTTATAGGGCTCTATGCAATCAGAAAAAGGCATTCATTCAGTGTTCAATGGGTTCTATAGATCGAAATATATCTTCGTACAGTAGACCGACCACCCATACACCACTTTCTATATAAGAAACAAAGCACATATAAATCTTTTTTTCAAAGCACTACAAATAGTTTCTTACATAAAATACGGAACAACTCTAGTTTAGTAAAAACTCTTAAATTTTTTCGAAAATTTTTTCAGTGGTAGGTATTTTAACCATGATCCCGGGAAACTATTTTTTTCTTGGGGGACGGACCTGGAACCCCAGATTTTTGACCCGAAAGTCCGGGTTCAAGACCCCGACTAGACCCGGATCCACTTACCCGATATAGACAATATGGGTATCGTTGGAAAGCTTATGAAAATACCTATCCAACAAGTGGTCACATGATGGGGTAAGATGTTACGGTTCGGTTCGGTTCCGACGACTGTTACGCGAAATGGCATAAGTTGAGTTTAGGGGCTATGCTTGGATTGACCTGAAATTTTTACCGCAGGTAGGTATTTGTAACCTGATTACGGCAATATAATTTTTTTGTGGGGGAAATACCCGGTTACCCGGTTATTCGACCCAAAAGTTCGGATACAACATCCGGTTTATATCCGGTTCTACGTAACCGATATCAATAATATGGGTATCATTTGAAAGCTTATGAAAATACCTATCCAACAAGTGGTCATATGACGGGGTAACTGGAACCTGTTTCGGAGAAATTTAGGAAAATATGCATTTTTGTATGAGTAATTTTTGAAAAACCCATAAAAACTCGAAAATGGACCCATTATAGGGTTTTATAATCTATACACAATATTATAGCTAACACTATTGCCTTTCCAAAATGGTGTCATATGTGTTGATATCTTTTGTAGTTCCGAAGATATTGACTTTTAAAGTCGTTACTTATGAAAGCAGTTTGAGTGAACCCAAGTTTTGTGTCGGGTTTAACGTTCTTGTTAATCTGCTTTGTTTTTAATTTGATGTTGTTAGAATATTATGGATCGCGTAGTCGGTGTTGGACATATCCCAGAGGAGAAAATCTTAAGCCCCGGCCGAAGGCCGGCTGCTTACAAAAATTACAATTTTTAGAAAAACTATGGATCGCGTAGCCGGTGTTGGACATACCCCAGAGGAGAAAATCTTAAGCCCCGACCGAAGGCCGGCTACTTTCGAAAACTACAGTTTTTAGGAAACTATTGATCGCGTAGCCGGTGTTGGACATACCCCAGAGGAGAAAATCTTAAGCCCCGGCCGAAGGCCGGCTACTTACAAAAATTACAATTTTTAGAAAAACTATGGATCGCGTAGCTGGTGTTGGACATACCCTAGAGGAGAAAATCTTAAGCCCCGGCCGAAGGCCGACTACTTACAAAAATTACAATTTTTAGAAAAACTATGGATCGCGTAGCTGGTGTTGGACATACCCTAGAGGAGAAAATCTTAAGCCCCGGCCGAAGGCCGACTACTTACAAAAATTACAATTTTTAGAAAAACTATGGATCGCGTAGCCGGTGTTGGACATACCCTAGAGGAGAAAATCTTAAGCCCCGGCCAAAGGCCGGTTACTTAAAAATGTACAATTTTTAGAAAAACTATGGATCGCGTAACCGGTGTTGGACATACCCCTGAGGAGAAAATCTTAAGCCCCGGCCGAAGGCCGGTTGCTTAAAAAAGCTATAAAGGTCAAAGTCAAATGCATCTAGACTGGAGAAAAATATAATTTAATGAATTCTATCTCTTATATCCACGGAACCACAAAAGATATCAACACATATGACACCATTTTGGAAAGGCAATAGTGTTAGCTATAATATAGTGTATAGATTTTAAGACCCTATAATGGGTCCATTTTCGAGTTTTTATAGGTTTTTCAAAAAGTACTCATACAAAAATGCAAATTTTCCTAAATTTCTCCGAAACCGGTTCCAGCAACCCCGTCATATGACCACTTGTTGGATAGGTATTTTCATAAGCTTTCAAATGATGCCCATTTTAGTCAATACCCTAACTGCTTCAAACAAACATTTCACATTATCCAAAATGAAATTTAGTTCGGAAGCATAGTATTGCATGGAACGCGCGAACATTTCGGCTAAAAAATGTCAAACAATTATGTTAATGACGTCACCCAAATTTATGCAAAAACCCCATATAAATCTTTTTATATGGGATTTAATATAATTCCAATGTAATATTCGAAACGCTGTTGTCCCATGGGTTTATCCACTGATCGAAGAAAATTTATAGCTTGAGTTAATTATATATTTATAATATAAAATATGAAGCATGTAGAACTGGTTACTGATAGGAATCCCAAGAATATTAGTAATAGAAATATGTAGGGTATATAAATATAGATATTTCCTCCTAAGTCTGTTATGAAATATAATTGACTCATAGTTTTCTGAATTTCGATAAAATTTTCTTCTGTGGGTTTAGCGAATAATTCGATTTTTCCTTTTTTCAGCTGGTGCCTTGTCCCGTGCATCCTACCACGGTAGTGGCGTAAAGGTTACAATGAATGACTTGCCTGTCCCCCAAGGTGACTGGAAAGAAAACCACACCCGCCAAAATTCCAAGTACAATGCTGTCTTGGCTGCTGGCATTGCTGCTTTAGTTGGCACTATTGCTTTGGTAATTATTTCAGTTTTTTATCACCTAAAACCCATTCCTTACATTTCTTTTCTTTCAGGTTAAATCTACTGGCATCATTGACTTGAACTACAGCCCACCAGAATCTACCGATTAAATAAATGTATTGTAATTATGTGTGTTTAGTAACATTCTTAATAAAATAACTGTGGAAACACGTTATCCAAAAATAAAGTGATAAAACAAACTTATATTGTTTGGAAATTTTCATTTGTACTTTACTACAGACTAAAAATATACATTTGTTAATAGACAGGTCCATCATCTAGATTATCATCCTCTTCATTATAAGCTTCACCATTATCGAAATAGGCATTTCCATAGTCGTTATCATCATCCATTTCATCGTCGACATCCTCTCCAACTTCTTCCTCAACGTCCTCTTCTGAATCAGAGTTTGTTTTGTTGGGAGCATCTACATCGTCCTCTGTTTGTTCTTTCTCTTCCAGTACCTTTAGTCGATCTTCAATATTACCTGGCTTTGTTTTCTTTAGCTTCACTGCAGCTTCCTTGGGAACAATCTTTCGTTTTTTATTTGCCATCTGTAATTCGGCCGGCATCAAAGACCAATTGAACTCCGTTCTGGGCTTAAGCTTGATACATTGGTCGGCATTCTGGAAACGTTCAAAATAAGACAATAAGTTTCATATGTTTATCTGTTTAAGAAATATTACCGTTTGCTTTGGGTTATATCTGGAAACACCTCGGCCCGCTATTGATTTTTCTATTGGCTGTAGAAAATATGCTGAATCTCTCATGTGGTTAAGGAAATCCTCTTTCCATAATATCTGGTAGTTTTGTGATGCTGTTGTCTGCAATAGTTTTGTATTATAATTTTTTTAGGAGTGGGTAGAGTGGGTTATGAATCCTACTTCAAGTGTCACGGGCTTAGACATCAGCGGTGGATATGTGGGTGGTGGCGCCTGAGCGACCTGAGGCATATCCTTGCCTACACATCCCAGAGTCTGTAATTGTTCTTGTGTTAAAGTTCCGGTCTTTACACCCCTGCCACGGCCAGCCATGTTAACTACAACTTAATTTTAAATAAAAAACTCCGATAAATGATCCAGGGGCTCCTTTTTATTTCTTTTCCAAACTCTATAATCTACTTCCATATGCAGGAAATTTCTCCTCTTTCCTTGGAATCGTTGCACATGTATAAACAAAAACAACAACAAAAATACGTTGTTATAGGGCTCTATGCAATCAGAAAAAGGCATTCATTCAGTGTTCAATGGGTTCTATAGATCGAAATATATCTTCGTACAGTAGACCGACCACCCATACACCACTTTCTATATAAGAAACAAAGCACATATAAATCTTTTTTTCAAAGCACTACAAATAGTTTCTTACATAAAATACGGAACAACTCTAGTTTAGTAAAAACTCTTAAATTTTTTCGAAAATTTTTTCAGTGGTAGGTATTTTAACCATGATCCCGGGAAACTATTTTTTTCTTGGGGGACGGACCTGGAACCCCAGATTTTTGACCCGAAAGTCCGGGTTCAAGACCCCGACTAGACCCGGATCCACTTACCCGATATAGACAATATGGGTATCGTTGGAAAGCTTATGAAAATACGGCATAAGTTGAGTTTAGGGGCTATGCTTGGATTGACCTGAAATTTTTACCGCAGGTAGGTATTTGTAACCTGATTACGGCAATATAATTTTTTTGTGGGGGAAATACCCGGTTACCCGGTTATTCGACCCAAAAGTTCGGATACAACATCCGGTTTATATCCGGTTCTACGTAACCGATATCAATAATATGGGTATCATTTGAAAGCTTATGGAAATACCTATCCAACAAGTGGTCATATGACGGGGTAACTGGAACCTGTTTCGGAGAAATTTAGGAAAATATGCATTTTTGTATGAGTAATTTTTGAAAAACCCATAAAAACTCGAAAATGGACCCATTATAGGGTCTTAAAATCTATACACAATATTATAGCTAACACTATTGCCTTTCCAAAATGGTGTCATATGTGTTGATATCTTTTGTAGTTCCGAAGATATTGACTTTTAAAGTCGTTACTTATGAAAGCAGTTTGAGTGAACCCAAGTTTTGTGTCGGGTTTAACGTTCTTGTTAATCTGCTTTGTTTTTAATTTGATGTTGTTAGAATATTATGGATCGCGTAGTCGGTGTTGGACATATCCCAGAGGAGAAAATCTTAAGCCCCGGCCGAAGGCCGGCTGCTTACAAAAATTAAAATTTTTAGAAAAACTATGGATCGCGTAGCCGGTGTTGGACATACCCCAGAGGAGAAAATCTTAAGCCCAGACCGAAGGCCGGCTACTTTCGAAAACTACAGTTTTTAGGAAACTATTGATCGCGTAGCCGGTGTTGGACATACCCCAGAGGAGAAAATCTTAAGCCCCGGCCGAAGGCCGGCTACTTACAAAAATTACAATTTTTAGAAAAACTATGGATCGCGTAGCTGGTGTTGGACATACCCTAGAGGAGAAAATCTTAAGCCCCGGCCGAAGGCCGACTACTTACAAAAATTACAATTTTTAGAAAAACTATGGATCGCGTAGCCGGTGTTGGACATACCCTAGAGGAGAAAATCTTAAGCCCCGGCCAAAGGCCGGTTACTTAAAAAATGTACAATTTTTAGAAAAACTATGGATCGCGTAACCGGTGTTGGACATACCCCTGAGGAGAAAATCTTAAGCCCCGGCCGAAGGCCGGTTGCTTAAAAAAGCTATAAAGGTCAAAGTCAAATGCATCTAGACTGGAGAAAAATATAATTTAATGAATTCTATCTCTTATATCCACGGAACCACAAAAGATATCAACACATATGACACCATTTTGGAAAGGCAATAGTGTTAGCTATAATATAGTGTATAGATTTTAAGATCCTATAATGGGTCCATTTTCGAGTTTTTATAGGTTTTTCAAAAAGTACTCATACAAAAATGCAAATTTTCCTAAATTTCTCCGAAACCGGTTCCAGCAACCCCGTCATATGACCACTTGTTGGATAGGTATTTTCATAAGCTTTCAAATGATGCCCATTTTATTGGTATCGGTTACGTAGAACCGGATACAAACCGGATGTTGTATTCGAACTTTTGGGTCGAATAACCGGGTAACCGGGTATTTCCCCCACAAAAAAATTACATTGCCGTAATCAGGTTACAAATACCTACCTGCGGTAAAAATTTCAAAATGATCCGAGCATAGCCCCTAAACTCAACTTGCTCCAAGACCCATATCTCTGGACTCAGTGAAGGTATTAGCACAAATTGTAGCATTTTGGAAAGGTAGAAATGTCAGCTATAATTTGGCATCAATTTTGTTGTCCCCCATAATGGACCCTTTTTTGACTTTTTGGGGGTTTTATAAAAAATCCGGGTCCAAAAAATCGATAATTTGACTATAACTTCCGAACCGTAACATCTTACCCCATCATATGACCACTTGTTGGATAGGTATTTTCATAAGCTTTCCAACGATACCCATATTGTGGATCCGGGTCTAGTCGGGGTCTTGAACCCGGACTTTCGGGTCGAAAATCTGGGGTCCCAGGTCCGTCCCCCAAGAAAAAAATAGTTTCCCGGGATCATGGTTAAAATACCTACCACTGAAAAAATTTTCGAAAAAATTTAAGAGTTTTTACTAAACTAGAGTTAAGCCTAAAATACATTCATATAAGAAAAACATATATATAAGAAAAAATTGACAATTTTTGAAAAGGGGCTTATATGCGTGTTCTACTGTACATGTTGTACAGCGTTGCCATCAATCCTGGATGCCCAGGATCAATCAATCCCTGGATGTCTAAAGCAACAGCTGTCAAAAACTCATGTCAAATTAGTAAGATTGGCGCCCGCTCTGAAGTTCAAAGGAACAACTCCCCCAAATGGGTGTCAAAGATTTGTGGACAGTACTTACTCCTCACGCCGAACGCAAGCCCATAAGCGAGTTGAGAGGAAAAATCGTTGCCATAGACTTGGCTGGATGGGTTTGTGAGAGTCTCAATGTAGTAGATTATTTTGTACATCCCAGACATCATCTAAAGTAAGTTGCGGGTTTTTTTAATGGTTCCATATGTTTTAATTCTATTTTTTTCAGGAACTTATTTTTTCGTACCTGTTATTTAATATGGGAAGAAGTGACTCCAGTTTTTGTGCACCAGCACCAAAATTGAAAAGTCAAGTAATGGAAAAACGCAATGAAATACAATTTCGAGGTGTACGGCCAAAGGACAAACCGCCGCCAAGCCAACAGCCGGTCAATTCGCAAACATCAAATAAAGGTGGCGAAAAGGGAAGATCACGTTTTAACATGGTTTTAAAGCAGTGCGAAAATCTTCTCACCTCCATGGGCATACAGTGTGTCCAGGGACCCGGCGAGGCCGAGGCGTACTGTGCATTTTTAAATCAAAAGGGGGTTGGTGAGTTTTAGATTGAAATTAGGCCTTTTAATCATATCTTCCTGATAGTTGGTAGATGGTGTTATAAGCCAAGACTCCGATTGCTTTGCCTACGGTGCTGTGCGTGTGTATCGCAACTTTTCGGTATCATCTCAAGGCGCTTTAGCAGCACAAGGTGGGGCCGTAGACATATACGATATGCGTCAAATTTGCAGCAAAATGGGTGAGATTTGAAGTACAATTTAAATGTATAAAATGTATTATGAATAATGTATATCATGTAGATTTTGGACAAAACAAAGTAATCGTCATGGCACTATTATGTGGCTGCGATTATTGTCCCGATGGAATTGGTGGCATTGGGCGTGATAGCGTGGTTAAACTTTTCAATAAATACTAAAATGATGAGATATTAAACAAGATACGTTGTTGGCGTTACGAAGATTCAAAATACTCAGCACTGGAAATGAAGGTAGACGATAAGAGTATATGTGCAAACTGTGGTCACATGGGACGAACACAAAGCCATTCAAAGAGTGGTTGCGGTATTTGTCGTACCAACCGAGGATGTAATGAAAGTCTTTGGAAGTAAGAGACAAATTCTTTATTGGAGATGAAATATGGGATGATATTTGTTGTTTCTTTCAGAGAAGAACGTTTGTCTATAAAGGCGGAATTGATCCTACGAAAAAAGGCTTTGTCCGATCCTTCTTTTCCCTCTGAAGCCATAATAGAAGAATTCCTAAGGCAACCAAAAGAGATTCCAAAATTAGACCTCCGTTGGCGACAACCAAATATGGTTAAATTTATAAAACAAGTCGGACATCTTTTGCAATGGAAAGAAGTTTATTGTTTTCAAAAATTCTTTCCGATTTTAACAAGATGGCAGGTTAAGAATGCCACCCGATTAAAGGAGATGCCAACGGCCGTTGTTTACGTTGCACCCAAAGAAATTGTTAAAAAGAGAGTGGTAAAAGGTATTCCAAGCTTAGAAATTATATGGCAAGATGAAAAAGGAATATTCAATGGCCTGGTGCCTGAATCACAATTGCAAGAGGTTGAGTCGGAAAATCCAAAAGGAATTTCTGATCTTTGGACAACTGTGGAACCAACGAGTTTGATGGAAACAGCATTTCCCGAAGTGGTAGATGCTTTCCTCAAGTCGAAGGAAAAACCCAAGAAAGCCGCAAAGAAGCCAAGAAACAAGGCAAAACACTTAGATTCCTTGGATAATTTAGATGACTTAATGAAGGCTACTGATGAAGTTGCAAAAACAATAAAACCCAAACGTCAAGCGAAAGCAAAATCTGCCACCAAACTAGGATTACAACCAATTGATAAGTATTTCAAACAAGCTAACGACAAGAACCAAACACCCCTGAAGAAAGAAAAATTATTAATGCAAAACAATCAGAGCTCTACTCCACTCACCAAAGATGTTCCTTCTGATTTAGAAAGTGATGAAGATATTGATCAAAATGCATTTAACCTTTCCGATATTGTGAATGGTATTGTGGCCAAAGGCCATGATCCATTTGCTTTAACACACCATGAGGGACGTCAATTACAATACGAAACTATGCCCCAAGATATTAGCCTTTTGCTAAATGATTTCGACAACTCTTCATTCCAATTAAACTCAAGCCGTGTTCAAACAAAATTATCCATTGATGATTTGGATGTGTTGTGTGAAAAACGTGTCCTATCCACATCTTTCCAAAACTCCACAAATGCTGAAGCTAAACGCAGGTCGTTGGACGATAGCTTCGATATACTAGTTAAAATTGGATCCAACAGAGTTGAGAAAATTAAAGATTTGAAAATATCTACTGAAAGTCTCTTAGACCTTCCTACTAAACCTCTGAATGTAGTGGATCGCTTCAAACAAAAACAAAGAATAAGCTTGAATTTTAATACAAATAATAGTAGTATCATTGAGAATGACATTGGGGATTCCAATGGCGTTAGCTACTTTTTCAACAGTAGTTTTCAAACAGACAATGAAGATGTATTTGAAAAGCTTATGGAAACTAGTTTGGCCAAATGTGATGTGGGCGATCAGGACAGTTTGGATGAGGGAGAATTTGTTCTGTTAAGCGATTAAATTGTTTGTATATTTCGTTTTTAATTTGTATTCCTAATTAAATTACATAAATAATCTATAGATAATTTAGCTTAATTTTACAATAAAAAATGTTTTCAAAATCCTAATATTATGATTTACTTGGAAGTATATCTTCGATCACTAGCCTTACCTTGAAATAATACTCTTCTTCATATATCAAATCATGTGTCTGTATTTATTTAGAAATGACCAAAAACCAAGCTATTTTTGTTCCATGAAATTTTCCGTAGCGAATTCTTTTTCCAGACGTAGGTATTTGTACCCTGATTCCCGGAAAGTTTTTTCCTGGGCGGCGGACCCGGAATAACTAAACCGATATGGACAATATAGGTACCATTCAAAAGCTAATGAAAATGCCTATCCTACAAATTACATTATTCAAAACGGTTCGGGAGTTATAATAAAATTTTATAAATTTTAAGTATAAAAAGATTACTTCGCGTATCCGCTGTTAGACTACCTAAAACAATTTCAAATTTAGAAAACTTAGAGGAGAAAGTCTCAAGCTCTGGCAAAGGCCATGGTAGAAAAATGCAGGTAAATGCTTCAACGCTTAGGAAAATTAAATGTCAAAAATTTTTGAAATGCTTTGTTTTAAATATGTAGATTTTTATATGTTTACCTATACGATGCAAATCGGAGGATGTGATGATATGTATTTTTCAAAAATTTTTACAAATTTCAATAACTTTTCATTTTACATTTGCATTTCTTAAATCGTTTTGAAATTTCATTGTTCCAGCAGCTGTATCAATGCGACTACCTGTATTCTTCTACCATGATTTTGGTTCAAAGACTCATATCTTTTGATCCAGGAAAGTAATCTCATTCTTATATTATGCTTCATATAGTATAAGTTTCTCTCTCTCTTTTTCTCTATTGTGTATTCTCATCATCAATTTTTCAGGTTCTGGAACAGCTCAATAGTATAGTAACTGTAGTAATGCCTCAGTCCCTGCAAGAATATAACTTTTTTTAAAACTTGCCTATTTTTTGCTGGGTCTGGAACAGATTATCTATTGTTGTTTAGTAGAGGCATTTCTTTTTTTTTTTTTTTTTTTTTTTTTGTACTTCTACGTCGTCAAGTATGTTGGTGGTTAGAACACTTTCGTGCCCATTCACCATGACCGGTTATTGGTTACTTGAAAAGTATCAGTACTCTTTTATTTTCGTTTTCTTTTTGTTTACAGTATATGTGTGTTTACAGAATGTAGTGATATGAATGAAATACATAAGAAATCAAAACAAAAAAAAAATCAAAACTAAAGGAAAAAATAAAGAACTGTCAGCAAATATGATGATTATTTACAAATAAAAGTCAAACTTCAATTTTGCAAAGTGCAATAAAGTTGATTAATTCATCTATATTTTGTTGGTTTTTGGACATCAGGATTTCCGGTAAGTTATTAAATTTCTTGAACAAATCAAAATCATTCCTATGATTTTGATGCTTTTTGCAGAAAAAATTATGTGTTTTTCATCTTCAATTTCGTTGCAGGTTTCACAAAGATTTGAGTCAGCAATTCCAATCCTGTGGAAATATTTTTTGGTGTAAGTATGACCAGTGAGCAATCGATTAACAATCTTTATGTTTTCAGGTTTCATGTTTGATGAAAAGAACCAGGGCTGTTTAGCAGGCGCCGGGAAGAATTGGTAGAAGTAAGTTCCTTTAGTCCGTGAGATGTCCTTGTAATTTTCTATAAACTCATTCCACAGGAGTGACTCAATGCGTTTCGACGCATCTGTGACCGACAGACAGAAGTTGATTGGTGAACCAACATTTGCTGCATGCTTCGCAAAATAATCGGCTGTTTCATTGATTGGTATACCGACATGGGAAGGTGTCCAAACAAACGAGATTTTAATTAAATGCGAATTAACTATTTTGTTTAGAATATTGTACACAGTGAAATTGTGAGATGTGTTGTTTTTAAGCAGAAGACAAGCATTTTTGCTGTCTGTAAATAAAGCAGCTGTGCTGACACCGTCTTCGATCATCAAATCAATTGCCTTTTCAATTGCACATAGTTCACCAGTAAGAGAAGAAAGTTTTTCATTAATTTTGAAAACAAAATTTTGATTAGCAGATATATTGCAGACAGCGCAGCCTGTGTTGTTGTTAAAAACAGCAGCATCCGTCGCCCAAATAGAAACGCCTTCGGATCTGAAGTCGTTAATTAATTCGTAGTAGTGTGCTTTGAAATATTCTGTTGGTGTATTGTTTTTGGTAGTATTAAATATATCCAGCATGAAATCTACCTTGTTGGTCGGATGTTGATTGTAACCAATTTTGAGATTTTCAAAAATTGTGCGAAACTTTGTATAGACATATCCAAGACTAGTTTTTCTTGAGGTATTTGAGGTGAAGTATTCATACAGAGAAGAGTTGTATATTTTAAGTCTTATCAATTCTTTAGCCGCCAAGTGTTGAGCTCTTAAATCTGTTGGTAGCATACCAGCAAGAGCGTATACCACATGATTTGGAGTGGAAGGCACCAGTCCCAAATTTTTTCTTAACAACTGATTTTGAAAGCTTGTTAGCTTCTTGTTTATATACATTGGTCTGTGAGCCATCGATGAGATTGCATATTCGGTCTTTGAAAAGATAAGTGATTTTGACAGGTTTATAGCTTTTGCGGGATGAATTCCACTTTTTGGACCCGTGACCATTTTTAAAGCATTAACAGTATTTCTGCAGGATATCATCACCTCTTCGTAGTGCTCCTTGAGTGATAGACTGTTTTTAATATGTCTCCCTAAAAATTTGATGGACTTAACAACATTTACTTGGACTCCATTTAGTAAAATGTTGGGATTTCTCCGACCTCCTTTAGCCACGTACATTACTGAAGTTTTCTCAACATTGACGTCAAGGTTTAGTTTTTTTAATAAGGATACCATGTTATTGGTTTTGATTTGTAAAATATTGTTGGCACTATCAAAGTCATGGCTTGCCACAAGCAAAATAAAATCATCCGCATATTGGAAAATGTTTGTGTTTTCATCAGCTAAACCATGGAGGCCTATTGTGTATAGGTTGAATAGTGTTGGGCTTAAACAACTGCCTTGAGGGATCCCATTGTATATATTTAGGGTGGAGTTTCCCATACAAAGAGTCCTTTTGCAGAGAAAATTGATTATCCATAATCTTATTTGGAGTGGAATGTTTATTTCTATTAAAATCCTCTTCAGGTAATTTATATCGACACACTCATAGGCTTTCGATACATCCATCGAGAGAACAATCACCTTGTCATTTTTTTCTTTGGAGGTGTTTATTGTGTGTAGTATGTCATTAATGCATGTTGAAGTTGACACATGTTTGCGGTATGCATAAGATCTAGGTGGAAGAGTTTTATGTTCATCTAGAAAATCATTGAGCCTTTGTTTGACCATGAGGTTTAAAATCTTTGCCAGTACAGATATTAAAGCAATTGGCCGAAAATTTGTGCAGATGTCTAAATTTTTTCCTTTTTTCGGTATGGGAACAATTTTTATTCTCCTCCATTCTTCAAAAAACTCACAGTTTTTCCATTGATTATTAAAGGAATTCAAAAGGTGCTGCTTACTATCTTGGGATAGTTTATTAACCATTTCATAAGTGATTCCATCCAGACCAGCTGCAGATGGTTTAGTTTTTTGCTGTAGAACATTGTCTAGTTCTTCCATGGAGAAATTTGCAGATTGATTGTTATAAATTGAAATGGATATAGTTTGTCTGTTGTTGGGAACCTGTTCACTCAAATGACGTAAGAAGGCTTCGTTGTTGTCAGTGTTCCATTTAGAAGCAGATTGGGGTTCGAAAACCGATTTACAGCTCTTTACATAACGGAAAAGCGATTTTGAATTAGATAATTGGCTTAAATCTGACAGTTTACGACGTTTGTCGCGATTTTTGGCACATTTTACGGCTTTTTTGAATTTAGATATAGCGTTGATTGCACTCAGGGCATTTTCAGTGGTTTTGTATCTATCAAATTTCTGTTCTGCGGCCTCTTTTTGACGTAAGAGTATGGTAATGTCATTATTCCACCATGTTTGAAATTTTGTTTCAGCAGTAATGAGAAAAGTTGAATTTTTTATTGTTGATTTTAGCTTCGATTGAATATCATTCATATTGGAATCAATTTTTAGATTTGATAAGTTTTTGAAGAGATGTTTTTTTGCTAGGAAGTACTGTTGCTTTGATGTGAAATTATCTATGTTAATAAGGATTGGTCTGTGGTGGCTTCCTCCTATGCTTGTATTTTTTACATTCCAATTAAAGTTTGAAGACATATTTGTGAAGGTAAGATCTAACACAGAACCGAAAGAACTGTCAAATAGATTCTTTTTAAAGGTTGCTGAGCCATCATTAACACAACGAAATGCCGAACTGTCCATCAAGGTTTGCACAGTGGATCCTCGAACTGTGTCAAAAACGTCACCATATGCTTTACATCTTGCATTAAAATCCCCGCCAATAATGACATTTGATTTTCCATTTAGAAAGATTAAAAGTTTTGATACTTCAGTTTTTAAAACATTGGATTTTACAGAATGCGGAAAGTATACTGAGACAATCGTTAAATTTTGAGACAGGTTTGTAGTTTGACATATTAAGATGTCTAAATCCGATGCAAAAGGTAATTTTTTCATTTTAATAGTTTTTTTGTGCAGGATGGCAACGCCACCATAATTGTCGATTCTTTTTTTACAGAATAATCCATAATTGTTTACGTAAGATGATGATGCATTTTCATCTACATTAAAAATTTCGCTTAAGATGCATATATCGACAGAAAATTTGTTTAAGTAAAGTTCTAAATAATTTTATTTTTATTCAAACTTTGTATGTTGTGCTGTAAGATTATCATGTTCGGTTTGGTTAGAACTGGAAGGTCCATCTATTGCTGGTGCTTTTAAGGCATTTGAAAAACTGTCTAAGATCTGTAATCCTTCTGTACACTTGGCATTGGTTAATGCGGCAGCCATTTGTTGAGTGAAAGTGGATAATATTTTTTCATACTCAGAAACTTTGAAAAAATTTGAGAATTCAAAGGATGGTTTAGAGGGTACAATCGTTTCCTGTTCAGCTGTAATATGTGTTCTACGAGGTATTGATGCTGCTACTTTATTGTAATTGACTTTAGTTCTCCTTCTGTTGAGTTCATCATTGAAGGAAGTAACTGGTCTTCTGCTTGTTTTAGAAATTTGGGGAAATTGATTTTCATAATTTGGTTCATCTAAAATTTCAAAGTAATTGTTTGAAACTTTAGGGATACATTCTTTCCTTGAAAGGTTGGTGATTGCCATAGCCTCCAGAATATTTTTTTCATTGCTGTATCTTTTGCATTTTTTGACATCCATGGCATTGTGATCTTCCATGTTGCATAGTATACATCTGGGTAGAATACAGTATGTTTTGCATTTAATTGTCGACAAACATGTATCACATTTTGGCTCTGTGCAGTTTGTGGGACATTCAATGTTTATCCCGCAAAGAAGGCATCTTTTTTTGGCTCTACATTTTACGGCTATATGACCTAAACGACCGCAATTTTTACATAAGCGTACAAGTGGAATATATAAATCCGTCTCCACTATAGAGTTGAACATTTTAAGTTCTTTTACAACGTAGTCCGCTACAATACCTACTTTAATGGTTTGCGACGGCACATACTGACCATTTTCATTTTTGTATTTGAAACGATATACTGATACAGCTTTGAAATCATTGTCGCTGCTGTTGATTTGATCATATATCATTTTGCCAGTGAATTCTACTGGTACGGATTTAATAACATAAAATTTTTGTACAAATCTATCTGGGATAAAAGCATTCAAACCAATAGATTTTACATTTGGATCCAAAACAAAATTATTTGCCGAGTTATAATTGTTGAAGCTCAGGCGGAAGGTTTTATATGCAATATTCTTTGATACAAAATGAGCATTTATGTTGGCACTGGCTAATTTGGCATACAAATGTAATTCTGAGTTCTTTCTTCTAGGGCAAATGGGCTCATCAGAAGTAAGAAGTACATAATATGGACCTGGATGGGCTGGGCTGTAAAGAATTGTTTGGTTTTCATAGTTATCATAGCTGTAAATATCTGTTTTGTTTGTGTTTTTGGGTATATTGGATGGATTGGAGGGATTGTTATTGTTGGAGTGACAGTTGTTAGTTGTGTTGGTGGAGATGGACTTTGTATCATTAAAATATTGATTTTCATATGGTGTGAGAGTGGTGTTTTCTTTTGCTGGTGTTGTTTTTGCAGAGCACTGCGGCATTTTATTTTGCATAGAAGGCTGATTATTTTTAAACTTCTTGCTTCCAGGGTTGCTAAAAAGCTCAATTCTTTTCCTCGGGTCTAAACGAGGAGGCGGCTCCTCATCACCCATTTTCGCAGAAAATTGTATATTTTGTTGAAATTAGGAATATTAAATTTCAGCAAAATCACCAAATAAAATAATGTTTGTGTTATTGGTTAGATGGAAGGAATGTGTGTATTTGTGTGTGTATTGGTGTTCAAAGCAAAACAAACAAAACGCATAAAAAAGAAAGCGAAACGGCGCGCACGTAGTCTAAAGTCAACGAGAGTTGAGAGACGACTGTAGAGGCATTTCGTACGATAATATCGATTGAAAGAACTATCAATCATTGTTCCCCTTAACATAAAGTATCGATACTATCGATTTTGGCATCGAGTGTTTGTCACCACTACTGAAGCTAAATACACAATTTTTTATTTTCATATGTGGAGGAAGGAAAAGATTTTAAAACAAATTTAATAGAAATCGGCAGAAGGAATGTAAAATTTAAATATTTGTTCCACTTTACATCCACAATCATATGACCACTTGTTGGATAGGTATTTTCATAAGCTTTCCAACGATACCCATATTGTGGATCCGGGTCTAGTCGGGGTCTTGAACCCGGACTTTCGGGTCGAAAATCTGGGGTCCCAGGTCCGTCCCCCAAGAAAAAAATAGTTTCCCGGGATCATGGTTAAAATACCTACCACTGAAAAAATTTTCGAAAAAATTTAAGAGTTTTTACTAAACTAGAGTTAAGCCTAAAATACATTCATATAAGAAAAACATATATATAAGAAAAAATTGACAATTTTTGAAAAGGGGCTTATATGCGTGTTCTACTGTACATGTTGTACAGCGTTGCCATCAATCCTGGATGCCCAGGATCAATCAATCCCTGGATGTCTAAAGCAACAGCTGTCAAAAACTCATGTCAAATTAGTAAGATTGGCGCCCGCTCTGAAGTTCAAAGGAACAACTCCCCCAAATGGGTGTCAAAGATTTGTGGACAGTACTTACTCCTCACGCCGAACGCAAGCCCATAAGCGAGTTGAGAGGAAAAATCGTTGCCATAGACTTGGCTGGATGGGTTTGTGAGAGTCTCAATGTAGTAGATTATTTTGTACATCCCAGACATCATCTAAAGTAAGTTGCGGGTTTTTTTAATGGTTCCATATGTTTTAATTCTATTTTTTTCAGGAACTTATTTTTTCGTACCTGTTATTTAATATGGGAAGAAGTGACTCCAGTTTTTGTGCTAGAAGGCACAGCACCAAAATTGAAAAGTCAAGTAATGGAAAAACGCAATGAAATACAATTTCGAGGTGTACGGCCAAAGGACAAACCGCCGCCAAGCCAACAGCCGGTCAATTCGCAAACATCAAATAAAGGTGGCGAAAAGGGAAGATCACGTTTTAACATGGTTTTAAAGCAGTGCGAAAATCTTCTCACCTCCATGGGCATACAGTGTGTCCAGGGACCCGGCGAGGCCGAGGCGTACTGTGCATTTTTAAATCAAAAGGGGGTTGGTGAGTTTTAGATTGAAATTAGGCCTTTTAATCATATCTTCCTGATAGTTGGTAGATGGTGTTATAAGCCAAGACTCCGATTGCTTTGCCTACGGTGCTGTGCGTGTGTATCGCAACTTTTCGGTATCATCTCAAGGCGCTTTAGCAGCACAAGGTGGGGCCGTAGACATATACGATATGCGTCAAATTTGCAGCAAAATGGGTGAGATTTGAAGTACAATTTAAATGTATAAAATGTATTATGAATAATGTATATCATGTAGATTTTGGACAAAACAAAGTAATCGTCATGGCACTATTATGTGGCTGCGATTATTGTCCCGATGGAATTGGTGGCATTGGGCGTGATAGCGTGGTTAAACTTTTCAATAAATACAAAAATGATGAGATATTAAACAAGATACGTTGTTGGCGTTACGAAGATTCAAAATACTCAGCACTGGAAATGAAGGTAGACGATAAGAGTATATGTGCAAACTGTGGTCACATGGGACGAACACAAAGCCATTCAAAGAGTGGTTGCGGTATTTGTCGTACCAACCGAGGATGTAATGAAAGTCTTTGGAAGTAAGAGACAAATTCTTTATTGGAGATGAAATATGGGATGATATTTGTTGTTTCTTTCAGAGAAGAACGTTTGTCTATAAAGGCGGAATTGATCCTACGAAAAAAGGCTTTGTCCGATCCTTCTTTTCCCTCTGAAGCCATAATAGAAGAATTCCTAAGGCAACCAAAAGAGATTCCAAAATTAGACCTCCGTTGGCGACAACCAAATATGGTTAAATTTATAAAACAAGTCGGACATCTTTTGCAATGGAAAGAAGTTTATTGTTTTCAAAAATTCTTTCCGATTTTAACAAGATGGCAGGTTATGAATGCCACCCGATTAAAGGAGATGCCAACGGCCGTTGTTTACGTTGCACCCAAAGAAATTGTTAAAAAGAGAGTGGTAAAAGGTATTCCAAGCTTAGAAATTATATGGCAAGATGAAAAAGGAATATTCAATGGCCTGGTGCCTGAATCACAATTGCAAGAGGTTGAGTCGGAAAATCCAAAAGGAATTTCTGATCTTTGGACAACTGTGGAACCAACGAGTTTGATGGAAACAGCATTTCCCGAAGTGGTAGATGCTTTCCTCAAGTCGAAGGAAAAACCCAAGAAAGCCGCAAAGAAGCCAAGAAACAAGGCAAAACACTTAGATTCCTTGGATAATTTAGATGACTTAATGAAGGCTACTGATGAAGTTGCAAAAACAATAAAACCCAAACGTCAAGCGAAAGCAAAATCTGCCACCAAACTAGGATTACAACCAATTGATAAGTATTTCAAACAAGCTAACGACAAGAACCAAACACCCCTGAAGAAAGAAAAATTATTAATGCAAAACAATCAGAGCTCTACTCCACTCACCAAAGATGTTCCTTCTGATTTAGAAAGTGATGAAGATATTGATCAAAATGCATTTAACCTTTCCGATATTGTGAATGGTATTGTGGCCAAAGGCCATGATCCATTTGCTTTAACACACCATGAGGGACGTCAATTACAATACGAAACTATGCCCCAAGATATTAGCCTTTTGCTAAATGATTTCGACAACTCTTCATTCCAATTAAACTCAAGCCGTGTTCAAACAAAATTATCCATTGATGATTTGGATGTGTTGTGTGAAAAACGTGTCCTATCCACATCTTTCCAAAACTCCACAAATGCTGAAGCTAAACGCAGGTCGTTGGACGATAGCTTCGATATACTAGTTAAAATTGGATCCAACAGAGTTGAGAAAATTAAAGATTTGAAAATATCTACTGAAAGTCTCTTAGACCTTCCTACTAAACCTCTGAATGTAGTGGATCGCTTCAAACAAAAACAAAGAATAAGCTTGAATTTTAATACAAATAATAGTAGTATCATTGAGAATGACATTGGGGATTCCAATGGCGTTAGCTACTTTTTCAACAGTAGTTTTCAAACAGACAATGAAGATGTATTTGAAAAGCTTATGGAAACTAGTTTGGCCAAATGTGATGTGGGCGATCAGGACAGTTTGGATGAGGGAGAATTTGTTCTGTTAAGCGATTAAATTGTTTGTATATTTCGTTTTTAATTTGTATTCCTAATTAAATTACATAAATAATCTATAGATAATTTAGCTTAATTTTACAATAAAAAATGTTTTCAAAATCCTAATATTATGATTTACTTGGAAGTATATCTTCGATCACTAGCCTTACCTTGAAATAATACTCTTCTTCATATATCAAATCATGTGTCTGTATTTATTTAGAAATGACCAAAAACCAAGCTATTTTTGTTCCATGAAATTTTCCGTAGCGAATTCTTTTTCCAGACGTAGGTATTTGTACCCTGATTCCCGGAAAGTTTTTTCCTGGGCGGCGGACCCGGAATAACTAAACCGATATGGACAATATAGGTACCATTCAAAAGCTAATGAAAATGCCTATCCTACAAATTACATTATTCAAAACGGTTCGGGAGTTATAATAAAATTTTATAAATTTTAAGTATAAAAAGATTACTTCGCGTATCCGCTGTTAGACTACCTAAAACAATTTCAAATTTAGAAAACTTAGAGGAGAAAGTCTCAAGCTCTGGCAAAGGCCATGGTAGAAAAATGCAGGTAAATGCTTCAACGCTTAGGAAAATTAAATGTCAAAAATTTTTGAAATGCTTTGTTTTAAATATGTAGATTTTTATATGTTTACCTATACGATGCAAATCGGAGGATGTGATGATATGTATTTTTCAAAAATTTTTACAAATTTCAATAACTTTTCATTTTACATTTGCATTTCTTAAATCGTTTTGAAATTTCATTGTTCCAGCAGCTGTATCAATGCGACTACCTGTATTCTTCTACCATGATTTTGGTTCAAAGACTCATATCTTTTGATCCAGGAAAGTAATCTCATTCTTATATTATGCTTCATATAGTATAAGTTTCTCTCTCTCTTTTTCTCTATTGTGTATTCTCATCATCAATTTTTCAGGTTCTGGAACAGCTCAATAGTATAGTAACTGTAGTAATGCCTCAGTCCCTGCAAGAATATAACTTTTTTTAAAACTTGCCTATTTTTTGCTGGGTCTGGAACAGATTATGTGGCGTTTCCACTGCACTTGATTCGCTCTCTATTCGTTGTTTGACCCTTAACTATGAAAAAACTACTTAATTCTTCACACAAAATTTCCTGAGCGAACACTCATATTTGTACGTTGTTCAAATCAAATCACTCTCAGAACAACGAAAAAATATGTCCCATCCCTAACAAATGAGAGCATTTATCGAAAAAATAAATTATGACATTTAAAAATTAAAAATAGGAAAATTTAATGAAATTTTAAAAATTTTTGGGAAGACTGAAAATTATGAATGAAAACTACAATGTTGAATGGCGTATGTACATTCAAACGAAAGTACATTTTGTTTTCTCTTTCATCCGAGGTACGCATTTTGTCCACGAGTAGAAATTTTCACAGAAAACTGCAAACAAAAGAGGCAATATTTTCAAAATGTTTGTATTGACAGAAAAAATGTTTGACAAGTGTCTCTCCAGCAGAATTTAAAAATAGAAAAATACAAAAATATATTCAAAATGTCAACATTTACACAAACAGTTGAAAACGTGAATGAAAATTATAAAATTATTGATATAATAAATCTTGGGGAGAAAAACAATCATTTATTCTATTCATATTAGTGAGAATTTAATGTAATTTATTAAAATTCCCATTAAAATCAACAAACAAAATTTTTGAAAAAAGGAATTATTTTACTATGAATTACGAATCGTGCCGTATGAACGGGTTAATTCGTGTACCTAATTCTGAGAGCGAACAACGTTGTTCGGTTTCCAATGGAAACATGTTATGTGGCGTTTCCACTGCACTTGATTCGCTCTCTATTCGTTGTTTGACCCTTAACTATGAAAAAACTACTTAATTCTTCACACAAAATTTCCTGAGCGAACACTCATATTTGTACTAAGTTCAAATCAAATCACTCTCAGAACAACGAAAATGTATGTCCCATCCCTAAAAAATGAGAGCATTTATCGAAAAAATAAATTATGACATTTAAAAATTAAAACTAAAAAACTTTAATGAAATTTTAAAAATTTTTGGGAAGACTGAAAATTATGAATGAAAACTACAATGTTGAATGGCGTATGTACATTCAAACGAAAGTACATTTTGTTTTCTCTTTCATTAGAGGTACGCATTTTGTCCACGAGTTGAAATTTCCATAGAAAACTGCAAACAAAAGAGGCAATATTTTCAAAATGTTTGTATCTGCAGAAAAAAATGTTGACAAGTGTCTCTCCAGCAAAATTTAAAAATAGAAAAATTCAAAAATATGTTCAAAATGTCAAAATTAATACAAAAAGTTGAAAACATGAATGAAAACTGTAAAATTAATGATATAATTATTCTTTGGAAGAAAAACAATAATTTCTTCTATTCATATCAGTTAGAATTTCATGTATTTTTGTATAAATTCCCATTTAAATCAACAAACAAAATTTTTGAAAAAATGAATTATTTTACTAAGAATTACGAATCGTGCCGTATGAACGGGTTAATTCGTGTACCTAATTCTGAGAGCGAACAACGTTGTTCGGTTTTCAATGGAAACATGCTATTATTATCTATTGTTGTTTAGTAGAGGCATTTCGTACGATAATATCGATTGAAAGAACTATCAATCATTGTTCCCCTTAACATAAAGTATCGATACTATCGATTTTGGCATCGAGTGTTTGTCACCACTACTGAAGCTAAATACACAATTTTTTATTTTCATATGTGGAGGAAGGAAAAGATTTTAAAACAAATTTAATAGAAATCGGCAGAAGGAATGTAAAATTTAAATATTTGTTCCACTTTACATCCAACTGAATAAAAGCTTCACAACAATCTGAAAAAATACTGATTATTGATCGACAAGAAAAAATAGCGTCATCATGATGGCCAGACGCGGTGGCAAGCGTATTAGGATGGATGATATCCCGCCCGAGTACGAAGAGCAGGGGTATGTTGCATTTTATACATTTTAGAAAGATAAAAATATTAGAATATATTTTTCAGGGAAAACGTAAATGATTCAATTTCGGACGGCGATAGTCCTACAAAAAGAATGACAAGATTGCGTGCCCGGGGTGGTGTCCGCGATAAACCCCCAATTATCGACGAAGACGAGGATGACTTCTGGGCTCCGGTTGTGCGTAAGAAAAAACAGGAAAAGCCAAAGAAACCACCAGGTGAACGTCGTGAAAAGCCGGAACGCCAACGCAAAGAACACATGGACAAAGAGCAAGAACGTATCGATATGGAGAGGGATGTAACAACCGACGAGAATAGTTTGTACTTTATTGTTCGCCATTCCAAATCTCCCATTATGAATATCGTCGATGATTGGATTGAACAATATAAAGTTAATAGGGATACTGCTCTTATAGCCCTATTGCAATTTTTCATTAACGCCAGCGGCTGCAAAGGTAAAATACCCGAAGATACAGAACATCCCATGGATCATACAGCGGTCATCAGAAAAATGACAGAAGAATTTGATGAGGTAAGGAGATTGGTTGTTTAAAGAAATTGCCGTTTTAAAGTAATTTGTTCCTAATTACTATTTAAGGAAAGTGGTGAATATCCCCTCATAATTCCTGGTCAACAGTGGAAAAAATTCAAAATGAATTTTTGTGACTTTGTTCAAACTTTGGTCAAACAATGTCAATATTCGATTATATACGATCAGTTCTTGATGGACAATGTAATTTCCTTGCTTACTGGCTTGTCAGATTCTCAAGTAAGAGCTTTCAGACATACGGCTACTTTGGCAGCCATGAAGCTTATGACCGCTTTGGTTGATGTTGCCTTATTGGTATCGAATAATTTCGAAAATGCAGCCAAACAATATGAGGCTGAACGCCTTAAGGTATTGTATAGAAATATGATTAATTTCCGATTGATAATAAATTATATTATTTTCGTTAATGTAGTCTCGTGATCGACGTGCCTCAGATCGTTTAGAGTCGTTAATGGCTAAAAGAGCAGAGCTGGAAGAGAATATGGATGAAATTAAAAATATGTTAACATACATGTTTAAATCTGTATTCGTACATCGTTATCGGTAGGAGTCAACAAATGTACAAATTACAATTTGGTAAATAATATATATAATTGAATTTTTTAGCGATACGTTGCCCGACATTAGAGCCATTTGTATGGCCGAAATTGGAGTTTGGATGGAAAATTATCCCCAAAACTTTTTGGATGATTCTTATCTAAAGTATATTGGTTGGACGTTACATGATAAAGTCGGAGAAGTACGTCTACGCTGCCTACAAGCACTTTTGCCTCTTTATGACAAAGAGGAACTTAAGAGTAAATTGGAATTGTTCACATCAAAATTTAAAGATCGCATTGTTGCAATGACTCTGGACAAAGAGTTCGAAGTTGCCGTACATGCTGTAAAATTGGTCATAAGTATTCTAAAGTAATTATTTTATAAATGTATTGCGTTCTCTTTTTATCATATTCTTAATTTTGTAGGATTCATCCTGACATCTTGGCTGACAAAGATTGTGAAATCGTTTATGAATTGGTGTATTCCTCGCATAGAGGAGTGGCCCAGGCAGCTGCAGAATTTCTTAATGTACGGTTGTTTCATTTAACTGCTGACATGGAAGAGACCAAATCCAAAAGGGGCAAACTAAGGCTTCCCAACACCCCTTTGATACGAGACTTGGTGCAATTTATGATTGAATCTGAATTACATGAACATGGTGCTTACTTAGTAGATTCATTTATGGATAATAATCCCATGGTAAAAGATTGGGAATGTATGACGGATTTGTTGCTAGAGGAACCAGGATATAATGAAGAAGTTCTGGATAACAAACAAGAATCGACGTTAATTGAAATTATGGTTAGCAGTGTTAAGCAAGCAGCAACTGGCGAGGCGCCAGTTGGCAGAGCTAGCAATCGCAAAATATATCTCAACTCCAAAGAACTAAAAGCCATACAAGATGAAAAAATAAGACTAACGGAGCACTTCATTGTAACATTGCCGCCATTGCTGGAAAAATACCAAGCTGACAGTGAAAAACTGGCAAATCTATTGTCAATACCACAGTATTTTGAATTGGATATTTACACTACAAATCGCCAAGAGGCTAATTTGCAATCTTTGTTGGATAAAATGACCCACATAATGTCGGTGCATACAGATCGCGATGTGTTGGAAACCTGTGCCAAAACATTGGAATATTTGTGTACAGAAGGCAGTGCCACGTATACACGGTGTGATGTTGCCCGTTCGAATATCATCGACAATGCTGTTAATAAATATAAAGATGCTATCGAAGATTGGCGTAATTTAATTGCAGGCGAAGAATTACCCAATGAAGATGACATCTACAATATTATAAGTTCTCTGAAGGTTGTCTCCATCCTGTACTCTTCTCATAACATGAATCCTTGGAATCTATTTGATTCCCTATTTCAAGACGTGGATGAGTGCCAAGCAAAAGAAAATCCCGGTCGCAACATTCCTAATGAGGCATTGGTGTATTGTATAGAGGCCTGTTATTTTTCTATAAGTTGGGGACTGTATTACGTTGAAAATAATTGTGAGACATCACAGGTTGAATCGGCGGTTAAGGAGCTACGAACAAACCTTGATAAATATATGTTTGCCTGTTTCGAATTGACACGAGATGGACCTACAGATGATGTGCAAGAAGCGGTAAGTAGATGATGGCTCAAATATAAAAATCATTTAGCAATTTCTTATATTCTATTGTTTTTAATTATAGGCCTACCAATCAATTTGTGATCTGTTAATAATATTTTCGGATCAATTAGCCCGTAATGAAAATCCTAATGTCCGCACATTGGAGTACAAATCCACGTTGGATGAACAATTGGTATTGAACAATTTCGTACAGCACTATGTCTTCACGATAAGACAAGAAGGTACTACATTTACGATAGTTACTATAATTATAGTTTGTAACTCAATGCAGATTCTATTTCCACAGATCTTCAGGACGAGACTCGTATAATGGAATTGCATAAGAAACGTAACTACTTAGCGTCCTACTGCAAATTGGTGGTTTACAATATAATACCAACAAAGAGTGCTGCCGGAATGTTTAAAAACTATGTCAAGGTAGGTTATATCACATAATGCTGCAATTTGTTCATAAAAATGATTCTGGTTTCTTTATCTTTGCAGTGGTATAATGAATATGGAGACATCATAAAGGCCACCCTTGGGAAAGCTAGAGAAATCAACAAAATTAATTTTGCATTAACACTGCTTTTGAGTCTTATTGCGGTCTTTAAGGATTTACAAAGCCAGTCCGAAAATGAATTGGTCTCAAAGAATTCTCATGAATTTAGTGAACTTAAAGAGTTGGCCAAACGATTTGCGCTGACATTTGGTTTTGATGCCATAAAAAATCGTGAACCAATTATTGCTCTACATCGTGCTGGAATTTTATTTGCAGTCGGTGAAGTACCCGAGGATCCAGTGGCAGCCCCTAAACGCTTGCTTTTCTTAGAAGTTCTAAATGAGTTTAATCACAAGTTGTTAAAACAGGATAAGAAAGTGATTTTGAATTTCCTGGATCGTCGAATTTCACCAGCCCTGCCTTCAAGTAAACAAGAGGAATATCAGCCATTGTTTTTGTATCGTAATTCTCTGGTGCATGGAGAAACTGATCAAGCTCCAGTCAGTTCAAAGCGAGCTTACGCCCGCAAGCGGCGTGGTGATCATGGTGAGTTAGAAAATAGTGTATACTTTATGAGAAATTATCAAATTCATTTGATTTTTTTAGACGATGAAGAGGATGAGGACGATTACGAAGATGAGCACAACGATCCAGATTTCCGAGGATAAATATCCCCATGCCTTTGGTATATTCAAAAGTCGTAGTAGGACACGTAGTGTTGTAATTTTAAGCTAAGCGTGTAGTTCACCAATTATGTAATAAAAAAACATTCATTTTTCTCGACTCCATTAACTTTAGTTTCCATAAACCTGATAAGTTATTGTTATTAAGTTTATTAAAAATGAATAAATAAAGTTCTATTTTACATTGTATCATGAGAAAATATATTAATGAAACTTCAAATTATTTAACAAAACATAAAAAAATGTTTTCACAAATTAAAACTCCTATAGACTAAATAACATTTCACAAACTATTTTGGCCAATATTGTTCGGCATATTTGTTGGCTTTTAACATGGCCATTTCTAATTGTTCTTCAAATTGTGTTGAGGTTTTCTTGCCTTTCATATTGCAAACGTCATGGGGATTTTGACCTTTTGGTGCGGATACCTGAGCTTTAAAAATCGAAGCAAATTCCTTCAACCATTTTTGGGCATTAAAGTCTTCCGTTTGGAATTCCTGTAAATTATTAAAACATAAGAAAAATCATAAGGAATATTCCATAAATTCGTTACCTTAGGTACACAACATCTGGCCTTGACTATGCCATCGGCCTTGGCTATGACCAAAATTGGACGGTCTGTACAATGTTTGGTGGCTTTTTGCAGTGGTACCTCTTCCATTAAAACTGAACTTGAAATGTAATGTACTAAATAAGGATGTTTAGCAGCAGGTTTCTCTTGAAGCAGATTTCGCATTTCAACATCCAAAAAGTCTCTGAAATTAAAAAAAACTTAAATCTTGTGGATGTGCTTTCTATTCTATTCATACTTAATATTAGTTCGTGCAGATTCCTTAAGACATTTCAGAATGTCGTTTATGCGTTCCAGAAAATCCATTTTAAACACGTAAGGTAATTGAATATCTGTGTGGAGTAAATTATGTCGGATCTTTTGCAACTCAACTTCTGTGGCATTGGACATTTTATCAGTCTTGAACTCTTTCTCCAACATATCAATACGATGTTTCAGCAATTCACTCACTTTGTGGACCTGCAAAAAATAATGAAATATATAAAAAAAATCTACATTTTTTAAATCAATATCCATAAATACCTTATCTGCCGCCTCCCCTGCGACCGCTGTAAAGGCATATCTGGCACGATTTGTTTGCTTGAGGTTTGTCACGGAAAATTTACCCAATTCCTTGGTGTTTGTAACATGTGTTCCACAGCACAGCTCTTTTGATTTTAAATCGAAATTATCACAATTAATAGTTACCAAACGAAGGCCAGTCTCGGGATATACCTCTCCAGGAATCATTGTAACATCATTTTGTTGTAAAATATCTGAAGCATTGCAAAGTTCAATATTCACTGGGGAGGCCGAAGAAATGATACGACTAAATATATATACAAAATACTTTTCATGAAACTAAGAATTCTGACACTACAACTTCTTTACCCTACCTTATTAGCTCCTCAATTTTCGCCACATCATCCTTGGTTATGCGTTTTCCTATTATACCGACTTCTAGCTTACAGCAGTCACTGGTTACCGAACTTGATAGCTGATATGTTACTTTGTTGAATAGAGCTCTAATGGCACCATTTAATAAATGTGTAGCTAAAATAGAATCAGTTTTAGTTTTTAAAATGTTTTGAGATAACCCCCTCCATAGTTACCTGTGTGATGGCAAATATTTCGCTTCCGATGATTTTCATCAATTTGAAGTAGCACACTATCACCGGTCGCCAATGTAAATTGAGAACGTTCTTTAGGCAGTTCACACATGTGAACGACACAATCATTTATGCAAACTACATTCACAACGTTAAGTTCTAAATTGTTATTATTTATCGACTTTACAACAATATGACCCCGATCAGATTGCTGACCACCCGATTCGTAGTAAAAGTTACTTGAATCTGTTATAATGGAAACAATGTCATTGGTATCAGAGACTCCTCCATTACACACGACTTCATTAACACTGACATCATTGTACAAAATTCCCAACACTTTTGATTTTAATTCGGGTATAATATATTTGTTATCCTCGTGGTTGTAAGTATACGAATATTTGTGATTATTATCTGTAGCTGGCAAGGATTTTGTCAATTCTGTCAACGAATTTTCTATACTTTTGTAGTAGATACTCGAATGATCGTTCAACATCATTGAATTCTTAGATCTTTGTTTGGCATTTGCCACTGCCTCTTTATAGCCAACCGTATCATATGTCATGTCTTCCAATTGGGCTAGTTTTATGAAATTTTCTTCGGTTAGACCATATGTATCCGAGAGTTTGTACAGAAAATCGCCCGGAATTGAATTATTCTTAAATGTATGTTTTACAGATTTGAATTCACGATATGCAGGCACAAAACCAGGGCATTCCATCAAATCAACATCTTCTAAATCCGGATATTCACTTAGAACTTCACTGAAAGCCTTTGTAGAGTTCTCTCTTAAGCTTTTGAAAACTTCTTGCTCGTGTTTTATTAACTCCAATATATCGCTTTGTTTACTCTGTATTTCGGGATAGGCGGAACCCAAAGTTTCTGCCACAATTGGTATTAAATGGTGCAAAAGATTTTCATGAACAAAAATATTTTCCGAAACGGTTATGGCTTTGCGCAGAACACGTCTTAATTTTTGGCTACATATTAAAAAAAATGTTTTATAATAATATCTAAACAATAAATATTTCCCATACTCACTTCTGGTCCGGCAGCATTCCATCTGCCAAACATACTGCTATCATTCTGGCATGATCTGCTAGAATTCTATAGCCTGTATCTAAAGTTGCACTGTTGCTGCTAGTGGGAAATGAACCCGAGTACTGAGGTGCTTTCGATATCTGTTATTGTGGGGTAGCATAACTTTTTTTTGTAAATTTAATTTAAAGACATTGATTTACTTGCCTTTTGTATTGTATTAAATATTGGCATGAATAAATCGGTATCGTAATTTGACGATTTATTCTGTAAAATTGCTGTGAGTCTTTCAAAGCCCATTCCAGTGTCGACATGATGGGAGGGTAATTGCGTAATAGAACCATCTTCATTTCTATAAAAATATAAGATAAAATAAATTTCCACGCTTTACCTTATCTATATAATATATGCAGATATTTGTTGGTGTGTCATACCTATTATATTGTATAAATACCAAATTCCATAGCTCGGTCAAATCAGAACGGCCAGCATTTACCAATTTAGCCCTTTCTTCCGGACTAGCTAAATCAGGTCTATGATCTATGTGAATTTCGGTACAAGGTCCACAAGGACCTGTGAGACCCATTTCCCAAAAGTTGTCCTTGCTACCGAAAGGTAGTATTCGAGAATTAGGAAAACTGTAAAGGAATTAGATAAATTTCTCCACAACCGAATATTGTTTTTCTACACACCCCAGACTTCGCCATATATCAACACATTCTAAATCTGCCGGTAAGCCTAAAACTTTATCGCCGGCAAAATATGTAACATATAGCCTTGATGGATCTATTTTATAGGGACCTTGTAACAATTCCAAAGCCATTGCACAAGCTTCACGCTTAAATCGAACAAAAGAACTCAAATAACTTTTTTTGTTATAATCAAAGAATTGACCAACCTTGAAGTAGTCACCAAAAGACCAATTCCCCAACATCTCAAAAAAGGTGTGATGATATCCATCCTCCCCAACAACTGACAGATCATTATGTTTACCACCAACTCGTACACATTTCTGGGAATTTGTAACCCTTTTGTGTGGTGGCTGTGTCTTGCCCAGAAACACTGATTTGAACTAATAGACATGTAATAGGGAAAATAAAACATAAAACCACAATAATTTTGGTTCATCCTTTCGTCGCACCTGATTCATTCCGGCATTCACAAATGATACAGTTGGATCGCAGAAAGGCACAACAGGACTGGATCGCACAAATTTATGACCATGATTATTAATGAAAAAATCAACAAATGTTTTTCGTATTTCTCGCGAGGATAATACCCTTTGCAATTTTTTGGCAGAAGAGTGCATCCTTTTTTACAAAATCCTCCTAACGATTAATATATAATATTCCTGCGGACTGATATAATTTTCTTCCAAAAATAAGCCGGTGTAAAAGGGGAGTGCCTAAATAAAAGCGTTCTAACATATGTTGGCAAAAAAATTAAAAGCGTACCCATTGTTCAATTGCACAGGGTGTCATCGATGGGCAAGAACCAGAACACTAAAAAGGTAAGGTAGAGCTACCAGCTGATTACATTTTTTTCTGAGTGTGCCCGACTTCTGCCAATTTTGTGTATGTATTTATTGTTTTGAAAAATAAAAGCAAAATATTTTCAAAGTAAATGATTGGAAGATATATATATTTTTGAAATAAAATCCAGTCACTTAATTCATCTTTCGCTTTATTTAAGTCATTTAAAAAATGAAGAAAAATGTGAAATAAAAACAGCTTGTTACATATAATTTTGAATAATTCTGATAGGAAGCGGGCATAGCCTCAGTATTTCTATAATTTTACGAAGCTGTTCTATCTTCTTGTTGTACCATGGGGAAAATTTTGTGGGATTTTTAATGGGATTTTAACTATCGGCTCAAAATCGGAATATAATTCATTTATTGCTCTGTTATATATTGTCCATATTGAGTCTTGGACCCGGAAGTTTGTAGCTATGATTAACTTTTTAGTATCGATAAAAGAGCAAAAATAGTAAAAAAAACAAGCAGGAGATTGTAGAAGAGAACAGATATTTTAAATATGAATTATATGTACATTTTTCCAGAACATACAAGAACCTAAAGCGGAATGAAGGGGAAGCTTTTGTTTTAAACCATGGCAGAAGAATACAGGTAGTCGCATTGAAACAGCTGCTGGGACAATAAACTGTTAAACCAATTTTGAAATTAAAAATTATGAATGAAAAATGATTAAAATTGGAAAAATTGTTGAAAAATACATATTATAATAACCTCCGGTTGGTCTCGTATAAGAAAACTTATAAACATCTTTTAATTATTGAAAAAAAAAACATTTTTAAAAATTTTGACATATATGTTTATTACCAAGAGTCATCGAAAACGATTTATTTCTTTAATTCTATACCCCACCACAACGACTTATAAAGCCTTGAATCGTCTTAAGGTGCATATACATAGAAGGCTATTTTACTAGGCTTACGACATCTAAGTCAACCTAAAACTCCTTTTTACAAGGTCTTGAACAAAGCAATTGTGTTGTTTAATAAAGGCACTGCATCCGATAATATCGATTGGAAAAGCTATCAATCGATACCCTCTTAAATTAAAGTATCGATGCTATCGACATTGCTATCGATGATGGATCTAAACAAACAACAATAAACATGTGCGACGAAAATCCGAAGGAAGAAGGAGTCACAGGTTCACCGGACAATTTGGAAGCTGAAAAGCGTCCAGCTTTTGGAAATAGATTTTTGACCAATCAGGATGATGTTTTTTCCCATAACGCATGGTAAATATTTAAGAAGTTTAGGCAACTTTTTGTTATACAGCGTAGCAAAGAGGCCATTATCTAAACTCCCCTCTGACTTGGAGCTCACTCGCCATCGCAAGAAACCAGCTGGAGGAGGAAGAATATTAACAAATAAGTCAATGTTTAATGAATTTAATGCCTGGTATTGACATAACAACATCTAACTATAGAAATGAATTCTATTTATGTTTCTCTTTAGGGATAATGTGGAATGGGACGAAGAGCAAGAACAACATGCATTGCAAGCCGTACAAAAGAACTCCACCGTGAAAATGTCTGACGAAGACAAAGCCAAATTTAAAGGCGATGCAGACAAATTTTGGGATTGCTTCTATGGTGTTCATCAGAATAGATTTTTCAAGGATCGTCATTGGTTGTTTACAGAGTTTGCTGAATTGGCTCCCAACAAAGATATACAAGAAAGTAGAAGTATTTTTGAACTTGGCTGTGGCGTAGGCAACACTATATTACCCATACTTAAGTATAGTAAAGAGCCAAATTTAAAGGTATATGGTTGCGATTTTTCTGCAAAGGCGATAGACATTTTCAGAAATCACCCAGAGTTTGATGAAAAACGTTGTGAAATATTTGTCATGGATGCGACATTGGAAAATTGGGAAGTGCCGTTTGAACCAGAGTCACAAGACATAATAGTTTTGATATTTGTTTTGTCTGCCATTGAGCCTGGCAAAATGAAACATGTGGCGGAAAATTGCTATAAATATCTTAAGCCAGGTGGTTTAGTGCTTTTCCGTGACTATGGCCGTTATGATTTGGCACAACTACGTTTCAAGAGTGGAAAATGTTTAGAGGATAATTTCTATGTTCGCGGAGATGGTACCATGGTGTACTTCTTCACTCAAGAAGAAGTAAGGAATTTATTTACCGGCGTTGGATTTAAGGAAGAACAAAATGTTATAGATCGAAGGCTGCAAGTCAATCGAGGACGTATGTTAAAGATGTATAGAGTTTGGATACAAACTAAATACCGAAAACCTAACGTTTGACAATAAACTAGTACTAGCTTTAGATTTTTTTATATTTGTGTAATCCAATTGAATAAAGGACGTGTGCAGAAATGTCATAATCTGCGGAAATTAAAACTTGTGTTAATATAGTTAATATAAATAAATAAAATATAAATCTCTTTTTTTGAAATGGACATAAACAGAGGCAGAAGAAATTTCGAAAATATTTCGATCGATTGAAATTTCCATCTAAAATAAGCATACGGAAAATTCACTCAGGAGGTAACATGGCGCAATAACAAGTGCTCTGCTCCAGAAGTTATTGGTCTGTTCCAGAACTGCAAGAATGTAAAAATTTTTACTACGAAAACCGATATGATATAACCTTTATGAAATCGAAAAAATTGCAAAACTAGTGCATTCTTACTGGTTTTGAAATAGAACATATGCTATTATCATGGTATAATAATATTGGTAGATGCATCAACGCTTGGGAAGATTGATATGTCAAAATTTTTAAGATGTTTTATGAAAAATAAGTGGATTTTTAAATGTTTTTTTATATGACGCAAATCAGAGATTGAATTTTTTAACAATTTTTACAAACTTTCATAATTTTTCATTCAACATTTTCAATTCCAAAATCGGTTTGATACTTCATTGTCCCATCATTGTCCCAGCAACCTGTATTCTTCTACCATTTGAACTCCAAATTACGAATGAAAAATTATTTAGATTAGTTAAAACTGTTGACAAACACATATCATAATCACCTCTAAATGACATTGTATAAGAAAACATTCTGAAATCGAAATTTCTCCAAAAACTTTTTCATATTTTTGCTTGCCAGTGTGACATTTCATTCATCAGTCATCATGGTAGAAGAATATAGGTAGACGCGTCGACACAGCTGCTGGGACAATGAACTGTCAAACCAATTTTGGAAATGAAAATGTTGAATGAAAAATTATTTAAATTCGTAAAAATTGTTGAAAAACGCGAATTATAATAGCCTCTGAATGACGTAGTATAAGAAAACATATAAAAATCTACTTATATTTGAAAAAAAAAAACATTTAAATTTTTTGACATATCAATGCTCCAAAGCGTTGATGCATCTACCTGTATTCTTCTGCCATGTCAGTCATTGTAAAGAAATATCTGTTCATTTCAATAAATCGCTAACAATTCACATGTCAATTATGAAAAACTCCTGTTTTCTCTGTGTTGAATAATATAGCTCTTTTTCCTTCTTCTCCTTTAATCTGAGTTCATGTTTTCAAGCTATTTTCAATGAATGATAATGTGTTATCTCATCATTAATAGTTTTTGGCTTATGCCATGTTTACGTTAGAACTTTTTGTAGGGTTAACCTACTTTGAGAGGATTTATTTGAAGTAAAAGTAATGGATATGACAATTTAAATGCAAATCCAGTGGGTTAACCCTCATGTATATAAACGTACTGTTAGTTTCATGAAATTTTATTTTCATAAGAAAACTCGTATGTAAACGGTGTTTAAGTCTATTCGATTGTAAAAAAGTAATGATTCGATATTGTGTCAATATCGGTAATCGTAAAGTAACGATAGGTGATAGTCGATCTATATATCCCTACTTTTATCCAATTTTTTATTTGTACGTGAACGTCGAACGTCGCGAAGTGTGCAAGAACGAGATCCTCCGACGGCTGCACAGCCCGAAAAACGAAACCCGATAACCGATTAATCATCAATTTTCCCACTTGTGTGTGATTGTTGTTAAAAAATTTCCACAGCATAAATATTTATTTGTGAATCTGCAGTGTTATGTGCGAAATTGATTAAAGTAAGCAGAGCAATTGTTTATTAAGTAGAAACATCAATGTGCGCCGAATGGGCCTGTGAAAAATGAGGAATTGAATATGGCCAATACATAAAATCCACCACAAAAAATAATGGTACTGGAAAACGGTGTCGTCTGCAAGTAGTTTTTTTCTTGTCTTCTTTGCTCGGGAGGCCCCTTGCAATATAGTCTGCTGCTTGAAGTTTTGTGTCTACACATATTGCAAAAACTTTTTTTTGCTGAAAATCGCTATTGATTAGTGCAAAAAAGTGTTGGAGTGTAAATAACAAAAAAGTGAAACGTTGTTTATTAAACCAAAACAAAACGTGAAAGCTACAATAACAACACGACAACAATGAATAGTGTTAATTAAACAAATAGAGTTATACATACAACACCCATTTTTCAACGAAAAGAAGCTGCTAAGCAGACGAAGAAAGAGTAAACAATCTTGGTTGTTTTGCATTTGATGATAGATGAATAATAAGAAAGGGCACGGAAAATGCAAAGGAGAAAAACAAATGCATTGTGTGATTTATTGATGAAAAATATAGAGAAATAAAGAGTGTAGTGGAATTGTGCAATTCTGGTGCCCGATGTAATAAAAAAATAGCTTCGGATTTTAACGTCGCGTCTTTTGATTACTTTTGTCGTCAACAGAGACGGAAGAAGAATATTGAGAGTGATGCACTAACGTTTAGGATATTCAAAAAGTTTGGGGCAACAGATCTTCGGACTTTGAAAAATTTATCAAGTAGCATTTTACTAATATTAGAGCTAAATTCTTTTCATTAAAAATCCATTATAAAGTTCTGCTGAAAGAGAACACTTTTGTGGTACAAAAGAAAAGAGTTATATTGAAGTCTCTTTGATTTCTCATTGCATTCGAGAGATCGTTCTTTTACCTGTCCCATTCCATTTCATGTTCCTACCTAGAAGCCATCATTAATGCCACACACAAGTCATACATTTTACCTGTCTGCCCCTTTCAAATTATTCTTTATGCCCTATCTCTTTTGTGTTTTTGTTGTTTGCATTTGAGTATTCGGTTTTTATTATTAATCATTTCTTACGTTTTTTATCTTCCGTCTCTGTGTATGAGTGCGCGTTTAATCGACGACCCCGAGTGTGTGTGTGTTTTTGTGTTCTTATGTATTTGTGTGCTACTACATTAAACTTTTCTTCAAACAAATTGTTGATTTAATTGAATTTCGTTTTTTCATTGTATTCCTTCTTCTTTGCCTTATGAACGTCTAGCTGACTGGCTGACTGACACCCTGCTCTCGACAATACCGCAAACAAACGATCATAATCGAGTCATTCATTTTTAAGTGCATAAAATAGCCGCTCAGTAATATTTGTTGTTGCTGCGGCTGCTGCTATTCTGACAAATACATAACAGTGTTGCCAACTTGTTTGTGCTTCCTCAAATAATATAGAAAGAGAGGGAGAGAGAGAGAAAAAATACAAACGTCAGCTTGCAACAAAAAACCAAACTAAATCAAAACAAAACATTGAAAAAAGTGTCTGCTGTAGCCTACCAAATTTTGGGGATTACGACAGCAGCTCTCCCGAATACATTTCTTTTTTGGTGGATTACATTAACAATTTGTAAAACTGGCGGAGGAGACGGCAGAAAATTCCAACATGAGTTGGGGTATTGAATTATGGGTAAGTTTGGAAATTGATTTGTGTTTTGATGATTGATTGTTTCAATTTTATTGTGTAGATATGCATTGGGAAGAAACATGTCAATATTGAAGGCAAACTATTGAGCTAAGAAACAGCATTATTCAATTAACTTACCAAAATCCAATTTGGTGCAACAAATTTATATCAGTTAAAAAATTAATGGATAGGGTATGGAGCAAAAAAAACTAACTTAAAAAACATTGATGTTACACAATCCTGTCCTTATCAGAATTCAACTCCAATGGCTTACACTATATATTGGACAATCGTGGGGTCGTATATTGGCGTATACGTCCAGTTATCTTCGATCTACCAATCTAATTGGAACCGTAGGTTTTCAAAAGAGAAGTTGGAAAGGAGTATATGTGCACATGGTGAATGAGAGTAGAATTATGTGCAGTATTTCAGGCTCACTAGAGAAGAATAAGAAAAATAATTAAAGGCAGAAGGAAAGGATCACTAATATAGGACATTTGAGGTATTGTTGTGTAGCAAAGGTATTGGAAAGCAGTATTGAATCAAATAATGAATTAATTGGCTAGGATATCTGGTAAAGACGTAAGACATGTAAACGAAAACCCAAGTATTACTCGGGTGCTAAGACTGTCTCTTTTGTTGTGTTCAGTGATCCTGCTCTGTTTATTCCATTAGGAGAACTAATTGAGCCAATGTGTAGGCAGTTTATACACAGTACATCAGTTAAAATAGCAATGGTGCATTGCCTAACACAGGCGGATAGGGCATGATGTTTCGAGACGATGTCAGATTTTATCTTGGAACATTAAATACACATTGTAAGTCCATGCGATCTGCTCTTTCATTGTTTAAAACAGTTCTTCATTATAGGGAATATCTCAATTTGCAAAACGCCACAAGCGCTAGGAAACATTTGGGTTTTCCAGTTTTTAACGGCCTTCAACAACCTTGTATCCCACCGTATACGCATGCATACCGAGCAGTATTGTGAAACTAATGACAGCTCCCAGATCCCAATAACATCTCTACACTCTTAGCGTCGTGTTTTGCTTCATCTCACCGGAGGACAAACTATTATAGAAGTAATTAATTCAGATTACGGCTGAATCTTCGAAGTCTCTATTACCGAAGAAATTATAATCTGAAGGTTTATCTGGAGTCCTTTTCAAAAAAGAACACATTTTCAGGGTCTTCTTTCATGGCAAACCACTTAAATGGCCAATAAGAAAGGTCTTCCTGCACTTTATAGGTCATCCTGAATGTTCTCCCACGTTTCAGTTTAAAATGTCGTTTTTAGAAAAAATCTAAAATTAGAACATTCAATTAGAACGAAATTCGCTGTAAATCTGCAGATTGTGTTCCCGGTGGACGGAAAAGTTTTTTTGCAAAGAACTTTCCAAGTGGAATAGATCCCATTTTACCTCCCCATATTCCGTATATAGACGATTTTAGACACATTTTCGAGGGAATTTTCGCTAAGTTTTTGGAGATCGTAATGGGTTCCAAATTCTGTAGCAAATACTTGTCTATCTAAGACTAAGTTTTCCTATAGCTCCTACATAAGGGTACCCCATCGATATTCGGAATTTGGATGATTTTTGGCACACTATTAAACGGAATTTTCCCCAAGCTGGTATTTGGCGTTTGCAATGGGTCCCACCTTCTGTGGCAGATAATTACCTTTACGGGCCCACGCGTATAGCCCCCATATTACGGTAACCCCACGATATTTGGGGGTTGACTTTGACTTTTGGTACATTTTCACCGGAATTGTTTAATTTAGTATTTGGAGCTCGTTCGTATTCCAGTGCAAGTTTCCGTATAGACCCCATAAAATGTTGCATCCGAATATTCGGGATTTGAACGATTTTTTGCCCAAAATTCAATAGAATCGTTCGATTTTTGGTATTTGGAGCTGTCAATAGATACCACCTTCTCTGGCAAATGAAAGTCTATACAAGGGCCAAGGGGAAAGTCTATACGTTGGTTTACTCCAAGATATTTAGTGCCTCATCGAAACAACGTTTTTAGACACCAGGTCTCCATGAATAAAATCGGTTTCAGTATATTTGGAGTCGATCTATCGATTTCCGTCCGTCCGTCTGGTTTGCTGGTGCCCACGATAACTCTCGAAGGGAGTATCGGATTTGATCCAAACTTGGTACATCGTAATGTTATTATCAAACTTAGAGTTCGAAGATGGGCAGTATCGGTCCATTCCTTCTGGAACCTCTCACACAAGTCAACATTTTCAAAGAAAATATTTTACTGCTTATAAAGAGGAATAATAGTCGGATTTTGCTCCAACTTTGCAAAATATATCACACATCCAAATATTTTTGTTAAAGCAGGATGAAGATGATATATATCTGCGAACACCTTCTGGTATCTAACCCACAAAGGGTCACAATTTTCAATACTTTTATATGTCATAACTTTCGAAACAAGTCTATTTCTCTCAACCAAAAATCTGAGATGAATATAGCATTTATGAATTCGCATAAAAATTGGATATAAATGTTCGATTTCCTTCAAATTTTGCACATACCAATATTTTTATCTGTATTAAATGAAGTGTGAAAATGGAATAACTCTGCCCGCTATATCTGGTACCTAACGGATATTTCCACATTTTCCAAGAATTTGCACATATTTCGTATAAAGTATTGGAAGTAGACGATTTAGTCCAAACCTGGCACGTTGTAATATTTATATCAGTCTTAGGTCAGATACGACTTGGTCAATATTGTCCAACTGCATCGGAAGGGTCAACAGTTTGAATAATTATTACTCAAAGCTGGGGGTATACATCTGTCGGCAAAACCGACTAATACAAAAACCTTGCTTTTCAAAACCGTTGAAGTAAACATGTGTCTGCGAATCGCTGTCGTTTCATACAACCGTATTTGCAAAATTAAAATCTTTCTCGAAGGAACGAATAACAACATTTGAAATATTTATTTATTAAAATTTATTTTAAAATAATTTTAATATTTGAATCTGAAAGTTTCAACTAAGTCATTCTACTACACATATCTTTTCTGGCGCATTACTCTCCTTGCAGGTGAATGAACTAATAAAATTTTAACATACACCACGCAACGACCATGTTGTTAACTTTACATCTAGGAAATTCAAAAACAACCCCCAAAATATAGGGTTTTACACAAATAACCATGAACTACTCTCACTCAATACGGTCTAAGGGTAACAATACGTATAAATAACTGTCCAAAATGGTTAGTTTGATTCGGAAATAGAACACAGTATGACATAAATTTAAGGGTTCAGATCAACGAATAAAATACCAATTGGAAAATGATAACATCGAACATGAGGGATGGGGAGGGGATGTTACTCTGACACTTGGAAGCCTACATGGCTAGGTGTTTAAAACATGTGGGTGTTTTCTTTTCCTGCTTCTTCTTCGAATTATTATATTGTGCGTTGAGTATTGAAAATAATAAATAAATATTACGCCATACTTCTTTCTTGGTGCTGCTAAATGGCAAAAAATGGCAATAAACAAAGAGAAAAATACCAACATTTTTTTTGGACTAAAAAAATTCTTGGCTTATAAATCACAAAAAGATATTCGTCGCACACAAAGAACTAACAACGCAAACTGTCCTAATAAAATAAAAAAAAATCATATACAATATAACATATGAGTATATATGCTTGGACATATGTAAATCAGCATATGTATGCGCAGATATTGGCCGGTATGGAAACAAATTTACATAAAACTCGTAAAACCAGTTCAACGACAAATTGAATTTAGCACTGGCGGCAGAGAAGCAAGAATTGTGGCAAAGAGAACAACAGAAGAAACAAAAAAAAAAAAAACAACTTAAGAAATAAACACTAAAAAAAATATACGTTAAAAAGTAAATTTTTCGTTTTGTGTTTGGGAAGAACGCGGAACAATAACAACAACGACGATAACTACAACTCTACATTTATGTCGTGCCTTAGCTGGCTGACTGAGTGAATCGTCGTTGTTTGGTTAAATACCCAACCGCCGCGGTGCGATTGTTGTTTGGCGGGGTATTGACCACGTTTTCCATGTTGCCATGAAGAATCAAGCAAGCCAGTAGTAACCAACAAACGACAACACTAGCTTTTTTCTTTGGTCAAGAGACACAACAGACTCTTGGCTTGGCGTCTATCTCGTTTGCATTTTGTGTGTGTGTGAGAGTGTGTGTATGTCTTTCACAGACATCAAAACTTGAAGATGTTCTCAAATGGAAATTTGTATCTTTTTCCTTTGCAAATAAATTTGTTACATTGATCAGGTTTTTTATACCCTCCACCATAGTATGGAGGGTATATTAAGTTTGTCATTCCGTTTGCAACACCTCGAAATATAGAAATTTAGACCCCACGAAGTATATATATATATTCTTGATCAGCATAAAATTCTATGTCGATTTAGCGATGTCAGTCCGACTCTCCGCCCGTACGTCTGTGGAAATAAGTCTAGCTTCCGAACGAAATGAAGTAGGTTGATAAAATTTTAGGAGTTTTGGTATTGAAAATGGGCCAGGTAGGTCCACGTTTTGGTATAGCCCCCATATGACGGTGCCTCCCTATTAGGCGACATTATTCACCGGAAATGTTTCAAATTTGATATTTTAAGTTCGAAATGGATGCTACAGCCTATGACAGAAAATTGTCTGTGAAGGTCCACGTCTTCGTATAGCCCTCATGTAATGGTACCTTCCTATTTTTGGGATTTTGGTTATTTAGGCTACATTATTCACCGGAAATTTTTCAAATTTAATATTTGGATACTACAGCCTAAGACAGAAAATTGTCTGTGGAGGTCCACGTTTTGGTATAGCCCCCATATAATGATACCTCCTGGTGTTCAGTATTTTTGATAAGTTTTGTAACGGATAATGCAGCCTATGACAGAAAATTGCTGTGCAGGTCCACGTCTACGGTACCTCCCGATATTCGATATTTTGATGATTTTAGCGAGATTATTCTCCGGAATTGTTTCAAATTTGGTATTTGAAGTTCGTAATGGGTACTACAGCCTAAGACAGAAAATTGTCTGTGGAGGTCCACCTCTTCGTAAGCCTCAATATGATGGTACCTCCCTATTTTCGGTATTTTGGTGATTTAGGCGACATTATTCACCGGAAATGTTTCAAACTTGGTATTTCAAGTTCGTGATGGATACTACAGCCTATTACAGAAAATTGTCTGTGCAGGTCCACGGTACCTCCCGATATTCGATATTTTGATGATTTTTGCGACATTATTCTCCGGAATTATTTCAAATTTTGTATTTGAAGTTTGTAATGGATACTGCAGCCTATGACAGAAAATTGTCTGTGCAGGTCCACGGTACCTCCCGATATTCGGTATTTTGATGATTTAGCGACATTATTCACCGGAATAGTTTAAAAATTTGGTATTTGAAGTTCGTTATGGATAGTGCAGCCTATGACAGAAAATTGTCTGTGCAGGTCCACGTTTTGGCATATCCCCTAATTAAAGGTACCTCCCTATACTCCGTATTTTGGTGATTTTAGCGACATTAGTCACCAGAAGTGTTTCAAATTTGATATTTGAAGTTCGTAATGGATACTGGAGCCTATAGCAGAAAATTGTCTGCGCAGGTCAACGCCTTCGTATAGCCCTCATTTAATGGTATCTCCCGTTATTTGGTATTTTGATGATTTTAGCGACATTATTTACCCGAATTGTTTCAAATTTAGTATTTAAAGTTCCTCATGGATACTACAGCCTATGACAGAAAATTGACTGTGCAGGTCCATGTCTTCGTATAGCCCTCATATAACGATACCTCCCGATATCCGGTATTTTGATGATTTTAGCGACATTATTCACCGTTTTTTTTTTAAATTTAGTGTATGAAATTCGTAATGGATACTACAGCCTATGACAGTAAATTGTCTGTTCAGGTCCACGTCTTCATATAGCCCCCATATAACCGTACCTCCCGATATTCGGTATTTTGATGATTTTAGCGACATTATTCACCCAAATTGTTTCAAATTTGGTATTTAAAGTTCATAATGGATATTACAGCCTATGACAGAAAATTGGCAGTGCAGGTCTACGTTGTGGTATAGCCCCCATATAATGGTACTGTTGTGTCTTGTTGAGACTGATGAATAAATAATGCACGATCTTTACGTTATAATGATAATGATACTTTATTATAAAAAAACTTAATCTACGATAATGCAAAAAGGATCGAATTGAAAATGGTGACCGGTTGCTTTGATTGAAATGTACGAATGAATACAAAACAAAGATGCTGTAGTGACAAGTGCCATATGTTGCCACATCGTCACGAGCAGAAAGTATCACAATACAATTACATGGAGTGTAACAATGACAAGTGGTTACGGATCTCACTTAAGTCACCACAATTCTCCCCCACTAAAACAAGGACATATATGATTACTACGATTAATGCTAATGGCGAACATAATCGCTTAAATACTGGGGTTGTCTCCGTTGCCTTGCAGAGGTACGACGACTTGGTGTGGACTCAGCATCAGCGTTTTGGGTAGAGGCTGATGGCGTTCCAACTGGTGCTTCGGTTCCGGCTGCAGTTGGTGTTGTGGAAATACCGGGAACTTCTGGATCATTAGCATGTGTACTCAGTGGAATGTAGGGTGCCATAATTAGAGGCTGATGAGACTGTTCGCCATTCCCTGAACTAAAATCTGGGACCGACTCAGTCTGCTCAGTATCTGGAGAATAAGGCAGTTTTACATTTGTGAAACGGAGTTGGTCTATGTGGCGCTTGAAGACATAACCATTGTCGAGTTTTACCAGATAATGAAGGTTACCAAGCTTTTTAGAAATAATTCCGAATTTCCATACAGGTTTGTTTGGCGTATAGTATCGGACTTGAACTCGGTCTCCCTCACTCAGTTTCCTAACTGGACATTGTGGCGTAGATGACTGAGTTAATTTTGATGGCTTCAAGGCATCCAATCGGATTCGGATTTGTCTACCCAGGTACATTTCTGATGGGGATTTACCATTTCGAAGAGGTGTAGCTCGATATTTAAATAAAATTTCTCTTACTTTTTTAGATATCGGAGAAGGATCCTCTGCCATGGCTGCTAGACGCTGCTTGAGTGTTTGAACATTTCGTTCAGCTAGACCATTTGTGGCAGGATGGCCAGGTGCAATGTATTTCTGGAAGATACCGGAATTAGTGCAGAAATTTAGAAACTCTTCACTTTTAAAAATCGTTGCATTGTCAGAGACAAGAACATCAGGGTATCCATTGCGTGCAAAAATGTTGTTTAACATTTCGATTGTTGACGTTGATGTTGGCGCAGAGGAGCACACCCCCACTTCTGCCCACTTTGATTTTGCGTCGACGACAACAAGAAATTGATATCCCTGATATGGCCCCGCGTAATCAATATGAATACGTTGCCAATTTCCATCCGGCTCCTCCCAAGGATGGAGAACTGCTTTCGGAGGATTTTTCTTTACCAAGGCACACGCAGAACAGGAACGTACAAATTGTTCAATATCTTTATCAATTGATGACCAAAACACATAACGTCTCGCCAATTGCTTCATCTTGGTTATACCTATATGAGTATAGTGTAACTCTTCTAAGACTGCCTCTTGAAGTGAAGTTGGTACAATGACCCTTTTCCCTTTGAACAATATGCCGGCATCGATGGTGTACTCCGAATCGACCACATTTGAGTTACGTAAATCGAACAAAATTTTGGAAAGCATTGCGTCATTCTTTGTTGCGTCTCGAAGTGATTTGAAATTTAATTTTATTGAAGTAATTTGATGTATTGTTGACCCGCAAATTGAATGTACTTCTTGATCAATTAAATTTGTAGTGCCAATCCCTGATTTAATTGGGGCCCTGGAGAGACAATCGGCATTGACATTTTCCTCGCCCTTTTTCGTACTGACTTCGTAATTATATCCAGTGAGGAAAGCGGCGTATCGTTGAAGTCGAGATGACGTCATTAGGGGCAATTTCGAATTTTGGTGAAAAATTCTTGATAACGGCTTATTATCCGTTATAAGCTTAAAAATTCGGCCAAATATGTACTCGTGAAAATGTTGAACCGCATACACAATTGCTAGGGCTTCCCTATCTAATTGCGAATAATTTTGCTCTGCTGGAGTAAGAGACCTTGAGGCAAACGCTATCGGTCTTTCTTGGCCGTCAATAATGTGCGACAAAACACCAGCTATCCCGGTGGGACTAGCGTCGCACGCAAGCTGTACCGGCAAATCGGGATTATACGGCATCAATACGCGATCGCTGGAAATTTCTCTTTTCAAAGCATCGAAAGACTTTTGGCATTCCGATGTCCATTTAAAAATAGCGTTTTTGAGCAGTAAATTGCGCAACGGGGTGGTAATTGTAGACGAATTCGGTATGAATCTTGCGTAATATGTTACCATACCCAAAAAACGGCGAACATCTTCTACACTTTCTGGTTGGGGCATTTGTAATATGGCTTGTACTTTTGAAGGTGACTTTTGGACCTTGTTGTGCCGTATTACGTGACCCAAAAACTCCATTTGATTGTCAAAAAATTTGCATTTTGCCATATTAAGGTGCAGATCGTACTTCTGCAACTGGGCTAAACATAATTTTAAGTTTGCTTTGCACTCACTCAAAGTCTCGCCATGTACCACGATGTAGTCAAAATAGGATTCTGTTTTGGGCACTTCCCGTAAAATTTGATCTATAATCCTATTAAATTCCGCCGGGGCAGTTTTAATGCCGAAGGACAGACGATTCATTCGAAAAGTCCCTTTGTGGGTCGAAATGGTTTGAATTTCGCTTGACTTTTGGTCCACTTGCACATGTAAATAGGCTTTGTATAAATCAAGCCGACAAAAATGTTTAGAGTCCCTGAGACTATTGAAAATTGCATCTATTTTCCGAATGGGGTAATGAGCATTCACAAGTCGCTGGTTGACTCCCACCTTGTAGTCAACGCAAAGGCGCACTCCACCGTCAGCTTTAGGGATGACCACCAGTGGTGACCCCCAGTCACTATTGGCAACCTTGGTGATTATGCCAGCCTTCTCCAACTCTTCCAGCTCCTTGTTAACACGCTCGGTTAAGGCGTATGGAATTTGACGCTCTTTTGTATAGGTTGGTGTGGCATCTTCACGCAATTGAAGTGAAACTTTATGGCTAGGGATGCAGCCAATCTTTTGTTGAAATACAGCTGAAAATTCGGAAATGTATTCTTGAATGTCGCTCGACTCACCGATAGAATTGGTAACCATGTTGTTCGACTTATGTTCGTCTAGCTCGTTTAGATTAATTCCTAGACGACGTATCCATGTACGACCAATTAACGCCGAACACCCGTCTGGGACAACGTAGAGATCATCGATGAATGAAACGTTTTTGTATTTTATATTTACTCGGACTTTCCCATCTGGTACGAATTTATCTTGGGTGTATGATCGGAAAACGATGTTTGTGGCGGTTAATTGGTTAGACAATTTTAATTTCCCAAATTCACTCCTAGGCAAAAATGAGTATCCAGAGCCAGAATCTACTTCAAAAGATACCACTCTACCTTCTATGAAGATATTCGCATAGTAACGCTCAGCATTGGCATTTGCGTAATCGTTACGGTACACATCCACGATTTTATAAATACCGTACGAATCATCACGTACTTGATTCGTGGACGCCTCCCTCGTACTGGGTTTACCCCGTCGTCCGGCATTAGGACCATCCGCCAAAAGTGAAGCAATGCAGACTTTTGCTACATGCCCTTGCTTGGCACACAAGTTACATTTAAGATTTTTGTTAGAGCGACACTCCTTCGCAAAATGATTGTTTTTGCCGCAGCGTAAACATAGACCGGCAATACCTAATTGCTCGTAATTGACTTTACGCTTCTGTTGCCCCTGACGAGATTTGAAATTTTTCGATGGGCTTTTATTAAAAATTTTATTTATATCCGTCGAATTTGAAGAATTTGCCGTTGCTTGGGACAATTCTCTGGCGTCCATCTTCGCAGCCTCTAGAGCCAATGCCTTCCCAACAATTTCATCAATTTTCGCCGTACTGGATTGAAGAAGTTGTTCGCGTACAGTATTGTCACAAAGGCCTCGAATAAATTGTGCCCTCAAAAACACATCGGCTATGGACGCTCCACATTTGCACGGTGAAACAAATTCGCACGAATTAATATCAGTACGGAGTGCAGCCACAAAATCTGCCACTGATTGCCCTTGCATCTGATATTTTGATAAAAATTTGTGTTGTGCCACCAACACATTCTTTTTCGGTGCTAAATGATTTTGCAAAATGGTTAGCAATTCATCGTATTGCAGATCTGCCGCTGCTCTGGGCGCTGCCAACGCCGTCACCATGTTAAAGTACTTCGCACCAATAGAGTTAAGAAGCAACTTTGTACAGTACTCCTTATTAGCACTGACGCCCTTCATTGCAATGTAGTTGTTAAACCTCTCTATATAATTGGTATACATTTCCTTTGCCGGATCAAAATGATCGAAGTTTGGTACCAATGTCGTGTTGATGCTGGTGTTGCTGCTGCCTTGCGCTGCACTTGAAGTAGGAGCACCCACAGTCATCTTCGATATTTGGCTAAACAACGCCTTTTGCATATCCATAAACGCGGCAAATTGAGATGCATCCATTTTGTTATATTTGTGTTGTTGTTAAAAGCTTGCACTTGCTTTAATAGAAAAAAAATATGCAGAATATTAGTTTTCCAAAATAATATTCCACTTTTTACGCTCGTCGCCAAACTGTTGTGTCTTGTTGAGACTGATGAATAAATAATGCACGATCTTTACGTTATAATGATAATGATACTTTATTATAAAAAAACTTAATCTACGATAATGCAAAAAGGATCGAATTGAAAATGGTGACCGGTTGCTTTGATTGAAATGTACGAATGAATACAAAACAAAGATGCTGTAGTGACAAGTGCCATATGTTGCCACATCGTCACGAGCAGAAAGTATCACAATACAATTACATGGAGTGTAACAATGACAAGTGGTTACGGATCTCACTTAAGTCACCACAGGTACCTCCCTACATTCGGTATTTTGATGATTTTAAGTTTTTTCAAGTTTCGCATTTGAATATTGTAATGGCTTATGCAAAAGTTGCTTATGCAGGTCCACGTCGTCGCATTGACTCTAATACAAGGGCTATATTCGGTATTTTTAATATTTTAACGGATTTTATATTTTTGACAATTTACAAAATTCGTTCCAAATGGCGGAGGATATTCAAAGTTCGGCCCTGTCGAAATTATTATTTTTGTTCTGGTACTTCTGCTTCTTCTTTCGTATGCCAGTCAGTTTATAATTGTTTATAACAGTTAATCATACTAAATTGTAATGTTAATGTTCACGGACATACAAATAACTTTTATTTCTTTTCTTGGCTTTTAAGCCATTCTAACATTTTATTCAATCTGAATTCATTTCAAATGAATAAAAACAGTATTCTGACAATTTGGCATAGGCAGAGATCTCTGGATTAGATATTTTTAAATTGTGTGCATGAACAGGAATTCTACATTTTTTCTAATCTGTCGAAATTAATTGTTCTTTATTTCGACTTGTGTTTTATTCTTTTTTATGATGGGTAGTAAAGTGTTTAGCTTGTTTTTTTGTGGCCATAAAATTTTAAATTAAATGGATTTGATATGAAGGTAAATTGAATTGTTTGAATTCAAAAAATATGAGTTTTGCTAATTGTGTTTAGATTTATGGCAGAAAAACTACAGTGCATTAGAATGTATGGTTGGAAGTTCCAATGCATTGAAGTTGCGTGTTTGGTGGGAAAATGGTGAATCAAGCATAAGGAAGAAAATTCTTCAACATTGTAAAATCGGTCGTTCCTTCAACTCCTCCAAAACGTTGAATATTAAAGGAAACACCGGCTCCTCTCCCCCTCTATATTTTCGGGATTGTATGCAATTCATCAACTCTTTTCGCTTTGGAATGATCAAGTCAGTTTAGGAATGTACGGATTTTATTTTTTCGAAGATAAATTTTACCCTATCCGCACTTAGTTCGTTTAGAAATTATAAAGTCTGTCCCGGGCTGGAGGGATGTAGCCAGCGTTTCCCATCCAATTTCTTATATTTAAAAGCAGTAATAACTTGATATTGTTACGAAATTAGGGTTCATTCTAACCGCTTAAATCTAGAAGCTGGTTAATTTCTCTGTGAGATTTTTATGATTCCAACAATACTTTATTGAATAATTCACACAGGACTTTTCTTTACACAGATTCCACATACACATTCTCTAAGCTTCATTTTAACTTATTCGCGGTTTTAGACCTGTGACCTGTTTTACAATTATTTGTCTGGATTTGGATTCTCACTCGTATTAATGAGTCCTTAACTTTACACTGAAGTTTCGAGAATCTCAAAGCAGGTTTTAGAAAATCCTGTATTGGAATGGTAACCACGCCCAATCATCAAACCACATAAACGAATGCATGTAAACAACAAATGGAACGGTGATTATAAATACGAGTGAGTGGGAGAAAAAATAAGAAAACTAAAAAGAGATATTTTTGGGAAAGAAAGTGCAATAATAAAAATTGGAAGATGAGGATGGGATATGTATTTTGGTACCCCAACCCCAGAAGGGGTTGGCAGATGTATATCATCTTCACAACAGATCTTGTGTTAGCAAAAATATTTGGATGTGTGAAATTTGAAGAGAATTGGATGCTATTTCGCTTTCTTTAAGAGTTTTGTTTTTCAAAATCTAAAACCCTATGTGGGGGAATTACTAGAAGAAATGGTACGATCTTGAACAGAACTTGCGTTCATGGAAATATTGAGATGTATCAAGTCAGAATGGAATCGGATGTAATTTTCGAGTTTTAGAGCTTCATGGATATTCAATATTTTGACCCTTTGTGGGGGAGGTGCTTGAAGTAGTGGACCGATATATCCCATCTTCACACCAGACCCAGAATCAATAAAAATATTGTGATGTGTGTTATTTAAAGAGAACCGGATGCTTATTTTGGGTTTTATGATCGTTTTGTTTAATCAAAATTTTGACGCTTTGTGGGGAAGGTACCGGAAGGGATGGTCCAATCTCTACCATCTTTATAACAGATCTTGAGTTAATGGAAATATTGAGATATATCAAGTCTGAATTGAATCGGATGTTAATTAAGTGTTTTATGAGCCTCGTGAATATTTAAAAGTTTGACTCTTTGTGGGGGAGGTATCAGAATTGGTGGATCGATATATTCCATATTAATTAATATAAATATTGGGATGTGTGTAATTTGAAGAGAACCAGATGCTTATTTCGGATTTTATGATCATTTTGGTTATTCAAAATTTTGACACTTTGTGGGGGAGGTACCAGAAGGAGTGAACCGATATATTCCATCATAACATCACACCTTGGGTTAAAAAAAATATTGGGATGTGTAAAATTTAAAGATAATCGGGCTCTTACATCACACTTTATGAGAGTTGTTATTATTTAAAATGTTGACGCTTTGTGGGGGAGGTACCAGAAGGAGTGGACCGATATTGCCTATTTTCGCACCAGACCAAGCACTGATGAAAATGTTAGGATTTGCAAAGTTGGAGCAAAATTGGGTTATCCTTTCTCTATTTCTGTGCAAAAAATAAATTTTTTGAAAATTTTGACCTTTTGTGGGAGTGGTGCCAGAAGGAGTGGACCGATATATTCCATCTTAACACCACACCTTGGGTTTATATAAATATTGGGATGTGTGAAATTTGAAGATAATCGGACTCTTATATCACATGTTATAAGAGTTATAATTATTCCAAATTTTGACGTTTTGTGGGGCAGGTACCAGAAGGAGTGGACCGATATTGTCTATTTTCGCACCTGACCTTGCACTGATTGAAATATTAGGATTTGCGAAGATAGAGCAAAATCCGATTATCCTTTCTCTTTATGTGCAAAAAATATCTTTTTGGCAAATTTCGACCTTTTATGGGGGGGTACCAGAAGGAGTGGACCGATATATTCCATCTTAACACCAGACCTTGGGTTAATACAAATATTGGGATGTGTGAAATTTAAAGATAATCGGACTCTTACATCACATTTTATGAGAGTTGTAATTATTTAAAATTTTGACGCTTTGTGGGGGAGGTACCAGAAGGAGTGGACCGATTTTGCCGATCTCCGAACTCGATCTATGTTTGACAATAATATTACGATGTACCAAGTTTGGATGAAATCGGATACACCCTTCGAGAGTTATCGTGTGTATAAGCCAGACAGGTGAACGGATGGACATCGCTACATCGACTCCAAATGTCCCGAAACGGATTTGGTCCAAAGGATCTACGTCACGTTCTGGCCGTATCAAATGATATATACCCTCTCTAGCCATATGGCTAAGGATGTAAAATCCGTTATACTCAAAAACTTGTTGTCGGGGATATGTCCTTCCATCATGGACTCTCTGCTAAATGTTATTAAAAATTCCCGTAAAATATGATTGTAAATATAACTTTATTGGTTATTTATTGAACAAAACATAACAAGTTGTATTCATACAATAAGAATTTTATCTATTTTGCTGTTGTTTTCTTTCTTATCACGCATTCGAGTAATCGTTTGTGAAAATCCCCTAGTCACACCAACACCATGATGATGATGATGTAGGCATAGAGGCACAGTGTATATGCATGTCTCGACAATACAAAAAAAAAAAAAAAAAAACAAAAGCCAAATTTGCGTGACGAATATAAGCAGGTTCCGTTCTTTTGCTTGTTCACGGTTAAGGTTTTGTGCATAATTTTACAAAAACAATAAGAAAAAACACCAACAACGCTAAAATCAAAATTGTCGGCGGATAGTTAGAAACTAGATAAGAGGGTCAATTATGACGTCGCTTTTGACTGACTAGCTCTGTTTAACTGTTTGACTATCCGCCTAGTTTGTTTTTCGTCACTCCGGCTCATTAATAACAATTCAAAAACAAAAAAAAAATGATGAATTAAAAATATGACAAGAGATGGATTTCAAGACACGGGGATTAGTCGACACAAACATGTTGATGATGATGATGAGTTATGACAAAATTCAGTCAGACGGAGATGGCAAACTTTCTTCTAGACTTTTGTAAACAAATTTCACTTTAATACGAAATTATTTGTATGTTGGATTATGGCCATAATAATTCGTGAAAAAAAAAAAAAAAAACAAAAAAAAAAAGACTCTCTTTTCCTAACGTTTGGCGTTAAGTAGTAAAATTTTTAATAATCTGTTAATTCGCATAGCATGGAAAAGTGAATTTCTTCGCCATGGATAATTACATTCGGTGGCAGCCTCTGGAAATCTCTACTCCAACGTGAATGAATTGAGATGATGTTCTTCAAAATGTGAGTTTTGTAAACAAAAGATCTACTGCGCATGGGCAAAGTCTTTCAACACAATGTTTGGAGGGCTGTGGTAATGATGCTCAATTATCTCATATTGCCCGAGGAAAGGGTCTGACTTAGTTCCGATTGATATTTCAAACTACTAAACGGAAATAAATGTACACAAATGTAGCGACTAGAAAAATTAAAATAAAAATAGATATTCTTAGCCGACGATGTTATTTCTTCTTTACCCCCAATAACCAACCACAAACAAATTGACACACAACATGTGTGCCTGTCTGCCAGCCAGCCAAACGTCAAACATTGTTTTTACAGCCTCGTCATCATCAGCTCTTCAAATTATCAGCATTGAAATTTCTTTTTGTTGTTTTTGTGTTTTTTCCCTATTATTGACGTTCCGTATGGACTTCCTCACGACCTTTCCAATATCATTTCGAATATATTGAAAGAGATTGGATGGGAGAGAGAGAGAGATGGGGGCCTCGCTCTGTATTTTTACACCTACAATTAATTGAACTTGAGAATGTTTTTAAATAGTGTTCGAAGAAAAAGGAACAAAAAAATTAGAATGTGCTAGGGGAAAAATCAGTATTTACAGATTAAAAAATTGCACAGACAACAAAGAAAAATAAAAAAGGAAAAAAGTGGTTAAGTTTGGTCGGGCCGAACATTGAATATCCTCCACCATTTGGAACGAATTAGGAAATTTTCAAAAATAACAATATCTTAAAAATACCAAATATTGCCGTTATATTGGGGTCTATACAAAGACGTGGACCTGCATAGACAAATTTTGACATAATATATTACAATATTCAAATACGAAACTTGAAAAAAAATCTGATGAATAATGTAGCTAAAATCATCAAAATACCAAATATATAGGGAGGTATCGTTATATCGGCGATATACGAAGACCTGGACCTGCATAGGCTGTAGTACCTATTAGAAACTTCAAATAAAAATTTCAAACAATTGCTATGAATGTTGTACCCAAAATCGTCAAAATACCAAATATAGGGAGATACTGATATATGGGGCCTATGCGAAAACCTGGACCTGCATATACAATTTTCTGTCATAGACTGTGGTTCCAATTACGAACTCTATAGTTATTCAGGGCCTCATTAAATAAAATACCTTCTCAACGTCTTATATTGTTCTTTGAATATGAGGCCTTCTAAAAGACTACTATGCATTTCATCTGAAGGACGACTCCAAATGAAGATCATCGATGAAAGACTCAATTTATAGGAGAGACCTACTAGACATAGAAGGCCTTCAAAAGGCTTACTATATACAGACGACATTTAAATGTCTTCTTTACTTAAAATACCTTTCAATTACCTTTTATAAATTGAAGGTCATCAGATGGCTTCCCAAAATGAAAGTTCTTTTGAAGGTCTTCTATAGAAGCTACTATATAAGTAGAATGTCCTGGAAATTATATTATAAATACAGGGTTGCCCATATTCAACGGACCCATCTGGCAACGCCATAACTTTTGACAGAGATGTCACATCGCTTAATGACATACCGCGTTTGAAGCGTCAGTCCAAGCAGATTTTTACCATGAACCAATACACGCGCTCTGAAATAGTTGACATTTACATTCAACAGAAGAAGTCAATTGTGAAAACTCAACGTGCTTTTAAAACATTAAAAAATGTGAGAAGTGCGCCTTCTAAGAACACCTTTAAGCGTTTATACGAACAATTTTCGACTGGTAAGGCTCTTTCTAATCCGAAAAGGTCATATAAAAGTCGACTAAGGCGATCGGCCGAGAATATCGCTGCCGTACGAGCCAGTGTTGAGAGGTCCCTAAGAACATCCCAAAAACGCCGTTCTCAGCAGTTGGGCATGGCTCGGTCCACTTTACAACGGATTATTCGCATTGATTTGCATTTGTTCCCGTACAAAATTCAATTGACGCAAAGAATGTTGCCTGCGGACAAGCCTCGTCGATTGGAATGGGCCCAAAAAGTCATGGGTCCGTCGAATATGGGCAACCCTGTATAAGGTCTTCCGTAGTTATGAGTTCGTCTTTAAGCCTTTTTTGAATTGAGGACATTCTAGGACACTTTTGAGGATCTTGAAAAAAATCTCTGGGCTGTATATATGAAGCTCTGATAGAGGCCTTCAGTTATAGAAGACTTTGCAATGATGAATATAGCAAAAGTCGAATTCGGTGGCTAAATTATTTCCTTATGTCTTCAACGAATTGAATATCTCACATGTCCTTCAGAAAGAAGAAATATATAGAACAATATATAAGAACCGAAAAAAAATGTTTTCTACTGTTGAAAGGTCTCTCAGTGCCTGCAATGAATTGAAGACCTTCCATATCCTTCTGAAGGTATATCTTCTCGGGGACCAAATGGATGCGAACCATTCTGAGGTTCTTCTATAATAATGACCTCCTAAGGCTAGACGATCTCTTGATGGTCTTCTGGTTGTAGGCAACCTTTCAAAGAATTATCCATCTCGAAATGGCTTTCATCTGATATATTCTCAATGAATCGAAGGGCTTCGATTTCCTCCAGAAGAATATATTCTCGGAAATTCTATGGATGGGAATCTTTCTAATAGACGATCTTAGAATAGACGATCTCTTGATGGCCTCTGAAAATCTTTCAAAGGACTTTCGGTGATAGGTGACGTAGCAAAAACCTTTGGCATATATAAAATCTTGTCATGAACTTTATGAGGTATAAGACCTCCGGTCTTCTCCAATGCCCTATAGACAGAAGACCTAATTAAAGACTTTTAAGCATATAAAACCTTCCTAAAGACACACTCAAGACTGAAGAAGATTGTCTACCGGCATTCTGCAGACAAAAGACTTTCTGAAGTTCTATTGTGAAAGAAAATTAACTTTAACATATCGAAGATCTTCAATAGGTCTCTAATAGGTCGAACCCCTTTCACCCAGCAAACATAGAAGAAAATTTTGCATTATTTTAACAAAGGATTGTTGTGCGAAAGAAGTATATGTATATTTATATAGTATATAGTGGCCAGAAACACTTAAAGTCGAAAAATAAGTTCTTATATATTTAGATACAATAGTCGATAAATAAATACTTATTTCATTGAATTGCAGTGGCCAAAAAATTGTTAAAATAATGCTTGGTAAACCAATTTTGCTGGGCAATAACGTTCTGTGTATGGAAGGCCTTAAATAGGTCTTCTATAAACCGAGAATGCCCGCCTAGTTAAAAAATAAAATTTTCCCCATTTGAACCCACAGTCAACAATATGGCCTCCCAACAAATGTATGCATTCATGCACGTATGTGTGTATGTTTCCGTCAATTATCAACAGAAAGTGCAACAACGAACATACTCCTCCTTTCTTCCTCCATGTAAACTCCCCACCACATTCTCCATGACCATCCAATCACTTGAAAAATTCAAAGATAAACAGTGGCAAATAGTCATTAGCTGCAGCGTTTGTTGGTAGTTCATTTGTTTCGCTATTAGTACGTCGTCGTTGACGCTCACAACTTTGTCGTTGGGGCATGTAATGTAAACTATATAGGCTCTGGTTATTGTTCCGACGACTAATTCAAACAATAGATACAGGCAGAAATGCACAATGGAAAATTAAAATCATGGATATTTCATTCCATTATCATGGCAAGAATATCACCGCCTTGTTTTACAGCTACAGATTTGAGGGAGATCTCTGACCTCCGACTGTAATGTTTTGTTCACACCTATTGGGGATTTAACGTTTCTTTTTTTTAACGTTACAAATATATTTTTCATTGGATATATCTTTAATTTATAAAATTGCAATGGAAGAAAGTTGAGGGCAGTTTGAAATTTGCATTAAAAAAATATTTAAATCTTAACTCAATTTTAATTAAAGATGGACGTTTTGTTTATGCTGTAGTATTTAAAATATAACCAATTTTATTTTTATTTTTTACACATTTTTGTTTTTCTTTATTTACCCAACATCTACAACGGGGTCAACTATCACCATCCCAAAAAAAAAAAACATTTATTTAGTTCAATGTATAAAAATACTATGCTTCGTCCAAGCCATTCAACCTTGACTATACAACAATCAAGACAAGTCATTTCTTTGCCTCCAGATAATCACAAAAGTTGTCTTCAAACCAAAGGAAAACCACTTTTGAAAAACCACCAGTGTTCACACAGTGTTTGCTCATCGACACTGAATTCTTAATAAATTTTATCAACCGTTAAGTCCCGCTTCGCCTTGAGGAAAACTTCAATACTATTCCGAAAACTAGAACTATATCTAAAATATTTAATTCCAGCCTTATTGCCTGGCAAATACGATTTGAACCTAAAATCGAACGAAACCGATATATTGCTAACAACTTTGTTTTTTGGCAAACGAACACTACCTCTGGACTGATTCCACTCTATGGAGGAACTTTAGAAATTTTTGTCCACAGAGGAAACCATTAAAGGACTGTTTTTTCACAAAAAATAATGGAAAATATTGTGATCAGACATATAAAAGTCCCAATTTCTAAGGATTTATAGAAGGTCTTATTTTGCGTAAAAGGACCCATAGATGGTTCGTTGAGGACATATACACGTTCTTCTGTCCATCGCAGAATTTTTTAAGGATTTCTGTCGTTTTCCAAGCCCTTCAATCCATGGAAAATATTTAAAAAGAATTCTCTTGGTAGAAGATCTTCAGGAGTTATTTTTTTTTCTAAAGAAAACCTTTAAAATGTCTTCTGAATTAGAAGTAAACTTCTGCCCATCGCAGAATTGTTTAAGGATTTCTGTCTTTTTTCAAGCGATAAGACATTTTTGTCAATAGGAGGTATTTAAAGGTAAAACTGGAAGCTCTTCTATCCATGGAAAATATTTAAAAAAGAATTCTCTTAGTAGAAGGTCTTCAGGAGTTATTTGTTTTTCTAAAGAAAACCTTTAAAAAGTCTTCTGAATTAGAAGTAAACTTCTGCCCATCTCAGATTTTTTTAAGGTTTTCCGTCTTTTTCCAAGCTTTAAAACATTTTTGTCAATAGGAGGTATTTAGAAGTAAAAGTAGAAGTTTTCTATCCATGGAAAATATTTAAGAGAGATTCTCTTCGTATAAGGTCTTCATGAGTTTTCTTTTTTTTTTTCTAAAGGAAACATTTAAAATGTCTTCTGAATTAGAAGTAATCGAGGGGTAATATCGTTCACAGAAAAACATCAGATGTTATTTTGTTCATAAAATACCTTCAAAATGTCTTTAAAATGACTTTTAAATGTCTTCTATCCAGAGAATGCCTTCAGAAGGTCTTCTACTTGAGGAAGTACAAAGAACACCTTTAGAAAGCCATCTGTTCACCAAAGGAAATACCTTCAAATGTAGTCTGTACACGGAAGAAGGTTTTTTTCCATTACAGACATATGGACGATATTATTTTCACAAAAAAAAAACGCCTAGAATATTTTGTCCAGGGAAAACCTTCGGCAGCTATTCTGTTAATCGAAAACCTTTCAAAGTATTTTTGCTCATACTAGGCCCTCAGAAGGATTTCTATTCGTAGAATACCTTTAGAACGTCTTCCACTGAAGACAATTTGTCCTTAGAAGACCGGTAAAAATCCTGCTGACCTTTAGAAGAAGATCTTCCATCCAAAGAATGTCGCCTGCACATAAAATACACTGAAAATACGTCCAGTCCAAGTACCACAAAAAATTGCTTAGAGACCTTCCAAAGACCTCTTTCAAGAGGTGTCAATGAAGGGTCTACAAAATTGAGACCAGTTCGCGGGCCATTAGAAAATTTTCTATCCCATAACCAGTGCTCCGAAATGTTCGCTTGAAGGCTTTTAGAAGGTTTATTCACTGAAGACCTTTAGAAGGTCTTCCACAGAAAACCCTTTGTGTTAAGGAGACCGATGAAAATCATGCTACAATCCATAGAATGTTGCCTGTCTATAAAATATATTGAAAATATGCTCTGTCGAAAACTTTAGGAGTTTAGGAGCTTTAGATACCTTTCAAAGGTCTCCGAAAGAGAAGCGATAAAATTGTCGACAAATTTGAGATCAGTACGCAGGTCATTAGAAGATTTTCTTCTATCCCATAACCCGCGCTCCGAAATGTTCGCTTGAAGGCTTTCAGAAGGTTTTTTCGCAGAATACCTTTAGAAGGTCTTCCACGGAAGACCATTGGGGTTTGGGAGACCGTTTAAAAAATTTTGATCTACTTTCATCCAGAGAATTTCGCTTGTCCATAGAAGATATTGAAAGGATATTCTCTCCGAAAGTCCCTTAGAGACCTTTAAAAGGTCTTCAAAAGTGCAGTGATTGAATGGACCACAAAAATGAGATCAGTTCACTTGGCGGGAGCATTCACTCAAATAAGATTTAGCTTAGCTGGATTGAGATTAAAATTCGCTCACAATTTAGCAGATTCTAATCTCACCTAGCGCTCTCATATAAAACATAATTTTTGAGAGGTTCCGTTATATGGGGGCTATATGAAATTTTTAGACATAGGCGGTAGTACCCAAAACAAACTTCGAATACGAAACTTAAAACAATTCGGGTGAATAATGTCGCTAAAATCATCAAAATACCGAATATCTGGAGGTACCGTTATATGGGGGCTATACGAAAACGAGTACCGACATAGCCAATTTACGAGACTTCTGGTAAAATACACGTGTGTGCAAAATTTTAGCCTTCTATCACAATTAGTTTGAAAGATAGCGTGATTACAACAGACCGACAGATGGACAGACAGACACATAGACAGACGGATATCGATAAATCGTCTTAGAATCTTACGCTGATACAGTATATATATACTTGTAGGGTCTATCATGAATATTTGGAGGAGTTATATACGGAATGACAAAGCTTATATACCCTCCATAATTTTCACAGAACTAGAATTGAGCCCCAGTAGTGTTAAAAGTTCCGGATGAATGTACTTAAAAAATGTTTGCTTGTACGGTGTAGGTAAATTATGCTCGACTCTAACAGCCTTTACAACTTTATTTGATTTTCTTAATTCGAGACACAACACTGTGCTAGCAACCACAACTGCAACCCCAACTGCCCCCTTCTTCTTCATCTTCTCTTTTCCCAGCATTTTTGCACTGCTGTTTGGACAGAGTTTTTCAAATGATGCATTTAAAACAAACATTGTTTTTCATCACTTTTGAATATCATCATTTAAATCTTTGAAGAGATGATGAGAAGCAACAAAAAAAAAATTCCATTAGTTTTTTTTTTGCTGTTGTTGTTTTAATAAGCTACATTCTTAACTTGGTGTTGTTGTTGTCGTGCTATGTAATACAACAAAACCAACAAGCGCAAAGGCAACAAAGAAAAGTATGTCAGTTATAATTAAAACAAAAACATGGTTTCAGGCCAAAAAGAAAAACAACAACAGCAAAAGCAAAACATCTACATCTAACCACCACCACCTGCAAACGTTCTGGCTGGCCCATATGCCCGTCTCGACGTCAGAGAGCGAGTCGAGCGTATAAATGTTTTAGCAATGTTTTTTTCTTTATTTCTTTTTGGGGGGTTTTTGTTTTTTTAATTTCTTTATTCGTTTTTTTTTTTGCGTTTTGCTCCCACTTTACCTGAGTGAGAGTATCTTTTCCATGAAAAACAAAACACAACAAGAAAAACCATCAACCTGGTTTACAACGTATCAAATGAAAACAAACACACACACTCATTTGCACCTACCCCACCGTTTGTCTCTCAGAGTAGCCATTTCACTTGGGAGGGAGAAAGAGCCAGGGTAGAAGTTTAACCAAAAGTAAAATTACTCATTTCACATTTACTTACTAGAGACTCTTTTGTTAAAGAGATGGCTGGTGGGGAGAGAGACTTTCTCATACAAAGCCAACAAATTACTGTATTTTTATAACAAAATAGCATTTTTCTACGAAAAAAAAAATTAAAATAAAAACAACAACAAAATGAGAAAAAAAACACAACAATAGCATTTTTAACATACCACAGAAAATTATTTTTATTTGTCATTATTAATTTGCATATGAAAAATGCTAATTAAACCAACGAGTCACATGGCCCTTCTCTTCAAGAAACTACTAGCCTCGTTTTGAAATATAACGGCATTTGGTTGGAGTACAAATTTTTCGGTGGGTATAGAAAACACCTGATGGATCATTTGTTCAATAATAACAATAACTATAATTAACTTTTAGGCCTTGTTGTTATGGTGAAATGTGAAATTATTGTTAAAAGCAATAACGTACAGAGAGTTTTCCCTTTTTTTAAAAAATAAAACAAGTTAAAAAGTATTAGTCGGCTTTGCTGACACATGTATACCCTCAGCCAATGTTCGATTATGTAAATGTATTTTGACTTCTGTTCTGATTATTCAAATTGTGGAGTAGATTCCGAGAAATGGACCAATATTGTTTATTTTGTATCGGACCTAAATAAATATGATATAAATATTACGACGTACCAGGTTTGGACTCTATCGATTACTTTCTTCACTTTTTATGTAATATGTGATAATTTTTAGAAAATGGTAAAATGTGCGTGGGGTTCGACCAAAGTATTCTATTTTTATACTTGATGTAATACCGATTAAAATATTGGTGTTGGCGAAATTACTAGAAAATCAGACATTTATATCGAGTTTTTTGTAAAATCATAAATTCCATATCTATTTTAGGTTGAGAGAAATATTTAGATATGATGCCCGTGAAGATAAATTGTAAAATATAAATGCAATGTGTTGGTGCGCAAGGGGTTAATTGAAAAATAGTTTTTTTTAATATTAATGATTTTTACCATTTTTTTTGGATAAATCAACGTATTTTTAAATTAATTTAAATTAAATTAACTAATTAAATTAATTTAACAGGAAAATGACACAATTTCCCGACGAGGACGAATCACCAGAGTGGTGTTGGCGGTAGGGAAACTGCATGGAAAATGCTGAATTGCACAAAAACTATGCTAGCTGCGTCATTGAGGCGGGTCTTAAATGAAAGGTCTCGAGGAGTACTTTCTGGCTATATATGCCTTATATTCCCAACTGATTTCAGATAATCGAATTTTTTCGATTTTCTAACCAAAGTGGCGGTTTCGGTAGGGAAACTGCATGGAAAATGCTGAATTGCACAAAAACTATGCTAGCTGCGTCATTGAGGTGGGTCTTAAATGAAAGGTCTCGAGGAGTACTTTCTGGCTATATATGCCTTATATTCCCAACTGATTTCAGATAATCGAATTTTTTCGATTTTCTAACCAAAGTGGCGGTTTCGGTAGGGAAACTGCATGGAAAATGCTGAATTGCACAAAAACTATGCTAGCTGCGTCATTGAGGCGGGTCTTAAATGAAAGGTCTCGAGGAGTACTTTCAGGCTATATATGCCTTATATTCCCAACTGATTTCAGATAATCGAATTTTTTCGATTTTCTAACCAAAGTGGCGGTTTCGGTAGGGAAACTGCATGGAAAATGCTGAATTGCACAAAAACTATGCTAGCTGCGTCATTGAGGCGGGTCTTAAATGAAAGGACTCGAGGAGTACTTTCTGGCTATATATGCCTTATATTCCCAACTGATTTCAGATAATCGAATTTTTTCGATTTTCTAACCAAAGTGGCGGTTTCGGTAGGGAAACTGCATGGAAAATGCTGAATTGCACAAAAACTATGCTAGCTGCGTCATTGAGGTGGGTCTTAAATGAAAGGTCTCGAGGAGTACTTTCTGGCTATATATGCCTTATATTCCCAACTGATTTCAGATAATCGAATTTTTTCGATTTTCTAACCAAAGTGGCGGTTTCGGTAGGGAAACTGCATGGAAAATGCTGAATTGCACAAAAACTATGCTAGCTGCGTCATTGAGGCGGGTCTTAAATGAAAGGTCTCGAGGAGTACTTTCTGGCTATATATGCCTTATATTCCCAACTGATTTCAGATAATCGATTTTTTTCGATTTTCTAACCAAAGTGGCGGTTTCGGTAGGGAAACTGCATGGAAAATGCTGAATTGCACAAAAACTATGCTAGCTGCGTCATTGAGGCGGGTCTTAAATGAAAGGTCTCGAGGAGTACTTTCTGGCTATATATGCCTTATATTCCCAACTGATTTCAGATAATCGAATTTTTTCGATTTTCTAACCAAAGTGGCGGTTTCGGTAGGGAAACTGCATGGAAAATGCTGAATTGCACAAAAACTATGCTAGCTGCGTCATTGAGGCGGGTCTTAAATGAAAGGTCTCGAGGAGTACTTTCTGGCTATATATGCCTTATATTCCCAACTGATTTCAGATAATCGAATTTTTTCGATTTTCTAACCAAAGTGGCGGTTTCGGTAGGGAAACTGCATGGAAAATGCTGAATTGCACAAAAACTATGCTAGCTGCGTCATTGAGGCGGGTCTTAAATGAAAGGACTCGAGGAGTACTTTCTGGCTATATATGCCTTATATTCCCAACTGATTTCAGATAATCGAATTTTTTCGATTTTCTAACCAAAGTGGCGGTTTCGGTAGGGAAACTGCATGGAAAATGCTGAATTGCACAAGAACTATGCTAGCTGCGTCATTGAGGTGGGTCTTAAATGAAAGGTCTCGAGGAGTACTTTCTGGCTATATATGCCTTATATTCCCAACTGATTTCAGATAATCGAATTTTTTCGATTTTCTAACCAAAGTGGCGGTTTCGGTAGGGAAACTGCATGGAAAATGCTGAATTGCACAAAAACTATGCTAGCTGCGTCATTGAGGCGGGTCTTAAATGAAAGGTCTCGAGGAGTACTTTCTGGCTATATATGCCTTATATTCCCAACTGATTTCAGATAATCGAATTTTTTCGATTTTCTAACCAAAGTGGCGGTTTCGGTAGGGAAACTGCATGGAAAATGCTGAATTGCACAAAAACTATGCTAGCTGCGTCATTGAGGCGGGTCTTAAATGAAAGGTATCGAGGAGTACTTTCTGGCTATATATGCCTTATATTCCCAACTGATTTCAGATAATCGAATTTTTTCGATTTTCTAACCAAAGTGGCGGTTTCGGTAGGGAAACTGCATGGAAAATGCTGAATTGCACAAAAACTATGCTAGCTGCGTCATTGAGGTGGGTCTTAAATGAAAGGTCTCGAGGAGTACTTTCTGGCTATATATGCCTTATATTCCCAACTGATTTCAGATAATCGAATTTTTTCGATTTTCTAACCAAAGTGGCGGTTTCGGTAGGGAAACTGCATGGAAAATGCTGAATTGCACAAAAACTATGCTAGCTGCGTCATTGAGGCGGGTCTTAAATGAAAGGTCTCGAGGAGTACTTTCTGGCTATATATGCCTTATATTCCCAACTGATTTCAGATAATCGAATTTTTTCGATTTTCTAACCAAAGTGGCGGTTTCGGTAGGGAAACTGCATGGAAAATGCTGAATTGCACAAAAACTATGCTAGCTGCGTCATTGAGGTGGGTCTTAAATGAAAGGTCTCGAGGAGTATTTTCTGGCTATATATGCCTTATATTCCCAACTGATTTCAGATAATCGAATTTTTTCGATTTTCTAACCAAAGTGGCGGTTTCGGTAGGGAAACTGCATGGAAAATGCTGAATTGCACAAAAACTATGCTAGCTGCGTCATTGAGGCGGGTCTTAAATGAAAGGTCTCGAGGAGTACTTTCTGGCTATATATGCCTTATATTCCCAACTGATTTCAGATAATCGAATTTTTTCGATTTTCTAACCAAAGTGGCGGTTTCGGTAGGGAAACTGCATGGAAAATGCTGAATTGCACAAAAACTATGCTAGCTGCGTCATTGAGGCGGGTCTTAAATGAAAGGTCTCGAGGAGTACTTTCTGGCTATATATGCCTTATATTCCCAACTGATTTCAGATAATCGAATTTTTTCGATTTTCTAACCAAAGTGGCGGTTTCGGTAGGGAAACTGCATGGAAAATGCTGAATTGCACAAAAACTATGCTAGCTGCGTCATTGAGGCGGGTCTTAAATGAAAGGACTCGAGGAGTACTTTCTGGCTATATATGCCTTATATTCCCAACTGATTTCAGATAATCGAATTTTTTCGATTTTCTAACCAAAGTGGCGGTTTCGGTAGGGAAACTCCATGGAAACATGCACAAAAACTAGTCCCCTGTTATGATCTAAATAATTACACTCGTATCCATGATCCAAAATGCATCAATAATCATAACAGTGGCGAAGTCCAAAACTGCCTCACTTACCTAGGCAAGCGGCTGGCAACACTGAATACATTACGGACACAATTTCGAACAAGTTTGAACGTTCAGATGGAACTTGTTTGATGATTGCCTACTATAGTAGGCAATGGACAGAAGACGTTCTGGATAAACAATATGTATGAGTGTGTGTGCGAATAACGTTTCATTGTTTTTTTTTTTTTTGTTTTTTTTTTTTTTTTTTGAAGAGAAGCACATCACTCAAATTTTAGTTTGTGAAGTTGCACATAGACCGTTGAAGGAGTTAATTTGGTGAAATTGATTGGTTAAAAAAATGAAGAAACAAATTTGGCTATTTTCAATTTTTGCAAAAATATATTACATCGTAAAAAAAAGTGACGGGTTTAAATTAGAAGGATTTGCAAAAGGAAAATCAAATACAAAATTTATTGACTTTTTTAAAAAAATTAATGAAATTCAAGCTGCCATTGGTATGGCTAAAACTGCAGACAACCTTAAACGACGAAAACGAGTTTATGCTCATTTTCAAACAGCGGTAAGTTGTAGTAGTTTACAGCGTTCGAAAATAAACAGTATGGTACTTGATACATCATAATATTTTTGTCAAACTTAGATGAGTTCGGATATGGGCAATATCGGTCCACTCCTTCTGGTACCTCCCCCACAAAAGGTCGAAATTTTCAAAAAATTTATTTTTTGCACAGAAAGAGAAGCGATAAACCGATTTTGTCCCAACCTTGCAAATCTTAATATTTGCGTCAGTGTTAGGTCAAGTGTGAAAATGGACAATATCGGTCCACTCCATCTAGTACCTCCCCCACAAATGGTCAAAATTTTGAATAATTACAACTCTCATAATATGTGATATAAGAGTCCGATTGTCTTCAAATTTCACACATGCCAATATTTATATTAACCCAAGGTCTGGTGTTAAGATGGAATATATCGGTCCATTCCTTCTGGTACCTCCCCCACAATTGGTCGAAATTTTAACAAATATATATTTTTTGCACAGAAAGAGAAACGATAATCCGATTTTGCTCAAACTTTGCAAATCTCAATATTTGCGTAAGTGCTAGGTCAAGTGTAAAAATGGACAATATCGGTCCACTCCTTCTGGTACCTCCCCCACAAAGGGTCGAAATTTTAAATAATTACAACTCTCATAAAATGTGATATAAGAGTCCGATTGTCTTCAAATTTTACACATGCCAATATTTATATTAACCCAAGGTCTGGTGTTAAGATGGAATATATCGGTCCACTCCTTCTGGTACCTCCCACACAAATGATCAAGATTTTCAAAAAAAAAAAATTATTTAAAAATATATAAAAAAATATTTTCTGCACAGAAAGAGAATCGATAATCCGATTTTGTTCCAACTTTGCAAATCCTGAGTTTTACGTCAGTTCTAGGTCAGGTGCAAAAATGGATAATATAGGCCCACTCCATCAAGTACCTCCCCCACAAAAGGTCGAAATTTTGAATATTCATCACGCTCTTAAAACACTTGAACACGATTCCATTCCAAAGAATCCGAAATAAACATCCAGTTCTCTTCATAGTACACACGTCCCATTATTTCTACTAACTCAAGATCTGGTGTGAAGATGGGATATATCAGTCCACTCCTTCTGGTACCTCCCCCACAAAAGGTCAAAATTATGAGTATCCATGAAGCTCATAAAACGCAAAATTATCATCCGATTCTATTCAGACTAGGATGATGTATTTTATCTGTATTAGATGAAGTGTGAAAATGGAATACTTCGGTCCGCTGTATCTGTTACCTGATGCTTATTTCCATTTTCCGAAAAGGTGCATATACCTCATATAAAGTACAAGAAGTAGTCGATATAGTCCAAATCTGTCACGTTCGTAACTCAAGGCTGAGGGTATACATCTGTCGGCAAAACCGACTGATACTATTTTACTTGTTTTATTTGTCATGTATGTTTGGATTGGTTGGGAAATTGAAGAAAGTAGAAAAATATGGGAATAGGTAGAAAGAATAAAAAATTACCAAATCTGAAGTTAAAATAATTTGTATTTAACCATTGAAAATTGAAATTTTCCGCGAAAAAAGTTATTTTAGTGCTTGCATTGTAATGAGTTATTATGCAAATAATTTACCTGTTATTTTACCAAAAAATCAATAAATGTAGGCGTAAAAAACTAAATATTTTACAAAGTATGGCTTTTAAAATCAGTTTTATGATTTAGATTTTTTTTAATGTGGTGCATGTGGTACTCTACGATCATCGTAGTGTTCCGGTACAGTATCACTAAAATATTTTTTAGTGATACTGTACCGCTACAGTCCTCCGACTCCGTTACACTACGATTTTTTAGTGTTCCGACTGCGGTACACTACGATCATCGTAGTGTTCCTGTATAGTACACTATGTTTGTGTACTGTTTATTTTCGAACGCAACATTCTTTTGGCGACACACACACGTTTATAGACGAAATAAAACTGAATTTAGTCGTCTCCTTAGTTATTCATCCTGTTGTAAATATCTTGTGTGAATTTACTAGCAAATTCCTATTCTAATTGTTTCATTTATATTTTCAATTGAATTTAACATTTTAAATACTAATAGTAGTCTTACTGTAGTAGTACTAAATATGTAGAAGAAATGTTGTACACCCATGACAAATTACAGAAAATACGGCTAGTCAACGCTAGAATGACGTACGTTATTATCGTATAAGAGTAGTTAATACATACTAAATACTACATTTCTTTCATGTTTAATAGGAAAAATTGAAACTACAATTGACCTTATTGTTGGAAGAAGTGGAAATACGTTCAAAAGATATCAACATTCCAAATCTTTTAAATTTGATGGTTAGGGTTTTAAATATACGCGCTGAGTATCAACATACATCTCCTACACATGACCTTGAAGGGGCTGTATTTGAAACAAAATCATCATTTGTGCAAGATATGAATCCTGCTAATGAGACTAAATCGGAACACGTCGACTATTGTGTTTTGGCAAATAAGGATATAACTTTTGAAGAGACTTTAGATGAAGTAAAATCATCATCTGGACAAGATATAAATCCTGAGAATATAATCATAGATGAAACTATTAATGAGTCAAAATCGGAACAGGTCGACTATTGTATTTTGTCAAATGATGTTATCTCTCAAGTAGATACTTATGTATTATGTTCCACTATATCATTTTTCAATAATATATCAATGTCATCTACGAAATTACCTGAAATTAATCTCTGTAACAGTTCAATGAATGATACGTCAAAAACTGAAAGAATAACCTCATCATACAATATATCTGAAACCCAATCTTTAGACCGTGTAACTAATGACATATCTATCAAAAACACTCAACAATATCAAATCAATCAATCAATTAAAATATCGGAAAATCCACATTCAGAATGCAATTATATATCAGTCAAATCGGCCGAAAATCCAAATTCAAATTTTGTAAATAATCAATCTTCTAAAAAAGAACCTCATGAAATAACAAATTTCGAAGAAACCACTCTTGAAGACTATGTTCCGCTTAGAAAAAAATATAAGATTGAAAAAAAATCAAATACGAAAATAGAATTAAAAAAAAAAATACTCATCGGGTTCTCTAAAAAAGGAAAAACTTAATTTTATAGAATATGGGCAAATGGAATTAACACCTGCAGAACGTGTATTTTTCGAAAACACATTAAATAATAATACAGATCAAGGAATTATAATAAAATTTATTGAAGATTTGCTACGGCTAAAATTTCAGGGTAAAAACAATGTTTGTCCGATTAATTTTTACACTTTTTATCCTAAAAAAGCAATTGAGAAGAAAAAAAAATTTATTTCTACACAAGATGTCTTTATTTTAACTATGGCTGCGCAAAATACAAATTTTCGGTGAATATGTTTACGGAAGAAATTGTGGTTAATGTATTTTCTACAAGAGAAACCCCGTGTCATCCAAATTTTATTATTAAACATCAATTGAGAGGAACAAGAAGGAAAGTGGCAAAAAAAGACATTTTGCATGTGAACCCCTCAGTATATAGGGATATGAATTTATTTAAGCAAAGTAAAGAATTAAGAGATGTTGGGAATGACCAAGGAATATTAACAAAGGTAGCCTGTAGAAAGTTGAAGTCCGAGGCCATGTTGGATATTTGTAGGGATTCGGACCATTTTGTGGATATTTATAAAATGAGACTTGACAAGCAATGGAAAGACTACATACAAGAGATAGCTGTACCACAAAAAATATATTTATTCGCTGAAAGGCATTTGAAAATATTACATGCAGCAGGCAAAAAAATTTTAAAAATTAGTCGAAACACTTTATTTATGGATTCGACGGGAGGAGTTATAGATAAATTTGATGTTGCATCAAAACGTTTGCAACTCTATTCGGTTGTGCCTCATATTTCCCTTGGCCCGAAAAAAGATGGTATATTGCTACCCGTAGCGGAAGGAGTATTGTGTAGTCATTACGCTACGGACATTCTTTCTTTTCTCAATTCTCTACAAATCTATTGCAAAGAACATAGCATAGTTTGGCCCTTAGCTAAAAGGATTTGCTCCGATTGGAGCGCAACACAAATAATTGCTATTATACAAGCATTTAACTCAGATTTTGGCATAGCATCAATAGTAGATTACGTGCAAGAATGTTACAAAATCTGCGATACCAAGAAAAAACCTAAATTTGTTATTATTCAACTTTGCTGCGCCCATTTAATGCGAAATGCAGTAAAGGATATAAAAGAATTAAAGAGAGAAGAAAACATTTCTAATTTTTTAAAATGGCAAATATTTGTTGCTATTAATATTAGCGATATAAATGAACTTTTTCTATGGTTGAAAAATGTATTAATAATACTTTGTTCACCAGCTAAAGGAAGCGAACTATCGCAAGCTTTTGAAAACCTGCGACAGTCGAGATCAGATGATGATTTGGATACATTATTAATCGACAAACACAACGACGAGGAAGAGGATGTTTTTGGACATCTGACCCCTGCTTATAAAAAAAGTCCATTTTATATAAAGGCCAATAAAATATATTGTTCAATAAAAAAAAGCATTAGTTATGATGGGGATGTAAATAAATATCACTCCGAAGAGTTTGCATTGTTGCTCATCAAAAAGTACATGCCATATGCCCCATTATGGACGAATATAATGGGGCATTTTGTAGAAACGGAGAACACAAGAGTATCGAATAGCCCCGTTGAAAGTTATTTTAGTTCATTGAAAACTAAAATCTTACATGGAAAGGTCGTTAGAACATCAGATTATGTAAGAAAATCATATGTATACAAAGAAGCGAAATGCAATGAAATCGAAAACTTTTTTCCGGAAGTGAGCAAACCCACCAAGGGAAAAAAGGTCAAATTAGATGAAAATATTTGGCTTAGAACTCCAAAAAGGGAAGAAAATAAAAAAAGTAAAATGCAGGTTTATGAAATCCTGCTTAGTAAGTACCAAAAACTGCCACGGAATAAAAAAGCAGAAGGAAATCATACAATGTTCAAATTTAGTTCAATTTACAATAAATTATCATACAAAAATGTTTGCGATGTGATCAGTTTTGAAGAGTTTACATCTTTGGAAGGTACTAAACGGTTATATAATGTAATCGTAGACACAACAATAGCCATATTAATTTGTACGCATCAGTCACAAACAAAGATATACAGTACAACATGTGAAGTTGGACAAGGGCTTTTCTACAGCCAAAATGACATAGCCTTAGATGTTAAAAAATATGATCAAGTTTTTATTCCCATAATATATAGGAGCCACTATACATTGGTATATTTGGATGTCACCAGACAGTATTTCTGCTACATTGATCCACTAGGAGAAAATGAATCTTACTGCAAAAAGTTGTTAAACATTTTTGAGAGAAAAACCAATGAGAAGGATTGGGAAATAAAGCTTTTTGAACATGATTTTCAGCAGGACTTATTCAACTGTGGCGTTTTTGTTTGTCAGTTCGTGCAAGCGATTATTACTAAGAATAAATTGACAGGGCTTTGTAATCCTAATCGATTCAGGGAAACAATTAAGGGCTTACTAACAACATACTCTGATGACAGTAGAGATTTCTGTCTCCATTGCGGCTTTAGTCGCAATTTAAATATTTTTTGTAACACTTGTAAGAGACCCGTATGTGAAGGGTGTTTTAAACATACATACAGCAAAAGCAATCTTACTCTGCTTAAATGCAAATTATGCGACTGATTACTTTGATACCAATTTACCATCGGAATGTGGGGTTTCGTAAGTTTGAATAGAACATAATGTCTCAACATTTTCCTTCCCATACAGGTAGAAATATGTAATCTTCTCTATCGAACCAAATATAAGCCAATACGAAAACAAAGTTAATTTTCCTTATTTTTTCTTTACCCACTTTTTATTATAAATAATGGACAACATTGTTTTTACAAGTTTCCTACTTTGCACTTTTCATGAACATTGCTTTTGTTTTTAGATTTAAGTCTTGTATGTAATGGTGATCATATTTTTGGTAATACGTATTATATGCTTTTGTTTTGTTATATGTTTTTATCATATATTTTATGTTAACAATATGAATTTCTTCTAAAATATGCATGTAAAATAAAATTCCAGGACTGATTAATTTTTTAGCTTTTTTCGTATGTTATATTTCGAAGATGAATTTGCTGTAAAAATTAAAATAAAATTAAAAAATTTATATATTTATATTTTTGCAAAAATTGAAAATAGCCAAATTTGTTTCTTCATTTTTTTAACCAATCAATTTCACCAAATTAACTCCTTCAACGGTCTATGTGCAACTTCACAAACTAAAATTTGAGTGACGTGCTTCTCTGCAAAAAAAAAAAAAAAAAAAAAACAAAAAAAAAAAACAATGAAACGTTATTCGCACACACACTCATACATATTGTTTATCCAGAACGTCTTCTGTTCATTGCCTACTATAGTAGGCAATCATCAAACAAGTTCCATCTGAACGTTCAAACTTGTTCGAAATTGTGTCCGTAATGTATTCAGTGTTGCCAGCCGCTTGCCTAGGTAAGTGAGGCAGTTTTGGACTTCGCCACTGTTATGATTATTGATGCATTTTGGATCATGGATACGAGTGTAATTATTTAGATCATAACAGGGGACTAGTTTTTGTGCATGTTTCCATGGAGTTTCCCTACCGAAACCGCCACTTTGGTTAGAAAATCGAAAAAATTCGATTATCTGAAATCAGTTGGGAATATAAGGCATATATAGCCAGAAAGTACTCCTCGAGACCTTTCATTTAAGACCCGCCTCAATGACGCAGCTAGCATAGTTTTTGTGCAATTCAGCATTTTCCATGCAGTTTCCCTACCGAAACCGCCACTTTGGTTAGAAAATCGAAAAAATTCGATTATCTGAAATCAGTTGGGAATATAAGGCATATATAGCCAGAAAGTACTCCTCGAGACCTTTCATTTAAGACCCGCCTCAATGACGCAGCTAGCATAGTTTTTGTGCAATTCAGCATTTTCCATGCAGTTTCCCTACCGAAACCGCCACTTTGGTTAGAAAATCGAAAAAATTCGATTATCTGAAATCAGTTGGGAATATAAGGCATATATAGCCAGAAAGTACTCCTCGAGACCTTTCATTTAAGACCCACCTCAATGACGCAGCTAGCATAGTTTTTGTGCAATTCAGCATTTTCCATGCAGTTTCCCTACCGAAACCGCCACTTTGGTTAGAAAATCGAAAAAATTCGATTATCTGAAATCAGTTGGGAATATAAGGCATATATAGCCAGAAAGTACTCCTCGAGACCTTTCATTTAAGACCCGCCTCAATGACGCAGCTAGCATAGTTTTTGTGCAATTCAGCATTTTCCATGCAGTTTCCCTACCGAAACCGCCACTTTGGTTAGAAAATCGAAAAAATTCGATTATCTGAAATCAGTTGGGAATATAAGGCATATATAGCCAGAAAGTACTCCTCGAGACCTTTCATTTAAGACCCGCCTCAATGACGCAGCTAGCATAGTTTTTGTGCAATTCAGCATTTTCCATGCAGTTTCCCTACCGAAACCGCCACTTTGGTTAGAAAATCGAAAAAATTCGATTATCTGAAATCAGTTGGGAATATAAGGCATATATAGCCAGAAAGTACTCCTCGAGTCCTTTCATTTAAGACCCGCCTCAATGACGCAGCTAGCATAGTTTTTGTGCAATTCAGCATTTTCCATGCAGTTTCCCTACCGAAACCGCCACTTTGGTTAGAAAATCGAAAAAATTCGATTATCTGAAATCAGTTGGGAATATAAGGCATATATAGCCAGAAAGTACTCCTCGAGACCTTTCATTTAAGACCCGCCTCAATGACGCAGCTAGCATAGTTTTTGTGCAATTCAGCATTTTCCATGCAGTTTCCCTACCGAAACCGCCACTTTGGTTAGAAAATCGAAAAAATTCGATTATCTGAAATCAGTTGGGAATATAAGGCATATATAGCCAGAAAGTACTCCTCGAGACCTTTCATTTAAGACCCGCCTCAATGACGCAGCTAGCATAGTTTTTGTGCAATTCAGCATTTTCCATGCAGTTTCCCTACCGCCAACACCACTCTGGTTATTCGTCCTCGTCGGGAAATTGTGTCATTTTCCTTTTAAATTAATTTAATTAGTTAATTTAATTTAAATTAATTTAAAAATACGTTGATTTATCCAAAAAAATGGTAAAAATCATTAATATTAAAAAAAAACTATTTTTCAATTAACCCCTTGCGCACCAACACATTGCATTTATATTTTACAATTTATCTTCACGGGCATTTAGATATGACAAGTTGGAAAGAATCACTGTCTAATTTCACAAGTTATGACAGATTCAAGTATTGAAAATTGTGAACCTTTGTGCGTGATGTACCAGAAGGGGTTTGCAGATGTATATAATATTTTCAACAGATCTTGTGTTAACAAAAATATTTGTGTGTGTGAAATTTGAAGAGAGTTGGGTGCTTCTTTCACTTTCTTTGAGCGTTTTTTTTTTTTCAAAACCTTGAACCCCCACATAGGGTATCAGAAAAAAGGAGATATCAGAAGAAATGGTCCGATCTCTACCATATTGAGATGTACAGAGCCTGAATGGAATCTGATGTTGATTTCGCGTTTTAGGAGCTTCATTAATATTCAAAATTTTGATACACTGTGGGGGAAGTACTAGAAGGAGTGAACCGATATATCCCATCTTCACAGCATATCTTGTGATAGTAGTAATAATGGGAAGTGTTAAATATGAAGAGAACAGGATTCACATTTTGGAATTTATAACCGTTTTGGTTATTCAAAACTTTGACCCTTTGTGGGGGAGGTACCAGGAGGTATGGTCCGATCTCTACCATCTTTAAAACAGATCTTGTGTTGATGGAAATATTGAAATGTGCAAAGTCTGAATGGAATCGGATATTTATTTCGTGATTTATATGCTTTATGATTATTCAAAATTTTGACCTTTTAGGGGGGAGGTACCAGAAGGAGTGGACCAATATATTCCATCTTCATACCAGACCTTGGGTTAATAAAAATATTGTGATGTGTGTAATTTTAAAAGAACCGGAAGCTTATTTCGGATTTTATGAACGTTTTGGTTATTGAAAACTTTGACCCTATGTGGGCGAGGTGCCAGAAGAAATGGTCCGATCTCTACTATCTTTATAACAGATCTTGTGTTGATGGAAATATTGAGATGTGCCAAGTCTGAATGGAGTCGGATGTTGATTTCGAGTTTTATGAGCTTCATGGATATTCAAAATTTTGACCCTTTGTGGAGGAAGTACCACAAGGAGTGGGCGGATATATTCCATCTTCACACCAGACCTTGGGTTTATAAAAATATTGTGAAATGTGTGTAATTTAAGAAGAACAGGATGATTATTTCGGATCTTATAATTGTTTTGGTTATTCAAAACATTGAGGTACCAGAAGGAATGGTCCGATCTCTACCATCTTTTTAACAGATCTTGTGTTAGTAGAAATAATGAGATGTGTGAAATATGAAGAGAACCGGATGCTTATTTCGGATTTTATGATAATTTTGATTATTCAAAACTTTGACCCTTTGTGGGGGAAGTACCAGAAGGAGTGGACCGATATATTCCATCTTCACGCCAGACCTTGGGTTAATAAAAATATTGTGATGTGCGTAATTTGAAGACAATCCGACACTTACTTCACATTTTATAAGAGTTATAATTATTCAAAATTTTGACCCTTTGCGGGGGAGGTACTTTATGGAGTGGACCGATATTTTCCATTTTCGCACCTGATCTAGCACTGATGAAAATATTAGGATTTGCAAAGTTGTACAAAAATCGGATCCTTTCTCCTTCAGTGCAGAAAATATTTTTTTTAAAATGTTGACATTTTGTGGGCGAGGTACCAGAAGGAGTGGACCGATATTTCCCATCTCCGAACTCGATCTAAGTTCGATAATAATATTACGATGTACTAAGTTTGAATCAAATCGGATACTCCATTCGAGAGTTATCGTGCGCACCAGCCAGCCAGACAGACAAACGGGCGGACGGACGGACATCACGAGATCGTCTCCAAATGTCCTGAAACGGATTTGGTCCAAAGAGACCTAGGATCTAAAACCATTATTTCGATGAGGCACGTTTTAGCCGTATCAAATGATATATGTTATTATCGCCCTTCCACATCTAACTCTTTCTGAGCACTTTCAGGGGAGAACTATCGGAGCCCACTGACAGTTGTTTAAATTAAAAAAAATCAAATTTTCACAGCCCCGACATTTAATGGACACTTAATAAATAATCTCTAAAAGCTGTGTTCAAAATTTTCCTACTGTGCTAGAGTATTAGAGTACCCGGGGCCTGAAATCAAATATTTTTTGCAAGTGCCCCCAAGGCTATCTTCAATAATTCCAACTCTGTTGTGGAATTCTCTAACTCATTTTTTGACTTCCCGACAAAAGTCGGTGAAATTAAAATGCTTATAATTAATTTGTTAATTAATTAACAAAATTTGTCGTTAAGTTAGTGCCAAAAAAATAAGTATTTGCTAAGACATACCGACAGATACCAAAGTTGTTAACCATAACTTTTTTTTTATATAAAAATTTTTGGTTTAAAATCACCGATTTTTGTCCGTAGCTCAAAAAAATTAGAGAATTCCACTATTGGTCTCAATTTTTCTACTTTTAATAAAAGACTGTCGGAAATGCCATTTAATCTACAAAAATTCCGTCAACACAATCAAATTTTATATTGAAAGAAATAAATTCTTTTATGCCTTCCTACCTTTATACTTTTTCACCTGATAATCGCCAGTGACTTCTCTCTCGGTTTTCTCAACTTTCAATTCAAAAAATGTCATTTAAGTTAAGTTTGTACAACATATCCTTTCTTATGTTGAAGTGTCAAATGTTGTAATTTTAACCCAACGCGGACTGCAACTTTCAGCACTTGAGGAGCTAAGTGCAACTTTCTTCCCTTATTTTTTTGACCTTTTCTTACTTTATCCTTTCCAATTAAACATGAAAATGTGCTTAAAGGCTTTAAAAACTACCCCTACACACCTATACAGTAGTTGAGAAATGCTGCTCTTTCGCTTTTTTTACTGCATGCCTCCAAGGCCAATTAGTCCAGACATCCTTTCCAACAAGAATTCAACCCTGCTCTCTTAATGCAGCCAACATCATATTTCAAAAGCACTTAACTGTTCATTTTTTTCTAAAGGGGAGACTAAGTAATAATTCAATTTGTCGAGAATAAATTGTAAAAAAGTTATGCTCTTTATTTAAATCAAGTTTATGTTGCAACAGGGTGGTCTCTTTTAATGTCACAAGTAATGGAAAAATAATTAGATGAACACAAGGATATTAGCATGTTGTATTACTAATTTTATAGGAATGTTTCACTACAACTAGCAAGTCTGAAAAATATTGAAATTTAAATTAATGAAAAATGCTATTATTTATTAATAACAATTTTCATTTTATTTTTAAAGCCTTTGGTGGGAAATTAGATGATTATAGGATTATTATTATAAGGTCCCCAATGGGAGATATTTTATTTACTTACCGGAAATCTTCTTGGGAAACGATTTGCCAAAATATATATTAACGTATTTGAAAACATTTAAAAAAAGCTTCCTACCAAAGTAACAATATGGATCCACCAATTATGCTACTTGGTAATGTCCGATACCCGATAACAAATTATGAGTTTAAATCATGACATTGTTTTAGGTGAGTCACAAATGAATTTCAGTTAGAGCTCAGAAATGAGAGGGAGAGAATTAGAATAGAGAGTGAAACTGGCTCTAATTTGAGCGGAGGTATTCGTGCGAGTGGAAAAAAAATCGAGTATACAGGATGAGATGAAAAAACTACAACCAACTTCAGACTGCTGTCATTTTTAAGCCACTCGTTCGACAGTTGTTAAAATTATTGCAGTGACAGCTTATTATATTGTTTACAAACGTACAAAAGCATTTTGGTGAGAAAAAAGTTATTCGTGATGGAATTCAAGCGTGATAGTGTGATTTCTTTATATTTGGCTGGAAAACCACAAGTGGCTATCGTGGAGCACTCCAGAGTTTAAATGTGAATAAATCTATTTTTGTGTCTCGTACCATCGCTCGTTACCGTGATACTGAGAAAAAAAACAACATCAGCTGAAAATAAAGAAGCGACTTGATCGAAACCCCCGTCGCAGTGGCCGAAAAATGGCTCGTGAGCTGCACATATCGCTATATTCCATTCGGCAAATATTGAAAAATGAGCTCGGGGCAAAGCCATTGAAAATATACTCAAAAGAGCTAAAGAGTTGCTTCGCTTGGCCGAAAGTGGTGAACTGCCGAATTTGGTTTTCTCCGATGAGAAAACATTCCAGCAGCATGGCCAGCAGTTTGTAAACAAATCAAATGATTGGACTATTGTGTCTGGAGTATTTTGGAAAGCAAGGTTGGCACTAAAAAATACCAAAGTGTCGATCACCTCAAGCAAGCGCTTCGCCGGAAATGGGCCAAAATGCCGCAGATCAATATTCGCACAGTGTGTGACGGTTTGACCGGTCCATTCACTTCATCAAGTACATTCCCCACAAACGGTCAAAATTTTGAATAATTATAACTCTTATAAAATGCGATATACGTTCCGATTCCCCCACAAAGGGTCAACATTTTGAATAACCATGAAGTTCATAAAACACGAAATTAACATCCGATTCCATTCAAACTAGGTGCATTTCAATATTTCCACCAACACAAGGTCTGTTATAAAGATGGTACACATCGGACCATTCCTTCTGGTAACTCCCCCCACAAAAGGTAAAAATTTTGAATAAACAAAATGATCATAAAATCCGAAATGAGCATCCGTTTCTCTTCATATTTCACACATCCCATTATTTCTACTAACACAAGATCTTCTGTGAAGATGGGATATATTGGTCTACTCCTTTTGGTACCTCCCCCACAAAGGGTCAAAATTGTAAATATCCATGAAGCTCATAAAATGCGAAATTAACATTCCATTCCGCCTTGGTACATCTCAATATTTCCATCGAGACAAGATCTGTTTTAAAGATGGTAGACATCGGACCATTCCTTCTGGTACCTCCCCCACAAAGGTTCAAAGTTTTGAATTACCAAAACGATGCACTAAACCCAAAATAAGCATCCGGTTCTCTTTATATTGCACACTTCCCATTATTTCTACTAACACAAGATCTGCTGTGAAGATGGGATATATCGGTCCACTTCTTCTGGTACCTCCCCAGAAAGGGGCAACATTTTAAGTATCCATGATGCTTATAAAACGCGAAATATTGACCCATTCCTCTGGAACCTCCTCCACAGAAGGTCAACAATGTGAATAATCATAACATAATTCAAAATATATTTAAATAATTGAACATGTTGAGGATAGTCATCTGTAGCTAAATTAGCTAAATTTTTTACCAAAATTGTTTAAAATTTCGAATTTGAAGTTCGTAATGGGTACTACAACCTATGACGGTAAATAGAACAATACCTCCCAATATTCCGTATTTTGTTGATTTTAGCGACATTATTCATCGGAATTGTTTCAAATTTCGTATTTAAAGTTCGGAATCGTCACTACAGTCTACGAGAAAAGAATAATTATGCAGGACCATTGCTTCGTATAGCCTCCATATAACGATTTTCATTCAAGCGGCATTTATAGATGCATTTTTTTTTAAATTTTAGGTTCCTTCCAAATGGTGGAGGGTATTAAAAATTCGGCCCGGACAAACTTAGCTTGTTTTTCATTTTTCCATCCTGACATTTCTTCTTGTGCAACATTGTTCTCCACTTTCACTTTGCACCTCCTGATGATGTTTGTAAAAAATTCTCCTTTTGTTCACTATTCTGGCTGGACCACACCCAAAATCCCATTGATTTTGTTTCGTTTACTTTGACAAGAATTTCCATGCTTGAGCATTTCCTTGAGCTAAATAAAAACGACAATGCATGGCAGGAATGGAATCGAATGGAAAAAAAACCTTGTACTCGTTTTTATGGCAGCAATGTCGTCGCGACAGCCAGCCAAGCCAGCCATAACATTTAGTTGGTCCCCTTCCCTTTCCCTGTGGTCGTCTACCATGGTAATATCTTAAACATATAATCACCGGCGCAATATGTATAAGACTCTGCACTACAGGGTTGTTACCTTGGCTGGCGGCTATTGGTGTCTAGAAATATGGCATATCCTGTGTTGGGATGTCAATAATGCAATTTATGAAAATTACTTACAAGTGAATAAAATATTGTAATAAACTTTCGTTACTGAGTGGAATTAAAATAAGGGTGACTAAACGAGTCAATTGTTGTTGAGGGAGAGTGCAATGACCCAAGTGAATGTGTATAAAAGGCTAGCATTGGATGTTGAGGGGTGGGGGTGTTATAATTGCTGAAAGGAAAATTTAACCTGTGATCCTTAAGATATAATATATTCGAGTACTTTCTCTATACAGGGTGAGATAAAAAAATCTGCAACAAAGTCAAATGCCATAATGTTTACGTTCTTTTTTTTTTCAAATTTTATTGAAGCATAAAATGTCGGAAATAGCATCAAATTTTATAATAAGTTTAGGTTTGTTCGAATAGGTCACCTTTGCCACGAATTATGGCCTTCAAACGGCCAATGAAACCGTCACACGCTGCCCGAATGTTGCTCTGCTGTATTTTGGCCCATTCCCAGCGAAGCGCTTGCTTGAGGTTATCGACACTTTGGTATTTTTTAGTGCCAACCTTGCTTTCCAAAATACTCCAGACGCAATAGTCCAACGGATTGGAATCCGGAGCTTTTGGTGCCTTTAAGATATTATATATTCAAGTACTTACTCTATACATGGTGAGATAAAAAAAATCTGCAACAAAGTCAAACGCCATAATTTTTACTTTTTTTTTTTTTCTTAAATTTTATTGAATGAAAGCAAAAAATGTCGGACATCAAATTTTAGAATAATTTTAGATTTGCTCGAATTGGTCACCTTTGGCACGAATTATGGCCTTTAAACGGCCAATGAAACCGTCACACACTGCCTGAATGTTGCTCTTCGGTATTTTGGCTCATTCCCGGTGAAGCGCTTTCGTGAGGTGATCGATACTTTGGTATTTTTTAGTGCCAACCTTGCTTTTCAAAATACTCCAGACACAATAGTCCAAAGGATTGGTATCCGTAGATTTTGGTGGCCATTGTGGGATGGAAATGAAGCAAGTAACCTCATTTTGTAGCCATTCTTGGGTGGCGCTTGCTGAGTGCGATATTGCGGAGTCCTGTTGGAATGTTCAAGGTCTGCGGCCAAAATGTTTGCGTGCCCAAGGCTTTTATACACCCTCCCGAATATTTTTGCGATAATATTCGACATTTATTCTGATGCCATGGTCGATTAATACGAGCGGAGATCGATCATCGGCTGTTATGGCTGCCCACACCATCACCATGGCCGGAGATTTTGGTGGCCATTGTGCGCTGGAAATGAAGCGAGGAACCTCATTTTTTAACCATTTTTGGGTGGCGCGTGCTGCAATGCAATGGTGCTGAGCCCTTTTGGAATTCTCCAAGGTTTGCGGCCAAAATGTTTGTGTGCCCAAGGCTTAATACACCCTGCAGAATATTTTCGCGATAATATTCGACATATATTCTGAGCGACCATCGGCTGTTATGGCGGCCCACACCATCACCATGGCCGGCACTTGAGTTCTGGTGGCCAACCGAAGGTACACATTTTCAGCTGACCTCTTTGACAAGTAAACACGATCATTTTGTTTGTTTACTAACTGCTGGACCACGAAGGTTTTCTCATCGAAGACGGGGAAAATCAAATTCGGCAGTTCTCCACTTTCCGCCAAGCGAAGCAACTCTTTAGCTCTTTGAGTCTATTTCCTTTCTGTTACGGTGTAAGTTCTTGCACTTTTTGGAATTTCAATGGCTTTACCCCGAGCTCATTTTTTAATATTTGCCGAATGGAAGGAATATTGCGATATGTTCAGCTCACGAGCCACTTTTCGGGCACTGTGATGCGGGTTTCGTTCAAGTCGCTTTTTTTACTTTTTGAACCATTTCTGCTGATGTTGTTGTTTTCTTCCGTCCACTTCCTTGACGTCGGGCTAAGCTACCAGTATCACGGTAACGAGCGATGGTACGAGACACAAAAGATTCATTCACATTTAAATTCTGGAGTGCTCTAACGATAGCCACTTGTGGTTTTCCAGCCAAATAAAAAGAAATCACACTATCGCGCTTGAATTCCATCACGAATAACTTTTTTTCTGGAAAATTCTCACCAAAATGCTTTTTTACGCTTATAAACAATATATGGAGCTGTCACTGGAATAATTTTAACAGCTGTCGGACGAGTCGCTAGAAATGACAGCAGTCTGAAATTGGTTGCAGTTTTTTTCATCACACCCTATAGGGTATCAATATTTTCATATGAACCATTTAACCTGTGATCCTTCAGATAAATTCTACATGAGCGTGGTGTGTTCATTCATATTTTTATTAATTAATTAGCCCCCAATCCCACACCAATATTGCGCCTTGCAAATTGAATATTGTTTCCATATTAATGGTTAGCAAAAATTGCGGCATTTTCCTTATCAGAATGAAAACCATTTACCTTCAATTTAATTTTTTGTTTTTTTTTTTTTCACCATGAAATTGTTTATTACTCAGCCTTTACTTTGTATGGCTTATTTGCCACTTTTTTTTTGTAAAAAAGAGTACGACTGCAATATCTTTGTCACTTGCTGCAATACCCATTGCAATTCCAGCCAGAATCATGGTCATATTGCCATTTAAAGAATTTATTGATAACTGCAGCGCACCAGTGATAAATATACATTTCCATTTTTATAACAAATGTTTGTTGTTGTTGTTTTTTTTTTAATTTTTAATTTATTTGTATGATTTAAAGAATTACAATCAGGCTCGTTACCTTGCGATATATGCACTACTTTTGCCATGAAAATTTTTCAATCAGGATAGGCCTTGACAAATTCGAAGATTGGAATTTTTGAGATTTTCAAGCAAAATTCACCCAGAGGCGGGATGGCAGGTAAGTGCTTACCAAACTGCCACTCAGATTCAATAAATAAGTTACACGAAGGAGTCGGACTATTTTTAGTCTTAATTTAAATTTTGAATGGGGTTTAATTTCACCACGCCTCATTTTTTATTGTTTTATCATTTTGATGGCCGAAGGAGGGATTGAACTTGTGCTCTTCTGATTGTAGTCTGGCTTACCATACACTCAGACATTTTTACGAACATTAATTGTTGATGAACGATAAATACGTGGACAAATTCTTCATATAATATCTTTTTTATTTTTTGTTTGTTTTGTGATGCGTAGATTTGAACCAGCGACCATAGGTTTTCTAGTCGGACTTGCTCATTCTGTCACTCATTACTTGCTTAGATACAAGTGTGTTATTTTACCATGCAAATTTTGTGGGAGTAAGTCATTTTTTAGCTACTGAAAATAAAGATGTTATGTAGCTCTCATTTTTTATGGATATCGCTAATGCAGAGGTTATGTGGTTGTCGTTACTAGTAATGATACCAGATTTAAGCTTGGAGAGTGCAGCAGAGAAATTGTCAGTAATTGCCCGAATTTGGTCCAGAAGGAATGGTCCGATGTCTACCATCTCTATAACAGATCTTGTGTTCATAGAAATATTAAAATGTGGCAGGCCTCTATGCAATCGGATGTTAATTTCGCGTTTTATGAGCTTCATGGTTATCCAAAATTTGTTATTTGGGAGGTACCAGAAGGAGCGATCAATCTTCACATCAGATTTTGTGTTGGTAAAAATATCGGATTGTGTGAAATTTGAAGACAATCAGACACTTATTTCACATATTATAAGAGTTATAATTAATCAAAATGTTGACCCTTTGCGGGGGAGATAGTTCATGCGGTTTGCCGATATTGTCAATTTTCACATCTGACCTTGCCCTGATACGAATATTGTTTTTTTTTAAAGTTTGAACAAAATTTAACGATCCTTCCGAGGATCCGACTGCCCGTCTGTGGAAATCACTCGAATTGAAGTAGATTGATAAAACTTTGCTCTAATGTATGTTATGTCTGCAGGACTTTTGGTATTGAAAATGGGCCATGTAGGTCCACGTTTTGGTATAGCCCCCATATAACTATACCTTCCGATATTCGGTATTTTGATGATTTTAGCGACATTATTCACCGGATTATTTAAAGTTCGAAATGGACAGCCTAAGACAGAAAATTGTCTGTGCAGGTCCACGTCTTCGTATAGCCCCCATATAACGGTACCTCCCGATATTCGGTATTTTTTATTTTTTTTTAGCGAATTTATTCGCTGGAATTGTTTCAAATTTGGTATTTAAAGTTCGTAATGGATACTACAGCCTAAGACAGAAAATTGTCTGTGTAGGTCCACCTCTTCGTAAAGCCCCCATATAACTGTACCTCCCTATATTAGGTATTTTAATGATTTTAGCGCCATTATTCACCGGAATTGTTTCAAATTACGTATTTAGATTTCGTAATGGGAACTACAGTCTGTGACAGAAAAATGTCTATGCAGGTCTAGGTCTTCGTATAGACCCATATACCAGTACCTCCCTATATTCGGTATTTTGACGAGTTTAGGTACAATACCCACCGAAATTGTTTGAGATATCGTATTTGACGTTAGTAATGGATGCTATAGCCTCTGACAGAAAATTGTCTATGCTGGTCCAGGTCTTCGTACAGCTCCGATATAATGGTACCTCCCTATATATTTTGATGATTTTAGCTACATTATTCACCGTTTATTTCAAGTTTCGAATTTGAATATGGTAATGGCTAATGGCAAACAATGCCTATGTAGGTCCACGTCGTATAGACCCCAATATAACGACAATATTCGGTATTTTTAAAATTTAACAGAGGGCTTTTATTTTTTTTTTAAATTTCCAAATTCGTTCCAAATGTTGGAGGGTATTCAAAGTTTGGACCGGCCGAACTTACTTGTTGAAAATTTCGACTGTTTGTGGGGGAAGTACCAGAAGGAGTAGATCGATATCGATTTCAGTTTGATAATAATATTACGATTTACAGCCAGCCAGACAGACAGACAGACAGACTTTCTTAAATCGACTCCAAATGTCCTGAAACGTATTTGGTCGAAAGAGACCTAGGATCTTAAAACCGTTATTTCGTTAAGGCCTTATTGCTGAGGGTATAAAAATGGAGAGAAAAATTCATGTAAATTTGTAATCTACCAGCACCTTCGATCGTGAGTATCTGTTTTTTGCGAGTAAAAATGAGCAAATCTGTTCAAAGCGATTCAGCTTTAAAACCTACAATGTTGTTCCTTTTTCCTATAGGCGCGTGTGTATTTAGAAAAAATTGGGTAGGGATATATGCCACTTTCCTCGTTACTAGTAATGAAAAGCACATACCCTCTGGATTACCAAAATTTCAAAAAATAATGACAACTGCCTTCGCTGTGCCTTCGGCAAGGCAAACTAACCTTATTTTATCATACCACGTAATCAGTGACGGCAAAAGAATAGCATCTGAGTTTTAAGTAAGTCGTACTGTGTCTGAGGTTATACGAGAAGCACTAAATAGCTCTAAAATGGGTACTTTTGTTGTCATGTAAACATAAAGAGTTACAATTTTGATAATTTATGTTTTTTGTTGCTGGACTAAAATAAGGTAGAGATTTGAAATTTTATTAAAATAAGAGAGTGTTTCATACAAAAGACAGTAATTATTTTGGAAGTGGTTGTATTTTGGTACTAATTGGTACAAAATATAAGAAAAATACCTCCCTTTACTTTTTGATTGTATTTTTTTCTAATTCCTTATTTTTTCTCTTTTCAGGTAAGCATCGAAAAATTCATATATTTCTTAATTAATAAGTAAGTAAATTTAGATACCTCAGCTAATGAGGGGGAAGTATTTATGATCTGGTATTGCTAATTTAAAACCTTGTATTAGTCACAAGACACAATTCATTTGTTCAAATAAACTACATTTTCTAATGATGTTATACAAGTAAACAAAGGAGTCGAATAAGAATTGAAATGGAATAAAACCAAAAACAGCAGATCCACAAAAAAAGAGACATTTCAAAATGTCTTTTGCAGACCCCCTTAAAACATCCTCTAGACGATGTTCAAAATTTCTTTAATACAGAACTATCAATCCATTTTGTACAGGCATTTTACACACGTCTTTGATAGAAATTTCCCAAAGAGGTTCTATACCAAAAAATTTGCAAATATTCACAAATAAGTAAAACAACACTGAGCCAAAATGTGTTCTAGACCAAGCCACCAATTTCTCTTAGTTTTCTTTTTAAACAATCAACCAACCAATCAATGTCTATGTATTATTTATTTGATCATTTAAAAATTTGCTTTAATAATAAATTTAGACAATATTCATGTTAAATATGTTGAAATAAATTATAAAATATAATGAAGAGAGCAATTTCAATTTTCTCTTTGAAAAATCTCTTTAGATTGCTCAACTCTGCTTTGAAAATAGGTAAACATTGGATTCAATTAAAAGTAATTCTCTTACCTCATCTTTTCCTCTCTTATCAATAATAACTGTTGTGCTCTCTGTGATTACTTTGTTTTTTTTTTAATTATGTTTCATACTCTCACTCTTATCGTAATTCTCACATTTCCATTGACATTTCTGGCTCTTTTGGTGAATCATTTGTTTTATTTCTTTTTTTTTTGTTTACTTAACTCAACATTATTTGACTAACGATTATTCAAAGGTGTATTTTCGTTATGGCCATAAATTGTGATTCATTGAGTTTTCTATGAATTTATAGATTTGTTATAAGTAAACATTATTATTAGGTTTGGTTACTTTTAAGAAGTTACAGGTGTCGACATTTGTATGTTAAACAGAAATTCTTACGCAGAAAATAGACTTTTATTGATAACAGTTTTTAGCAACGACCTCTAGCTGATATAGTGATATTAGCTTTTGACTATAATTGTCAAGGTCTTCGAAGACATGTCATAATGCCGTTATCAAAAATCCATCAATCAACAAATAAAGTCCGGAATTATTTCATGTGTAAAATTTGTGGAAAAATTATTTGAATCAAAATTATTTGAAAAATTACAAATTATGTTCAATTCAACTTCCGCAGTACATTTTTCGGGTCATCAAAGCTGTGCGTGATGTGGAGTTGGCATTTTAGAACATACAGGGTGATATGAAAAATCTTAAAATTGCTGTCATTTCTAATCTCTCACTTGTCCGACAGCTCTTAAAATTATTCCAGAGACAGCTCATTATATTGTTTACAAGCGTACAGAAGCATTTTGGTGAGAATTTTCCAGAAAAAAAAAAAATAATTCGTGATGGAATTGAAGCGTGATAGTGTGATTTCTGTTAATATTTGGCTGGAAAACCACAAGTGGCTATCGTTAGAGCACTCCAGCATTTAAATGTGAAAAAATCTTCTGTGTCTCGCACCATCGCTCGTTACCGTGACGTAGCCCGACTTCAAGGAAGTGGACGGAAGAAAACAGCAACATCAGCAGAAATGGTTCGAAAAGTAAAGATGCGACTTGATCGCAACCCTCATCGCAGTGGCCGAAAAATGGCTCGTAAGCTGAACATATCGCCATATTCCATTCGGCAAATATTGAAAAATGAGCTCAGGGTAAAGCCATTGAAATACCAAAAGGTGCAAGAACTTACACCGCATTAGAAAGAAAATAGATTCAAAAGAGCTAGAGAGTTGCTTCGCTTGGCGGAAAGTGGTGAACTGCCGAATTTGGTTTTCTCCGTCTCCGATGAGAAAACTTTCGTTGTCCAGCAGTTTGTAAACAAACAAAATTATGGTGGTTACTTGCCAAAGAGGTCAGCTGAAAATGTGCACCTTCGGTTGGCCACCAGAACTCATGCGCCGGCCATGATGATGATGTGGGCCGCCATAACAGCCGATTGTCCCTCTCCGCTTGTATTAATCGACCGTGGCATCAGAATAAATGGCGAATATTATCGCGACGGTGTATTACCTTGCAGACCTTGGACATTCCAACAGGACTCAGCAGCATCGCACTCAGCACGCGCCACCCAAGAATGGTTACAAAATGAGATTGCTCGCTTTATTTCCAGCGCACAATGGCCACCAAAATCTCCGGATACCAATCCGCTGACATTGTGTCTGGAGTATTTTGAAAAGAAGGGTTGGCACTATAAAATACCAAAGTGTCGATCGCCTCAAGCAAGCACTTCGCCGGGAATGGGCCAAAATACCGTAGAGCAATATTCGGGCTGCGTGTAACGGTTTCATTAGCCGTTTGAAGGCCATAATTCGTGCCAAAGGTTACCAATTCGAACAAATCTAAACTTATTCTAAAAGTGGATGTCCGACATTTTTTGCTTACATTCAATAAAATTTAAAAAAAAAAGTAAAAGTTATGGCGTTTGACTTTGTTTTTTTTTTATCTCAACCTGTATTAAAAAAGAGGAATTGCCTGTAAGTCCCTGAAAAAAATCCTAAAAATCCTCTTTTTTCTTAATGTTATCCTTAAAAATTAAATCAAGTTTTTAGAAATATTTTCCTCTAAATAAATCCTTCATAAATGATCTTATATCACTACAATGATCCATAAAAAATAATCTAAACAATTTTTTTTCAAATGCTCTGTTTTTTGCCTTCTAATCCTTAAAAAATGTTCCTTAAGAATTCTATGTTTTTGATTCCTTAAAAATATAGTTTAAAATCACGTCTTGGACCCTTAAAAAATCCAACGCCTTTGTCCACCCATGTTTTTTAAAAGTATTCCTAAAAAAATCAGATCCTTAAAAATATTTTGAAAAAATCACAATTTTTCCTAAAATAAACTGGGAAAAGAAAATTCTTACAGATCCACTGTTATGCCTATATGACCACTATAAATAAACCTCAAAAATATAATCTAAGCTTGTATCAAATCCTATGTCCTTAAAAAATTCTTTAAAAATATGCCTTAATATCACATCTTTGTCCTTTAAAAATATTCCTGAAAACCTTTCCGATGACCCATAAATAAAATTGTAATCTATGACTATGACTTAAAAATCTACTGTTTAATCGATCGATCCGACGAATCTTAATAAACATTTATCATCCAAAAAGTAATAATAAAAGTAATGTATTATTACTTTATTAAGAAATGCAATGGTTTGCAAAGTCACCATACACTCCATTAACCTTAATATGCAGTCATTCCATAATTTTTTTGACCTTTTCTAAGCCATGGCCAGGCCAGCCAGTCAGTCAGCCTCTCATTCTCTTGTCATTCTGAAAAATCAAAGGCATTTGCATAATTTCTCTTTATTGTTGTTGTTGTTGTCAGAACTTGATATTGATTTACATACCCCGTGTGCCATACCACACACACACACATACAAAGCATTCAAATCAAATTAATTAATAAATGCGGATATGTTTTCTACACTTTTGTCTCAATGCAGTTATTTTAAAACTCAAACTGATGCATGATTGGATGGATGTATGAATGGATAGATGGACGGATTTTTTGTATTCATATTGGCTGGCAGTGGTGATGGCTCGCCTGCCTGACTTCCACTGCCAAACAAGGGGTACAGCTGCAATCAAGTTTAATTTATAAAAATTACAAATAACAATGAATAATGTTGTAGTTGCATTTCATTGTTTATTTCTTGTCGTTTGTTTTTCGCCAGCTAGTTTTTTTTTTTAATTCAAATATTTTACAATTAAGAATCTGTTCATAAATTGCTATTTTTATACATTATATCTGCACACATATGGATTCTGGGTAGAGAGAATTTAATGAAAGTATAAATTCTATACTCGCATTTAAGAGGTGTACACTCGAGGAAAAATGTGGGGCAATGTGAGTGAGGGGTTAACAGATAAAGTAAATGGAAAGAATTAGGTACTGATGGTATTGGGATACGACCAAAACATGCTTCTTCGAAATAACCGTTTATATGTCTCTGTGGACCAAATCCGTTTTAGGGCATTTTGAGTCGATCTAGCGATGTTCATCCGACTGTATGCTTGTCTGTCTGGTTGGCTGGAGCGCACGAGCGCACGGCAATATCGGTCCACTCCTGGCAAATACCCTCACCAATTTTCAAAAAAAAATTACTGCACGGGAAGAGAAAGGATAATCCGGTTTAGCTTTAACTTTCTAAATCCAAATATTTACATCAGTGCTATATGGGTATCTCCCCCGACAGAGGGTCTAAATTTTAAATAATTATAATTTCTATAAAATTTGATGTTAGAGTCCGATTGTCTTAAAATTACACATATCACAATATTTTTATTAACCCAATGTCTGGTGTAAAGATGGAAAATATCGGTCGACTCCTTCTGGTACCTCCCCTACAAAGGGTCAAAATTTTGAATGTCCATGAAGCTCATAAAACGAGAAATTAACATCCGATTCCATTCAAGCTTGGTACATCTCAACATTTCCATCAACACAAGATATGTTATAAAGATGAGAAAAATCTGCCTATTTCTTCTGGTACCTCCCCCACAAAGGGTCAAAATTTTGAATATCCATGTAGCTCATAAAAAATGAAATAATCATCCGATACCCTTCAGACTTGGTACATCTATATATATCCATTAACACAAGATCTGTTATAAAAATGGTAGAGATCGAACTATTTCTTCTGGTACCTCCCCCACAAAGGATCAACATTTGAGAATAACCGAAACGATTATAAAATCCGTAATAAGTTTCCGGTTCTTTTCATATTTCACACATTCCATTATTTCTACTAAAACAAGATCTGATGTTGGAATGGGATGTATCGGTCCAATCCTTCTGGTACTTCGCCCAAAAGGGTCAAATTGATAAAAGGCGAAAATAACATCCGATTCCATTCAGATTTGGTACATCTCAAAATTTCCATCAACTCAAGATATGTTATAAGGATGGTGGAGATCGCACCATTCCTTCTGGTACCTCCCCCACAAAGGGTTAAAGTTTTGATTAAACAAAACGATTATAAAATACGAAATAAGCATCGGGTTCTCTTCATATTTCACACATCCCATTATTTCTACGAGCAAAAGATCTACTATGAAGATCGAATATATCGGCGCACTCCTTCTGATACATCCCCCACAAAGGGTCAAAATTTTGAATATCCATGTAGGTCATAAAACGTGAAATAACCATCCGATTCCCTTCAAAGGGTCAACGTTTTGAAAAACCGGAACGATTATAAAATCCGAAATAAGCATCCGGTTCTCTTCGTACTTCACATTATTTCTACTAACACAAAATATGCTGTGAAAATTGTATATGTCGGACCACTCCTTCTGGTACCTCCCCTACAAAGGGTCAAAATTTTGATTGTCCATGAAGCTCATTTAACGCGTAATTTAAATCCGAAATTAGCAACCGATCCCATTAAGATTTGGTATATCTCAATATTTTTATCAATGCAAGATCTGTTGAAAATATGGTGGAGATCGGACCATTCCTTCTAGAACCTCCCCCACATTGGGTTCAAGATTTTGAAAAACAAAACGCTCAAAGATGACGAAATAAGTATCCAACTTTCTTCAAATGTCACACACTCAAACATTTTTGCCAACACAAGATCTGCTGTGAAGTTGATATATATCTGCGTACCCCCTCTGGTACCTCACCCACAAAGGGTGGCAATTTTCAATTCATTTATCAGTCATAACTTGCGAAACAAGTCAGCGATTCTTTACAAATTGCTATATCTAAATATTTCTCTCAACCAGGACCCTGATATGAATATGGAATCTATCGGAACTTATTATTTCGCATAATATTGGATATAAATGTTCGATGTTCTTGTAATTTTGCACGTATCAATATTTTTATCTGTATTAGATGAAGCATGAAAATGTAATACTTTAGTCGACTATTACCCTGTTCCAGTACCTGCAAGAATCTAATAGTTTTGCATTCATTTTCCGATATCATAAAGGAAAAATCGGTTATTGTAGTAAAAACTTTGACATTCTTGCAGTTCTGGAACAGGACATACATCTGGTACCCCGGCCATATTTCAAAATTCTCTATATGTCATGTAAGATGAAGGAAGTACTCGATATATTCCAAATTTGGCACGTCGCAGTATTTATATCAAATTTATTTAGGTCCGATACAAAATGGACAATATTGGCCCATTCCTTCAGAACCTACTCCATAGAGGATCAACAATTTAATTAATCATAAGAAAAATCAAAATATATTTAAATAATCGAGCATTGGCTGAGGGTATACATCTGTCGGCAAAACCGACTGATACTTTATTTTTCTTGTTTTCGGAATTTTTAAGTCATATTCTTATGGCCGGTTACTATACCCCGTACTCATATGAACAGTACTCATGGAATGAGTGTTTTTCCTTCGAGCTAACTTTCGAATCGTTTTACAGAAACAGCGCCTAAGACTTCAATTGAACTGAAATTTTGAATTATTCCAAAATAAACAATCGTTGACATAATTCTTTAGTGTAAACAATGCCATACAAAACATAATAATAAAAAAATAAAATCAAGTATGAAAAGTTATGCTACATTTAAGTTATGCCTACTGCTCGTTCTTCCCTTTCCCCCTAGTGTTCTCCATACCCTACTCATGCCGCAACAAAAACGTATGACGTATGGCAGAAAACGTATGACATGTGTGGCTGATCAGCAACGCATCATTGTCGTCAGCATCAGCCCTCATTTTCGTGTGAAACTGACAGACGATGTTCAAAGTTTTTAATTTCCTATTATTTGCGAGAATAAGCAGCTCATGCATGGGTGTTTGGGTATGCGACTTCCCAAAAAAAGGGGTGGGTATTCACAAGGATGGTTGCTTGCCTGGCTGCCTGCCTGCCACACAAATCATTCACTTGTTCGTTATGCCATTGGTGTTGGTGGGAGGGGAGAGCTTTTCAAAATTGTTGCATTTTTAGTTGAGCCAGAAAATTTAAATCCTTTCGAAATGTGATGGTGTCTCGCCAAAAATAGCAGCATCAAACTTTACATGCCATTTGCAAAAGGATGAAATGTTTCCCCCACCCCTCCTACTCAGCCCCTTATCCTTCTTTTGATGCAAATTCAGTTATTTTTGTACTACCCCATTTCTATGCTGTTTAAGAGCAGAGTATCCTTGCAGATTACATTAAATCCACTCAATGACGCACGAACACACGTGTTGTTGTTCCAACGTGGGAGTATATGACAATTTTGGAATATTCACCCACACACACGCATATACAGCGGAGAAGTGATAAGTGCATTATGCCAACAAGGCAGATATAGATTCTTATTTGTAGTTTGGATTACATTTCAATATCCTCCACCATAAAATGGTGGGTATATTAAATTTCTCGTTCTCCTTGAAATATTCGTTATAGATTTTAAGTATAGGTGTATAGATCAGCATGACATTTTATGTCGATTATACCATATCCACTTTTTTGCCTATAAGTTCTAAAATTCCCGGTTTCCGCCTCGAAGTTGTTGAAAGAACATGCTTAAAATTCCCTGTTTCCGTCTCGAAGTTGTTGAAAGAACATGTCTAAAAAAATAAGTTTTTGTCCCTAAGTACTTGACAAAATATTCCTTAAAAATACGTTTTTATCCCAAAATCCTTCAAAATATTCCTTAAATAAGTGCAGCACCTAAGTCCGCCAATGGGTCTGACGATCCAAAAAATTTTGGGAAAAAAATCACAACTATGGGTCCTAAAAACGGTTATTAAAAATCTACCAGCTATAAATGTTAATGACATACAGGGCGAGATGAAAAAACTACAACCAACTTCAGACTGCTGTCATTTATAAGCCACTCGTCCGACAGCTGTTACAATTATTCCAGTGACAGCTCATTATATTGTTTACAAGCGCACAAAAGCATTTTGGTGAGAATTTTCCAGAAAAAAAAAAAGTTATTCGTGATGGAATTCAAGCGTGATAGTGTGATTTCTTTTTATTTGGCTGGAAAACCACAAGTGGCTATCGTTAGAGCACTCCAGCATTTAAATGTGAATAAATCTTTTGTGTCTCGTACCATCGCTCGTTACCGTGATGGCTAATAGCATCACAGACGTCAAGAAAGTGGACGGAAGATAATAGCAACATCAGCAGAAATGGTTCGAAAAGTAAACAAGCCACTTGATCGAAACCCGCGGCGCAGAGGCCGAAAAATGGCTCGTTTTCTGAACATATCGCAATATTCCATTCGGCAAATATTGAAAATTGAGCTCGGGATAAAGCCATTGAAATTCCAAAAAGGGCAAGAACTAACACCGCAACAGAAAGAAAAAATAGACCCAAAAGAGCTAAAGAGTTGCTTTGCTTGGCCGAAAGTGGTGAACTGTCGAATTTGGTTTTCTCCTTGTCCGATGAGAAAACATTCATTGCTCAGCCGTTTGTAAACAAACAAAATGATTGTGTTTACTTGTCAAAGAGGTCAGCTAAAAATGTGCACCTTCGGTTGGCCACTAGAACTCAAGCGCCGGCCATGGTGATGGTGTGGGCCGCCATAACAATCGATTGTCGCTCTCCGCTCGACCGTGACGAATATGCCGAATATTATCGCCTAAATATTCTGGAGGTTGTATTAAAGCCTTGGCCACGCAAACATTTTGGCCGCAGACCTTGGACATTTCAACAGTGAACCTATACATGCAATGTTTCGCCACCGCAGCTAGAACCCATTATGACCAACAAATACCAATTTTTAGAGTTGATTTATGCATGTCAGTCCGTCTGTCCGTCCGTCCGTCTGTCCATGTATTCTTGTGAACAAACAACATTTGTTTGGCCCAAGGACGAACCCTATTGAAATTGGAGATAATCGGTCAAGAATTAGATATAGCTCCCATATATATCTTCGTCCGATTTGCCTTTTATTGTGCATCAAACGTGTAATATCAGCCCGAATAATATGGAATTTTGCACATACAACCATATTAGGCCTGACAAGGACAAGTATGCCAAATTTGATCGAAATCGGTTCAGATTTGGATATAGCGCCCATATATATTATTCATCCGATTTGTTATTTTTGTCCTCCGCAGCCGTAATATGCATTCTGTAACAAAAATATTTGGGGAAATATATCAAATACAGCTCAGAAATACCTTTGCTAAATTTTATCGAGATCGGTTCAGATTTGGATATAGCTGCCGTACATAACTTTGTCCGATTTACCTTTTATTGTCCACCAAACGTCTAATAATTGTCCTAATGGGATGGAATTTGGCACAAACGAACGAATTGAGCCTAGAAGGTAGTATGCCAATTTAGGTGAAGATCGGTACAGATATAGCTATAGCTCCCATATATACTGTTCATCCGATTTGTTATATTTGTTACCCCCAGCCGTAATATGCACTCCGTAACAACGATATTCAGGGAAATATATTAAAAACAGCTCAGAAATACATTTGCCAAATTTTATCGAGATCGGCTCAGATTTGGATATAGCTCCCATATATAACTTCGTCCGATTTAACTTTTATTGTCCCCCAAACGTCTAATATTTGTCCAAATGGGATGGAATTTGGCACATACGACTTGAGTTAAGAAACTAGTATGCCAAATTTGGTGAATATCGGTTCAGATATAGCTATAGCTCCCATGTATATTGTTCATCCGGTTTGTTGTATTTGTTACCCACAGCCGTAATATGCACTCCGTAACAACGATATTCAGGGAAATATATTAAATACAGCTCAGAAATATATTTGCCAAATTTTATCGAGATCGGTTCAGATTTGGATATAGCTCCCATATATATCTTTATCTGATATCAAATTAATTTTACACCAAATGGGCAATACAAGTCCGAATTTAAAGGATACAAATGCTTCGGCATATTTAGTCCTTTGATTTATTTTTTTATTTAAATTATAATCATAGGTTGTATGATTGAATTCTCCCATAAAAACTTTTAATTGTTATGTGGAGCTCAACTAAATTAGCAAAGTGGTGTAGGGTATCATAAAATCGGCCCCGCCCGACTTTAGGTCTTTCTTTACTGTTTTTTTTTTTAATATGTTACTCGGTTGAAGACTAAAATTTTCAATCAAAACAATTCTCGCACTGGTATCAGCAATGTTTTTAAGATTCTATACGCCTACAATATATGGATTTTAAGATATCGCAAATTGAAAATTACAAAAAAAAATTGAAAAAGGGGGAACTTGTCCCCCTATTTATGTTATTGTTCGAAGGAAACTTTCAAAATGCCGATACAAATGTCTTCTATTTTAGATCTACTTTCAAAATCCACTAAATTTTTCCTGTAATTATTAAAAAAAGCTATTTTCTCATAGTTATTGTGTTCAATTTTTTTCTCATTTATATCAAAAAGCGATTTCCTTGATGATGATGACTCCAGTGATGAGTAATCATTGTAAAGAAATTTATGTCATATTTACACATACGAAAAAAACAAACGCGTGAGGGAGGCCTGTGATTTTATGTTTTTGTTTGCATAGGGGTTGTTGCAAATCGAAAACCAAACACCGCTGCCGCCATCGTCATCAAGATCCAGACCACCACCACTACCACCCACAATTATCCCCACCACTGTTGCACTTGTGTGTTTAGTCATCGTCGTTAACATCATTTGAAACGACTTTGTCTTTGTGACCCTGTGCATGAGTCACGATTTGTCAGCCGCACTGGGGATGGGTGGGTGAGGGATGCGATACAAAGTGGGTGGTGGTTATTTTCCTTAAATCCTTTGTTTGAATTCTATTTTTATGCCATTCCAGTTTTTTTCTATTCCTTTCATGCCATTCTTCCTTCCATCCTATCTTCCATTGTATGTGGAATCACGTGGTTGGTTTTGTATTTGTTTTGTTTTTTCTGCTCTCTCTCTTCTCTCTCTTTCTTTCTCTTTATCTGCTTGAGAGCATCCTGGTGTGTTTATTATTTTTGTTCTTCTTCTTCTTTAAATTAAAATATCCTTCTAACAAGAAGTGACATAAATATTATGAAAAGATTCTGAGTCATTGTAAACATTTCAGTGTCAATATCCTTGGGAGATGAACAAAAGAGGGATTTTGTTTGCGATTATGTCCTTCAAAGGGGATATTAGTGTGCCTGTAATGTTTTGAAAAGGGATTCTTAGATTTCACTTTAATATAAGACTTTTCGCGATAGATGCACATTGTTGCAGTTGTAAAGTTAGAATTGAGTTAAGTATTAAATAAAATATTTTGATTTCGAAAGATTTCCAGAAAGCCCTGTTATTGCTCCACATTTAAAATTAAACAAACGCCATCTTCACTTCAAAATAGACAGTGGAATATTTGGGAATGTTTGTCTACCCTAAATCTAAATTTTCTATACGATTTCATAAATTTGAGACAGTTTATTATAAAGTGTATTATAAAGAAGTTAAATAGTATCAGCCTGTTGCCCTTTATGGAGGAGGTTCCGAAGCAGGTGATCAATATTGACCAATACACCTGATCTGAGCTAAAATTGATATAAATATTACAACGTTCCAGATTTGGGCTATATCGACTACTTCCTATACTTTATATGAGATATGTGAAAATTTTTGGAAAATGTGGAAATATGTGTGAAAAATTTGAAGGAAATCGAACATTTAAATCAAATTTTATGCGATATCATAAATTTCGAAAAATCATATTCATATCAGATATCTGATTAAGAGAAATATTTAGATATAACAATTTGTAAAAAATCTCTAATTCTTTTGTTTTTTAAATCTTGAACCCTACGTGGGTCAGGTAGCAAAAGAAATGGTGATGTACCAAGTTTGGAATGGAATCGGATGTTAATTTCGCTTTTAATGAGCTTCACGGATATTCAAAATTTTGACCCTTTGTGGAGGAGGTACCAAAAGGGAATGGTCTGATCTCTACCGTTTTTATAACAGATCCTGTTTTGATAGAAATATTTAGATGTGCCAAGTCTAAATGAAATCGGATGCAAATTTCGCGTTTTAAAGGGTTACTGGATATTAAACCAGAAGGAGTGGACCGATATATTCCATCTTAACACCAGATCTTGAGTTTAGAAAAATATTGGGATGAGTGTAATTTTAAGACAATCGGATTCTTACATCACATTTTATAAGAGTTATAATTATTCAAAATTTTGACAATTTGTGGAGGAAGCACTTGATGGTGTAAACCGATATTATCCAGTTTTGCACCTGACCGAGAACTAAGGCAAACATTAGGATTTACAAAGTTGGAGCAAAATAGGATTATTGCTTTTTTCTGTGCAATTTTTTTTAATTTGAAAATTTTGACTTTTTGTGGGAGAGGTACCAAAAGGAGTGGACCGTTGTATTCCATCCTAACACCAGAACTTGAGTTAATAAAAATATTGGGATGTGTGTGACAATCGGACTCTTACATTTTATAAGAGTTGTAATTATTCAAAATTTTGACCCTTTGTGGGGATGGTGCCTGGGGAAGTGGACCGATATTGTCTATTTTCACACCTGACCAAAAATAATGGTATGGCACTGTAAAAATATTAGGATTCGCAAAGTTGGAGCAAAATCTTATTATCCTTTCTCTTTCTGTGCAATAAATTATTTTCTTTGAAAATATTTACATTTTGTGTGGGAGGTACCAGAAGGATTTGGCCGATATTGCCCATCTCTGAACTCGATCTAAGTTTGATAATTATATTACGATGTACCAACTTGGGATCAAATCGGTTACTCCCTTCGAGAGTTATCGTGCGCACCAACCAGACAGACGCTATATCGACTCCAAATGTCCTGAAACGGATTTGGTCCAAAGAGACCTAGGATCTATAACCGTTATTTCGATGAGGCACGTTTTGGGCCGTATCAAATGATATATACCCTCTGTAGCCATATGGCTGAGGGTATAAAAAGCAGTAAGTTCGGCTGGAGCGAATACCGTTTAATACCATCCACCATTTGGGACGATTTGGGAAATTTTCAAAAAAAATAATAATAATAATAATAAAAAATAATATCCATTACAAATTCTGTTAAAATCTTAAAAATACCGTGTATCGGAAGGTGCCGATATATGGGGGATATACGATATTGTGGACCTATGTAGAAAATTCTATTTCAGGTTGTAAAGTACTAAAATCATCAAAACACCGAATTTCGTGGGTTGCTGTTATATGGACCTATACATACAATGTTTCGCCACACGAGCTAGAACCCATTATGACCTACAAATTCTCTTCCAGGGGATAGAGTACTCACAAGGAACTCTTTGTGTGAATTTTCAGACAATTCCGTTGGCTAAATTCATCTAAATGCCGAATAACGGGGGTACTGTTATATGGGGGCTATACGATATCGTGTACCGATGTAGCCCATTTTCGAACTTGACCTGCCTGCAGACAAAAGACTGATCTGTTCCAAATTTTAGCTTCTTATCTTTATTCGTTTTGACTCTAGCGTGATTAAAACAGACGGACGGACAGGGCTAAATCGTCTTAGAATTTTACGCTGGTCAAGAATAAATTTGTTGGGTCTAAAATTATTATTTCGATTAGTTAAAAACGGAATGACGAACTTAATATACCCTCCATACTATTTATGGTGGAGGCTATAAAAATTGGTATCGATTTTGATTTTGTTTATGAAGAGACGTATTCTAATGTCTTCGAGCCCACTCGTTACTCTATTACGAATATCGAATTATCTGTCGTCAGATTTATTCTTTCAAATCATACCCTTCGCCAGACAAATATTTGTAACAGCTTTGCTTAAATAATCAGTTATACTCGAGAAATAAAAGTTTTAATCTTAAAAAAATATATATTTCTTTACAAAAATCCCAGTATCAAAACATGATATCTTCTCCTCAGATCTGAATTTAAAGACTATTGTAGTTGATAGATATAGATATAGATTCCTTCAGACTTTCCGCTACTTAAGTGTTCTCCATCTCCGCTCTCTATTCTTCCCTATTTAGGATATTTTTCCTTAAAATTTTAAATATCAATTTGTTGTGCTATCATGATAGACAACGCCATCTTCTTCTCAGTTATTGAATTGAAAAACTTAATCTTATTATATGTTATGTATTTGCATACATATTACTTTAGCCGGCAACTGAGTTTAAAAAGCTACCCGTCATAATTGTTTCTGCTCTCAAAAGTTTAAAAGCGAACATACATAACCCGGTTAATATTGAGCTATAGATGGCGCTAGCATAGGTATTTCACATTGTGTAAGTACCATGTCAAAATTGTGCAATATAAGTAGAGATTTTATTACAGATTTCCCACTCTTACTCAAATTTTGAGGCAACGCCATCTTCTTTTCAGTTCTGGATTTGAAAGATCAAATTTCAGAATATTTCATATCTTTGTAGCATATATTACTTTAGGCAGCACCTGACATTAAGGTGTCACATGGCGTCATTTCTATTAATTTTGAAGTATAGATGGCGATAGTATGTATTTCTTGAAAATGCTTTAAAATTATGCTTTTTTTATCGAATAACCTCAGCGATTTAGTACGTTGACGCCTATGGATAAAGCCATTCAGCCTTTAGAAATCTCCCAGTAATAGTCAAATTTCAGACATACAATGTCATCTTCTTCACATTTGTGGTTTGAAATATGGAATATTATTCTTTTTTCGTGCCTTTGTATGAAAATTACTTAAGTAAGCCGTTTTTATAGTATGCACCCAAAAGTATGCAACAGAAAAACAATATTAAAATTAATATTGTAGTATAGATGGCGGTGGTATAGAGCTCTCCATTGAGAATTCTTTGCTCCATCCTATCACGAATGTAATGCCCATTTTCTCAATTTGATTTCCACACATGCAAATATAATGGAATGGATTTACTTTTTGGAGAACCATCCAAAATTCTCTTCTCAGGTCGTAGTTTATTAAATCTGAAGGGTGAGCCTCCTCCTCCCACTACCTGGGGCCCAAAACATTTTGTTATGGATGACATTATTTTTTTCACTAACCTCTTTCATTCCGTTCCATTCCTCTTTCCTTCTTCTAATTTCTCTTGAACACATTTATCATTGTTGAAAATTTCAGATTTGGCCTTTTGGCAATGAAAGTGAGTGGGAAGGCAGGCATATTTGTCGCCATTATATTTCAATAAATTATAACTCAAGGCATATTTATTTCATTTTCATTTCGTATACAAAGGGAGTTTATCTCTCTCTCTCTCTCTACGCTTCCTTCCCCAAACGAACGACGACCCACGCTTGACAATAATCTGTCGATGGCAAAAATCCGTATGCAAGAGTCACATATTAATTTTGCTTTGGGATGGGTTGCAAAAAAGCGAAGAAAAAAAGCGAAAACGACATAAATCCTCAAAAGAATAACCAAGACTTGGTTAGACCATGACTAAAGTCAAAACTACATGGAACAATTGCCGCGCATAAAATTTATGACTTTTTTGCGGCAGGAAGTTGTGGTGATTTGTCATTGAGCACTTGAGGAGAGTTTCAACGAAAATAAAATTAAATGGAAACGACAAAGTGCAAAAATCTTTAAGTTAAGTTTATTTTATGCTCCCACAATAGGGTATTAAAAAATATACCCTGCAATTGGGAATTTCTTTGTTCAAGAAAAATTGGGGAAAAAAACGGAGAAAATCGTAAAATACACTGTGCAACACAACACGGGAAAAATCTAGCAGATTGTGAAATTAAAACTAAAAAAGGAGACTCGTGTATAGGTGTTTTGAAAGTTTACATCGGAAAGTAATCAAAGTAGAGCGGCAAGTTTCCCCCTATTCCACATTTTTAGATATTTTCGTATTAAGATTTCTTGGAATCCGTATAATTTAGGCATATAGTGTCTTCGCCAATATTGCAAATAAAAATACGATTAATATTTTGGTCAACGTTTTAAAATCTCAAGCGTGCCAATAAATGGGTCTTTTGGGCCATGAATTTATACACATTAAAAAAAAAAAGATTTTTGGTTTAATTCGTACTTCATGTAAGCTTAAGCAGAATTCTCCTACACAGCTTCACTTTAGAAGGATGACTTCAAGGACAAAAATATTCCCCATCAAATTTCCTTATAAAACTCCAAACAAAGGATATCTCTATTTCCATTATATATGTCGAAAAAATATTGGAATTAGTGTTGCCAAATAAACTCTAAAAATATTCCCATTTTTTATAAATTTTTTTTCTCGTTCTTTTTCGAGTTGATAAAAAAATAACATTTTATATTCGACGGACCCATGGTTTTTTTTTTAAATTCCAATCGACGAGACTTGTCCGCAGGCAACATTCTTTGCGTCAATTGAATTTTGTACGGGAACAAATGCAAATCTATGCGAATAATCCGTTGTAAAGTGGACCGAGCCATGCCCAACTGCTGAGAACGGCGTTTTTGGGATGTTCTTGGGGACCTCTCAACATTGGCTCTTACGGCAGCGATATTCTCGGCCGATCGCCTTGGTCGACTTTTATATGGCCTCCTCGGATTAGAAAGAGCCTTACCAGTCGAAAATTTTTCGTATAAACGCTTAATGGTGTTCTTAGAAGGCGCACTTCTCACATTTTTTAATGTTTTAAAATCACGTTGAGTTTTCACAATTGACTTCTTGTAAATTTCAACTATTTCAGAGCGTTCGCGTGGCGTGTATTGGTTCATGGTAAAAATCTGCTTGGACTGACGCTTCAAACGCGGTATGTCATTATGCGATGTGACATCTCTGTCAAAAGTTATGGCGTTGCCAGATGGGTCCGTCGAATATGGGCAACCCTGTACACCCTCCAGAATATTTCTGCGATAATATTCGGCATTTATTCTGATGCCACGGTCGATTAATACGAGTGGAGAGGGATCATCGGCTGTTATGGGGCGGCCCACACCATCACCAAGGTCGGCCCTTGAGTTCTGGTGGCCAGACAAAGGTGGACATTTTCAGTTCTCTTTCTCTCTCTTTGGCAAGTAAACACGATCATTTCGTTTCTTTACAAACTGCTGGACAAGGGATGTTTTCTCATCGGAGAAAACCAAATTCGGCAGTTCACCACTTTCGGCCAAGCGAAGCAACTCTTTGGGTCTTTGGAGCATATTTTCTGTTGTCTTTCTATTGCGGTGTAAGTTCGTGCACTTTTTGGAATTTCTATGGCTTTACCCTGAGCTAATTTTTAAATATTTGCCGAATGGAAGGAATATTGCTATAAAAAATGGTTCGTGAGCTGAACACATTTTTCGGCCACTGCGACACGGGTTTCGATCAAGTCGCTTCTTTACTTTTCGAACCATTTCTGCTGATGTTGCTGATTTCTTCCGTCCACTTCCTTGACGTCGGGCTACCAGTATCACGGTAATGAGCGGCTGTAGTGTCCATTACGAACTTCAAACACCAAATTTGAAACAATTCCGATGAATAATGTCGCTAAAATCATCAAAATACCGAATAACGGGGGTACCCTTATATGGGGGCTGTACGAAGACGTGGACCTGCTCAGACAATTTTCTGTCGTAGGCTGTAGTATTCATTACGAGCTTCAAATAACAAATTTGAAACAATTCCGGTAAATAATGTGACCAAAATCATAAAAATACCGAAAAAAAGGGATTTATCATTATATGGTGGCTATACGAAAACCTGGACCTACATGCCTCATTTTCAGTCTTAGGCTGTAGTATCCATTGCGAACTTCAAATAACAAATTTGAAACAATTCCGGTGAATAATGTAGCTCAAATCATCAAAATACCGAATAACGGGGGGGTACCCTTATATGGGGGCTGTACGAAGACGTGGACCTGCACAGACAATTTTCTGTCATAGGCTGTAGTACCCATTACGAACTCAAATACCAAATTTGAAACAATTCCGATGAATAATGTCGCTAAAATCATCAAAATACCGAATATCGGGAGGTACCTTTATATGGGGGCTGTACGAAGACGTGGACCTGCACAGATAATTTTCTGTCATAGGCTGTAGTACCCATTACGAACTTCAAATACCAAATTTGAAACAATTCCGGTAAATAATGTCGCTAAAATCATCAAAATACCGAATATCGGGAGGTACCTATATGCATGGGGGCTATACGAAGACATGAACCTGCACAGACAATTTTCTGTCATAGGCTGTAGTACCCATTACGATCTTCAAATACCAAATTTGAAATAGTTCCGGTATATAATGTCTTTAAAATCATGAAAATACCCGTTATATGGGGGCTATAGGAAGACCTGGACCTACATGCCTTATTTTCAGTCTTAGGCTGTAGTAACCATTACGAACTTCAAATACCAAATTTGAAACAATTCCGCTGAATAATGTAGCTAAAGTCATCAAAGTACCGAATATCGAGAGGTACACTTATGTGGGGGATATACGAAGACGTTGACCTGCACAGACAATTTTCTGTCATAGGCTGTATCATAAGTTATGAACTTTAAATACCAAATTTGAAACGATTCCGGAGAATAATATGGATTACATCACCAAAATACCGAACATCGGGAGGTACCATTATATGGGGGCTATACCAACACGTGGACCTACATGGGCCATTTTAAATGGCAAAAGTCCTGCAGACATTAAACACATTTGAGTAAAATTTTATCAACCTACTTTATTTCGTTCGGAAGATAGAGTGATTTCCACAGACGGGCGGACATCGCTAAATCGACATAGAATTTTATGCTGATCAAAAATATATATATTTTGTGGAGTCTTAAATGTATATTTCGAGGTGTTGCAAACGGAATGGTAAACATAATATATGGTGGAGGGTATAAAAATATAGTTATTATAGTTATTGCGAGGGTCTTGACCTATTTCCCACTGTTCATCTGATCTTTGGATGCCATTACTTCTCCATTTATTTAAATAAATTTAAAGCCCAAATTTGCATCTGAATGATATTCTAATTTGCTATTCATATTTTGGTGGATACTAAATCATAATGAAATTGAAACGAAACAAATTTCACTTTTCACTCAAAACTACTTCCCAAACTGTCAAAATACCATGATGGCATTCAAACACATTTTGTATGGAAATTAATTTGTTTTCAGATGTTTTCTTTCTTTTTTCTTCTATATTTTTAATGTTCTTTTTTTGTTATTTACTTAACTTGGCTGGCTGGTTGGCTGTTCGTCGTCGCCGTCGCTGTCTTTTGTTTTGCCTCTTTTTATGACCAACATTTCCTCATCACAGATTTATGAGAATCTATTAAAAGAAACTCTAGAAATCATCGCGGCGCGCAGTCAGTTTTTTAGTATTCTCTAAACTGAATGGCTGACAAAAACAAAAAAATGATTTTCATCCATCCATCCGTCCGTCCGTCCCAGCCATTTGTCCGTATCATAGCGACAATTATCTTTTTTTTAGACTGCTTTTGTTTTTGTATTTTCTATTGTGGAGCAGTAGCAACAGGTTTTCACCTGCCAGTCAAGCCATTCTCAGTCAACGTCAGCTGCATTGAATATCGTTGTTGTTATTGTTTTTTCGATGATGATGATGGAGAAGATAAATCACCTGGAATTGTAATGCAAATTTTCTTGTGTATCGAGTGTGTGAAAAGCATTGAAGAAAAACAAAGTTCTTTGGTAGTTATTGTTGTTGTTCCAAAATTTGAATATTTACTCTCATTCATCAACAGATTGCATTCGTTTTCAATTTCATTACAAAAAAAAAAACAAACAATTCCCAAAGAACGGTATTTGTTTTTCAAATTTTTGATTTTCAAAAGATTAGAAGATGGCCCAATAATTTCCATAAATAAAATGAAAGTTTTGGAGAAAAAAAATATTCAAGTGTTCAATATTATTAATTAATAAATAATAGAATGCTGGTATTTATAGCCATGGGAGCATAAATAGGTCTTTTTAACAAAAGCGATCAAAAAGTTCCCTTTTTAATGAAGGCTGAATTCTCTCATGGTTGAGAATTTCAGAATTCAGCGCAGGATTGTCGTACTATATCCTCAGGAGTGTAATATGTTTGATTGCTTTAACTAGTATTGGGTATAAAATGAATTTGTATGTTCAACTCATGTACCAACCCGGAAAAAGTCATAAGAAAAAATTTGAAATAATTTCGCTTTTTTTTGTAATTTCGGGTTTTTTTATATTTTCTTGTTTTTTTTTTATAAATTCACGTTTTTTTTTATATTTTCGCGTTTTTTTATATTTTCGCGTTTTTTATATTTTCACGTTTTTTTTGTATTTTTGCGTTTTTTATATTTTTGCGTATTTTATATTTTCGCGTTTTTTTATATTATAGCGTTTTTTTATATTTTCACGGTTTTTCATATATAATGGAAATAGAAAATCCTCTCATGGTTGAGAATTTCAGAATTCAGCGCAGGATTGCCGTACTATATCCTCAGGAGTGTAATCTGTTCGAATTTCCTGATTAGTGTTGGGTATAAAATTAATGTGTATGTTTAACTCATGTACCGACTCGGAAAAAGTCGTAAGAAACAATTGAAAATATTTTCGCGTTTTTTATATTTTCACGTTGTTTATATTTTCGCGTTTTTTATATTTTCACGTTTTTTTTTTGTATTTTTGCGTTTTTTTATATTTTTGCGTATTTTATATTTTCGCGTATTTTTATATTTTCGCGTATTTTTATATTTTCACGTTTTTTTATATTTTCGAGTTTTTTGATATATAATGGAAATAGAAAATCCTCTCATGGTTGAGAATTTCAGAATTCAGCGCAGGATTGTCGTACTATATCCTCAGGAGTGTAATCTGTTCGAATTTCCTGATTAGTGTTGGGGTATAAAATGAATGTGTATGTTTAAATCATGTACCAACTCGGAAAATGTCGTCAGAAAAAATTGGAAATATTTTCGCGTTTTTTTATATTTTCACGTTTTTTATATTTTCGCGTTTTTCATATTTCCTTTAATAATGTTGGGCCTAAAATTAAATTTTATGTTAACCTCATGTACCAACTCGGAAAAAGTCACAAGAAAAATTGGAAGTATTTTCGTTTTTTTTTTTAAATTTCGCGTTTTTTTATATTTTCACGATTTTAATTTTTTTCGCGTTTTTTATATTTTCGCTTTTTTTATATTTTCACGTTTTTTATATTTTCGCGTTTTTTAAATATATATAATGGAAATAATTCAGCTCAGTATTGTCGTACTATATCCTCAGGAGTGTAATCTGTTCGATTTCCTTGACTAGTGTTGGGCCTAAAATTAAATTGTATGTTAACCTTATGTACCAACTCGAAGAAGTCACAAGAAAAAATTGGAAATATATTCGAGTATTTTATAATTTCGCGTTTTTACACTTTCGCGTATTTTTTATATTTTTGTGTTTTTTATATTTTTGCGTTTTTTTATATTTTTGCGTGTTTTGATATATAATGGAAATAGATGTTTCTTTTCTTTAGTGAATTGGTGTTGACTATTTCCCCTTTTGACACTTTCTGTCTAAAACTATTTTTTTTTTGTTATTTTCATACCTCAACTCGAAAGACCGAAGACAATTCTATGAAAACAAATATAGGACATATTTTTGCGTATTTTATCAATATATATGGAAACATTTTTCTGATATATAATGGAAATAGAGTTTTCGTTGCCTTGCTGACTCATAGCAAAAATTTGGTTTAGAATATTTCCCCTTTTGACGCATTCGGCCTAAAGTTACTTTCATGCTTAAATTCAAAAGCGAAAAATAACCATTATATGGAGGGTATATTAAGTTTGTCATTCCGTTTGTAACACCTCGAAATTTTAGAATTAGGAAAATCTATGTCGATCTGGCGAGGTCCGTCTGTCTGTGGAAACACTCTAGCTTCCGAACGAAATGAAGTAGTTTGATAGAATTCTACTCAAATGTACAGGGTGAGATGAAAAAACTGCAACCAACTTCAGACTGTTGTCATTTCTAAGCCACTCGTCCGACAGCTTTTAACATTATTCCAGTTACAGCTCATTACATTATTTATAAGCGTACAAAAGCATTTTGGTGAGAATTTTCCAGAAAAAGAAAAGTTATTCGTGATGGAATTCAAGCGTGATAGTGTGGTTATCGTTAGAGCACTCCAGCATTCAAATGTGAATAAATATTTTGTGTCTCGTGCCATCGCTCGTTACCGTGATACTGGTACCGTAGCTCGAAATATGTCAAGGAAGTGGATGAAAAAAAAAAACAGCAACATTAGCAGAAATGGTTCGAAAAATAAAGAAGCGATTTGATCGGAACCCACGTCGCAGTGGCCGAAAAATGGCTCGTGAGCTGGGCTTATCGCAATATTCCATTCGGCAAGTATCGAAAAATGAGTGCGGTGTAAATTCCAAAAAGTGCAAGAACTTACACCACAACAGAAAGAAAATAGACTCAAAAGAGCTAAAGAGTTGCTTCACTTGGCTGAAAGTGGTGAACTGCCGTATTTGGCTTTCTTCAAAGAGAAAACATTCGTTGTCCAGCAGTTTGTAAACAAACATAATGATGGTGTTTACTTGCCAAAGAGGTCAGCTGAAAATGTGCACCTTCGGTTTGCCACCAGAACCCAAGCGCCGGCCATGGTGATGGTGTGGGCCACCATAACAGCCGACGGTCGCCCTTCCGCTCGTATTAATCGACATGGCATCAGAATAAATGGCGAATATTATTGCGTAAATATTCTTGAGGGTGCATTAAAGCCTTGGGCGCGCAAAACATTTTGACCGCAGACCTTGGACATTCCAACAGGACTCCAGGCACAATTGCACTCAGCACGCGCCACCCAAAAATAGTTACAAAATGAGGTTCCTCGCTTCATTTCCAGCGCACAATAGCCACCAAAATCTCCGGATTCCAATCCGTTGGGCTATTTTGTCTGGAGTATTTTGGAATGCAAGATTGGCATTAAAAAATACCAAAGTGTCGATCACCTCAAGCAAACGCTTCGCCGGGAATGGGCCAAAATACCGCAGAGCAAAATTCGGGCAGCGAGTGACGGTTTCATTGGCCGTTTAAAGGCCATAATTCGTGCCAAATTTGAGCAATTCGAACAAATCTAAACTTATTCAAAAATTTGATGCTATTTCCGACATATTTTGCTTCCATTAAAAAAAAAAAAAATTAAAAGAAAATTTAGATGACGTTTGACTTTGTTGCAGTTTTTGTTTATCTCAACCTGTAGTACTGACCACCCCACAAAAAAAAAATGCTCCGCAAAAAAGTGAATAAAATTTCATTCAAATTTATTTCGTATTAAATCGACTTTTTCTTGGAACTCATTAGATCCTATAAAGATGGTCTTTGTTTGCCATGAGAAATAAAGCAAATATCGAAAATTATTTCCGATTGTTTATCAATGAATTGCGATTCATGTGAAAATATCAGGTGATGTTGAACAGAACCTTGTGTTTATTACGGAAACAAATCCATTTCCTATTTAAACAATTGGCGGAACAAAAAGAGAAGATGGCTGACTCATTGCAATTTTAAGTTAATAAACATTTTCTTTCATAAAGTATACAAATACTTCACTAGTCCCAAAATATGTATTTTGAAAATCGCAGGTGAAAGTGATAAACAAACTGGTAATCCATAACACGTTCATTTTAAATTCAGGGGCTAGTATGTAGTTATGGGCTTGTCAGTGCACTTTATTAAACCATTCTTTGGTAATGACATTTTTACTGCAAATCCAGCAAAAACTCCACTCAAACGCCAGCAACAAAAAAGTGTCGGTCGATCCTCCAAAAAAAAGATAAAAAAAAAAACAACTTACTTAGCGAGAAATTGCCTCCTTAAAATAATTGCCTCCTTAAATAATAATTAAAGCAAAATCGCTAATTTTTATACCCTACACCACAGGGCAGAAGGAAACGAGATACGCCCAGAAGGAAACGAGATACGCCCATAGTTCCTTTTGATGATCTGCAAAGAATCACATTCTGAGTCAATTTATGCATGTCCGTCCGTCCGTCTGTCCGTCTGTCCATGTATTTTTGTAAACAAAGTACAGGTCGCATTTATTGCCCGATCCAGATGAAATTTTGCAAAGATCTTTTGTTTGGCCCAAGGACGAACCCTATTGAAATTAGAGATAATCGGTCAAAATTTAGATATAGCTCTCATATGTATCTTCGTCCGATTTGCCTTTTTTTGTGCACCAAACGTGTAATATCAGCCCGAATTGTATGGAATTTTGCATACACACCCATATTAGGCCTGAAAATATGTATGCCAAATTTGATCGAAATCGGTTCAGATATTGCTATAGCTCCCATATATATTGTTCATCCGATTTGTTATTTTTGTTCACCGCCGCCGTAATATGCACTATGCAACAACAATATTTGGGGAAATATATCAAATACAACTCAGAAATACATTTGCTAAATTTTATCGAAATCGGTTCAGATTTGGATATAGCTCCCATATATAACTTCGTCCGATTTACCTTTTATTGTGCACCAAACGTCTAATATGTGTCCAAATGGGATGGAATTTGGCACTTACGACCGAATTGAGTCTAGAAGCTAGTATGTCAAATGTGGTGAAGATCGGTTCAGATATAGCTATAGCTTCCATATATACTGTTCATCCGATTTATCATATTTGTTACACACACCCGTAATATGCACTCCGTAACAACGATATTCAGGGAAATATATCAAATACAGATCAGAATTATCTTTGCCAAATTTTATCGAGATCGGTTCAGATTTGGATATAGCTCCCATATATATCTTTATCCGATTTCAAATTAATTGTGCACCAAATGGGCAATACGATTCCGAATTTAAATACGATTCCGAAATTCACAAATGCTTCGGCATATTTATTCCTTTGAACTTTAAATTATAATTATAATCATAGCGTGTATGATTGAATTCTCCCATAAAAACTTTTAATTGTTATGTGGAGCTCTACTTAATTAGCAAAGTGGTGTAGGGTATCATAAAGTCGGCCCGCCCGACTTTAAGACATTCTTTACTGGTTTAAAACTAATTCCGAATTGTGTTTATTATATTTTTCTACTTTTATTAATTTATTTAATGACCTTTTCCCTTTCTTCGTTTCAGGTATGTAAACCATTGTAATAATTTACCCTTTTTGTAAGTAAAATAAAAAAGTAAAATAAATCCGACACAAGTCTGGTACAAAAATATTAAAAGGCGTCAAATTTGGAATATATCGACAACTTTATTCACTTTTTATGAGATATGTGCTACTTTTTGAAAAATGTTGAAATGTGCGAGCCTTACCAGATATTCGGACCGAAGTACTTTAGTTCATGTAATACTGATTGTGTTACACAAAATTTAATGTCCGTCAAATTAATTTAAATGTAATTAGCAAAGACACGAACCGATATAATTTTTTTTTCGGTTCAGAAAGATTAAGAGAGAGAGAGAGAGAGAGAGAGAGTGAGAGAGGAAAGAAAGAGAGAGAAAGGGGGTGAGGTAGTAAATCAGAGAAAAATTAAAATTATACCCTCAGCCATATGGCTATAAGGCTATCAGCTGATACGGCCTAAAAGTGCCTCATCGACATAAAGGTTTTAGAACCTAGGTCTCTTAGGAGCAAATCCTTTTCAGGACATTTGGAGTCTAGGCATGTCCGTCCGTCTGTCTGTCAGTTTGACTGGTTGGTGCACACGATAACATTCGAAGGAAGTACCCGATTTGGTCCAAACTTGGTACATCGTAATATTTTTTATCAAATTTAGATCGAGTTCGAAAATAGGCAATATCGGTGCACCCCTTCTGGTACCTCCCCCACAAAAGATCGATATTTTCCAAAAGACGTTTTTTTTGTTCCAAATTTGCAAATCCTTTTATTTGCATTAGTACTAGGTCAAATGCGAAAATGGGCAATATGTCGGTCCACTCCATCAAGTACCTCCAAATCCAAAGAGTCCAAATTTTGAATAATGATAACTCCTTAAAATTTGATGTAAGACTCCGATTGTTTTCAAATTTTACAAATTCCAATAACTTTATTAACCCAAGGTCTGGTGTTAAGGTGGAAAACGTCAGTCCACTCCTTCTGGTACCTACCCCACAAAATGTCAACATTTGCAAAAAAAAAATAATTTACTGCACAGAAAGAGATTGGATGATCCGATTTTTTTCCAACTTTGCAAATCTTAATATTTGCATTAGTGCTAGGTCAGGTGCAAAAGTAGTCGACTCCATCAAGTACCTACTTCCCCCACAAAAAGTAGAAAATTTGAATATCCTGAGACCGATTCCATTTAGACTTTTTACATCTGAATATTTCTATCAACACAGGATCTGTTGTAAAGATGGTAGAGATCGGACCATTCCTTCTGGCACCTCCCCCATTTTGAATATCCATGAAGCTCCTAAGACGCGAAATTAACAGCCGACTTCATTCAGATTTGGAAATTCTCAATATTTTTATCAACACAGGATCTGTTATAGAGATCGGACCGTTCCTTCTAGTTCCTCCACCGCAAAGGGTGAACGTTTAGAATAACAAAACATTAATAAAATCCGAAATAAGCATTAGGTTCTTTTTATATTTTACACATCCCATTATTTCTACTAACACAAGATCTGTTGTGAAGATGGAATATATCGGTCCACTCCTTCTGGTACCACCCCCACAAAGGATCAACATTTTGAATATCCCTGAATATGATCTTCATTCAACGCGAAATTAACATCCGATTACATTATTTCCAACGAGTCGGCTATTCTTTACAACTTGCTATATCTAAATATTTATATTAACCAGAAATCTGATATGAATATGGAATTCATCGGAATTTATGATTTCGCATAAAAGTTGATATACAGCATGAGATAAAAAATCTGCAACAAAGTCAGCGCCATAATTTTTACATTTTTTTTGTTTAAATTTTATTAAATGTCGGAAATAATATCAAACTTTAGAAAAAGTTTTAGATTTGTTCGAATTGGTCTTCTTTGGCACGAATTATGGCCTTCAAAAGGCCAATGAAACCGTCACACGCTGCCCGAATTTTGGTTTGCGGTATTTTGGCCCATTCCCGGCCAAGCGCTTGCTTGAGGTGATCGAAACTTTGGTATTTTTTAGTGTCAACCTTGCTTTCCAAAATACTCCAGACACAATAGTCCAACGGATTGGTATCCGGAGATTTTGGTGGCCATTGTGTGCTGGAAATGAAGCGAGAAACCTCATTTGTAACCATTCTTGGGTGGCGCCAAGGAATGTCCAAGGTCCGCGGCCAAAATTTTTGCGTGCACAAGGCTTTAATACACCCTCCAGAATATTTACGCAATAATATTCGGCATTTATTCTGATGTCACGGTCGATTAATACGAGCGGAGAGAGAGAACATCGGCTGTTATGGAGGCTCTCGTTTGAGGTGCCTGGAGTCCTGTTGGAATGTCCAGGGTCTGCGGCCAAAATGTTTTGCGTGCCCAAGGCTTTAATACACCCTACAGAATATTTTCGCGATAATATTCGGCATTTATTCTGATGCCACGGTCGATTAATATGAGCCGAGAGCGACCATTTGCTGTTATGGCGGCCCACACCATCACCATGGCCGGCGCTTGAGTTCTGGTGGCCAACCGAAGGTGCACATTTTCAGCTGACCTCTTTGGCAAGTAAACAGGATCATTTTGTTTGTTTACAAACTGCTGGCCAACGAATGTTTTCTCATCGGAGAAAAGCAAATTCGGCAATTCACCACTTTCGTCCAAGCGAAGCAACTCATTAGCTCTTTTGAGTCTATTTTCCTTCTGTTGCAGTGTAAATTTTTGCACTTTTTGGAATTTCAATGACTTTACCCCGAGCTCATTTTTCAATATTTGCCGAATGGAATATTGCGATATGTTCAGCTCACGAGCCATTTTTCGGCCACTGCGACACGGGTTTCGATCAAGTCGCTTCTTTACTTTTCGAATCATTTCTGCTGATGTTGCTGTATACTTCCGTCCAATTTCTCGACGTCGGGCTACACTACCATTGTCACGGTAACGAGCAAGAAGATTTATTCACATTTAAGTGCTGGAGTGCTCTAACGATAGCCACTAGGGGTTTTCCAGTCAAATATAAAGAAATCACACCAACACGCTTGAATTCCATCACGAATAACTTTTTTTCTGGAAAATTCTCACCAAAATGCTTTTGCACGCTCGTAAACAATATAATGAGCTGTCACTGGAATAATTTTAGCAGCTGCGGGACGATCGGCTTAGAAATGACAGCAATCTGAGTTTGGTTGCAGTTTTTTCGTCTCACCTGGCACATCGCAATATTTATATCATATATATTTATATGGACAATATTGGGCCATTTCTTTCGGAAGTACTTCATAGAGGACCAATAATTTGAATAATCCTAACGGATGTCAAAAGATATTTAAATAATCGAATATTGGCTAAGGGTATACATCTATCGGCAAAACCGACTGATACTTTTTAAATTGTTTATTTTTAAATTCGAGTTTTATGAAGCTTTGTTCCACTAAAGTTGTTAGCGAAAATTGTCATTACCATCACTTGTAACTGCCTACAAATCAGACCATTTACCCGTATTTTTAAAATGACAATGTCAACAGGATAAAATAATTTATTTAAAGTATTTGGGCCATTATGACCCATTCTTCTATCACTCAATAATACCACTTTTTCCTACTTTATTTAGCTCCCAAACTTTTCATTTTCTTCTGTTGATATTTTTTAAACTTTCATTATCGAACAATCTTGTTTGCATATTTTGTAAGGAGTTCAAAACGTTTTGTTCTTTTCGCACGTTTCTGTAGAACATAAATGATCTTTAAAATATCTAAACAAAAAATAAAAAACAAACTAATTATTAAATATGGGTTTCTTTTACTAAGTGTGGACCATTACCCCAAAGAATTGGGGTTAAGTATTTCAAAAAAAAAAAAAAAACATTTTAAATTGATAATTATATATGACCTACTCTCGTTGATCTGTTTTCTTGTTGTATTCTCTTATGGGGGTCTATTAAGAATTTATGAAGTATTTTCATGGAGTTCTAGCTACATGTGAAGCTAACGAGGTGGTACTCTGTAATAATTATTAAAAAAAAAAATAGAAATAGAAATGAATTTTGTTAACATGAAGAAACGGTCTATTAATCATGGCGGTGTCAAATAGAAAAAAATACTCTTTATACCCTCAGCCATATGGCTAGAGAGGGTATATATCATTCGATACGGCCAAAACGTGCTCATCGAATTTACGGTTTATACCCTAAGTCTTTTTGTACCAAATACGTTTCAGGACATTTGGAGTCGATCTAGCGATATCCGTGCGTACATCGTAATATTATTATCAAACATAGGTCAAGTTCGGTCCACTCCTTTAGGTACCTCCTCCACAAAAATTCGAAATTTCCCAAAAAATATTTTACTGCACAGAAAGAGAAAGGATAATCCGATTTTGCTCCAACTTTGCAAATGGATGAAAACGGACAATATCGGACCACCATCAAGTACCTCGTCCAGAAAGGGTCAAAATGTTGAACAATTATAACTTTTTTTAAATGTGATGTAAGAGCCGATTGTCTTCAAATTGCACAAATCACAATGTTTTTATTAACCCAAGATTTGGTGTGAAGATGGAATATGTCGGTCCACTCCTTGTGGTACCTTCCCCAGAAATCGTAAACATTTTGAATATCCCTGAATATGATCTTCATTCATTCATTTTGAATGTCCATGAAGCTCATAAGAAATCTCAATATTTCCGTCAACACAAAATCTGATCAGTGAAGATGGGATATATCGATCCACTCCTTCCGGTACCAACCCCACAACCGGTCAAGTTTTTGAATAACCAGAACTCTCATAAAATGCGAAATACGCTTCCGATTCTTTCTAAACTTCGCATAATCGATTATTTCCACTAAACCAAGATCTAGTGTGAAGATAAAATATATCGGTCCACTCCTTGTGGTACCTCACCCACAAAGGTTAAAATTTTGAATAACCATGAAGCTTACAAAACGCGAAATGAGTATCCGATTCCAATTAGACTTGGTACATCTCAATATTTCCATAAACACAAGATTTGCTATAAAGATGGTAAAGATCCGATCATTTCTTCTGGTAGCTCCCCAAAAACGTTCAAAGTTTTGAATAAGCAAAACGATCATAAAATCCGAAATAAGCATTCAGTTCTCCTCATATTTCACACATCCCATTATTTCTATTAACACATAATCTACTGTGAAGATGGGGTTTATCAGTCCTCTCCTTCCGGTACCATCCCCACAACGGGTCAAATTTTTGAATAACCAAAATGGTCATAAAATGCGAAATAAGCTTCCGATTCTTTCAAAACTTCGCACAATCCAATATTTCCACTAATCCAAGATCTGGTGTGTAGATAAAATATATCGGCCCACTCCTTCTGATACCTACCCTACAGAGGGTCAACATTATGAATAACCAAAAACGGTCATAAAATGCGAAATAAGCTTCCGATTCTTTCTAAACTTCACACAATCCAATATTTCCACTAAACCAAGATCTGGTATGAAGATGAAATATATCGACCCACTTCTTCTGATACATCCCCTACAGAGGATCAACATTTTGAATAACCCAAACGATAAAAAAATGACGAAATAAGCATTCGATTCTCTTCGAATTTCATTCACTCATCCCAATGTTTCTTCCAACATAAGATTCTATGTGTAGATGATAGATATTGGCCCACTCCTGCTGATACCTTCCCAACAAGGGGTCACAATTTTCAATACGTATATCTCTCATAACATGCGGAACATATGTTTTCAAATTTGGAAATATCAGTTTAGATACTTCGGAAGTAGTCCATATTTTTTTATACCCTCCACCATAGTATATAGGGTATATTAAGTTTGTCATTCCGTTTATAACACCCCCCACACAATTATATATATTCTTGATCAATATAAAAGTCTATGTCGATTTAACGATGACCGTCCGTCTGTGTAAATCATTCGGAAGTTAGTCCGAACGAATTGAAGTAGGTTGATAAGATTTTTCTCAAATATGTATTTGCTCTGCAAGACGTTTGGTGTCGAAAATGGGATATAAATGTCCACGTTTACGTATAGCCCCCATATAACGGTACCTCCCGAAGATGTTCGGTATTTCGATGATTTTAGCGACGTTATTCACCGGAATTGTTTCAAATTTGGTATTTGATGTTCGTAATGGATATTATAGCCTATGACAGAAAATTATCTGTGCAGGTCCACGTCTTTGTATAAGCCCCCATATAACGGTACCTCCCGATGATGTTCGGTATTTTTGAGGATTTTAGCGACATTATTCACTGTAATCGTTTCAAATTTGGTATTTGAACTTCGTAATGGATACTACAGCCTATGACTGGAAATTTTCGGTGCAGGTCGGTACCGGTACTTCTTTATATTCGGTATTTTCAGCGACATTATTCATCGGAATTCTTTTAAATTTGGTATTTAAAGTCTGTAATGCCGGTATCTCTGTATTCGGAATTTTGCTAATTTCAGTGACATTATTCATCGGAATCGTTTCATATTTCGTATTTGAAGTTCCTAATGGGTACTACAGCCTATGGCAGGAAGTTTTCTATGCAGGTCCAGGTCTTCGTATAACCCCTAAATATCGGTACCTCCCTATTATTATACAATTTCGTTTCAAATGGTGGAGGTTTTTTTTTCAGATTTTATGAACATTTGTTGAAGAACCTCCTGACAAAAATAGTGACTTTTTTAAAACGCTTTCCAACTGTATTTTGGACAAAAATCTTAGACCTTTTAAAAAATATATCAAAGGATCTATAGACCAAAAATAGAGAAAAAAAAAAACATATTAAAAAATATGTGTTTTTTATAAAAACCGTTTTTGATAAGAAAATTTGCTCAAGGACCTCTGGATCTAAAAGCGTGAATTTGAAGAATATTTTTTACAATGCCTTTTTGGACAAAGCTGGGAGATATTAAAAACATACGCTCCCAAAAAAAGAAGAACTTCACTTTCTTGACAAGAACTTTTTTTTTTTTTGAAAATCGCCTACCGAAAATCGTTTATTTCTACATGGACTTTCCTTGAATAAATATTGGATTCTATTAGAGAAAATTATGGATCTATTTTTTAAGATTTTTTTCCAAACACCTTAAAGGACTTCTTCGCAAAAATTGAAATTTTGATGGCATCATATAATTCCCTGGAATTTTTATTTAAATGTTTTTGAAGGCATAAATTTGTAAAAAGTCGTCAAAGATAATTTTTTTATTTTTTATATTTTTTTATTATTTATATTTTTTTATTTTTTATGTTTTTTAAATTTTTTATTTTTTTATATTTTCGACTTTTTATATTTTTTTTATTTTTTTTTTGAGGCTTTCTTGGCAAAAAATCCACATTTATTTATATATGATTCAAAAATGAGGGATAAATCTATCGACATACCGATTTTTTAACAGATTCCGTGTTATACTCAAATTTTTTTTTGTCACAAGATTTCGGTGGAATATATTTTCAAATTCATACCCAGAAATGTCCATCCCTAGGAAATAATTAAAATCCATAATCTCTCATAATATTCCGGTATTACAAAGGTATTTAACTGATGAGCATGTGTGTAATACTATTTAATCCCTTTTGTGCTGAATTCTCCTATATTCGAGATGAGATATTAACAAAAGATAAATATGTCCATCCATACCCTGCCCTTCCCCTTACCCCCCTTTTGTTATCACAAAATCACTACATACCGATATGCATATGTATGCTTGTATTGTTGTGCAACATCCGTCGATAGAAATCGACAATCCATAAGCCATCTATCTATCGGAGCAACAGACAACATACATACCACCTATTTACGTATGCAAGCCCTGAAATTGTTGTTTTGCCGCTTGAATTTTGCATTGCTCACTGCATGCATTTGATGCATTTACCAGATGGTGGTGGGTGAGCGTTTCAAAGTTGGCAGACATCTAGGTGGTGGTAAAAAAAACAACAACAACACCCAATGAGATCGACCGACCGACCAGCCAATCTCTAAGTCTCTAGCCGGCACGTGCTATTTTATTGCACTGGATTTTGTTTTGTTTTCGACGATGCTGCCGCTGCTGCTGGTCGTGTTACAAAATCTAAATTCAGTTCAATTTCTACCAGCCGCCATGCTGCCACCACCACCCAACACTATCATCATGACCAGCAGCGGCAGCAGCCACATCACAGCAATAGGGAGCGCTTGGTATTCATTTCCTCGTACACGATGGACGCTTTAGCTGTCAGTTGTGGTTGAGGCCCGCAGGGCTGGTCACACATAGACATAGATTCTCGTGGTGGACAGACTCGCCATTTTTTGTTGTTGTTGTTATTCGCATGATATTATAGCTCATGCTGCTTATCTCCCTGCCTGTCCGTCTGCCACAGAGTCTTCCATTGTCTAGTCATTTAAATGATCTGCTTTCCATTGTATCGCACGGAGCAGCTTAGATGGCAAATAAACAAACAGAAATAATAATAAAAAAAACAACAAGAAAATAATACACCAAATCTATTGTTTGCTTTTTTTGCAAACATTGTTTTGTATTTCATTTTGAATGTTGTTGTTCTTGTTGTTTTTGTAAATGTTAAATTTTTAAATTTGTTCAGATTAACCTCTCCCTAAGGCAGCTGATGAACGGCCAGAACGAGCTAAAGAGATTCTGTGAATACGATTCTCAGATTGATCCTAAAGATGATTAGAAAGGAATTACTTCACGTTAGGCCGAAACGGAATGAGTGTCTGTACGGGACGGAGACAGAGTTGTAGATAGTCTCTAAAAAGGAACGGAAGGGAGTACCTACAGACGAGTCCAAGGGAGTTTCTATTTACGAGCCGGATCGTTTGTCTAGTGAGAGACGAGAGGGAGAGAGTATCTGAAGACGATTCGGCGTAAATCTCTATAGATGAGTGGGAGCGAATCTCTATAGAAGACGGGAAGAGAGTGTCTATAGACGAGGCAAAAATATTCTCTAAAGGCGAGCCGGAGAGAGTCTCAATAGACCAGCCGGACGAGATTCTCTATAAACGAGCCGAAAAGGAGTCTCTAAAGACTAGCTGGAAGGAGCCTCTCAAGACGTGGTTCCGTTAGGCGATCCGTACGTAGTCTCTTTGGTCGAGTTCCGGTGGGAGTCTCTATAGACGAGCTCTGGAGGATGTCTCTATAGACCAGTCTCTTCTATAGACCATCTTTGGATGGAGTCTCTTTAGACGAGCTCTGGAGGGAGTCTCTATAGACCAGCTCAGGAGTGAGTCTCCTATAGACGAGCTCTGGAGTGAGTCTTCTATAGAAGAGCTCTGGAGTGAGTTTCCTATAGACCAGCTCTGGAGTGAGTCTTCTATAGACAAGCTCTGGAGTGAATCTCCCATATCCTATAGACGAACTAGAATTAGTCTCCTATAGACGAACAGGAATGAGTCTCCCATAGACGAGCTCTAGAGTGAGTCTCCTTTAGACGAGTTCTGAATGGAGACTCCTATAGACCAGCTCTGGGGAAGTCTCCTATAGACCAACTCTGGGGGAAGTCTCCTATAGACAAGCTCTAGAGGAAGTCTCCTAGAGACGAACTCTGGAGTGAATCTCCCAGAGACGAGCTCTGGAGTTAATCTCCTATAGACGAGCTCTGGGGTGAGTCTCCTATAGACGAGCTCTGGAGAGAGTCTCTATAGACGAGCTCAGGAGTGAGTCTCTATAGACGAGCTCTGAGCTGAGTCTATAGACGTGCTCTGAACTGAGTTTGTATAGACGTGCTCTGAACTGAGTTTCTATAGACGGGCTCTGAAGTGAGTCTCCTATAGGCAAGCTCTGGAGGGACTTTCTATAGACGAGCTCTAGAGGGAGTCTCTATAGACGAGCTCTGGAAGGATTCTCTATTTACGAGCTCTGGAGGGAGCATCTATAGACCAGCTATGGAGTGAGTCTCCTATAGACCAGCTCTGGAGTGAGTTTCCTATAGACAAGCTCTAGACGAGGTCTGGAGGAAGTTTCCTATAGACGTGCTCTGGAGTGAGCCTCCTATAGACGAGCTCTGGAGGGAGTCCCCTATAGACGAGCTCAGGAGTGTGTTGTCTATAGACAAGTTCTGAAGTGAGTCTCCACAAACGAGCTGAAATGAGTATTTTATATAAGCGGAATGAAGTCTTCTAGACGAGCCGTAAGATTCTCTATAGACGAGGGGCTAGGACTTTCTATAGACGAGTTGAATAAAGTATTTAAAGACGATCCGGAGGGTGTATTTCTAGACGAGCAGGAGATAATCTTTATAGACGAGCATGAGAGGTTATCTATAGATGAGCCAGATGAAGTCCTTACAGATGAGCGTGATGGAGTTATGTTTTAGGCTAGCAAGAGGCAGTCTCTATAGACAAGAGGGCGCTGTGAGAATCTCAGTAAGAATTTAGGGGAAAGTACTCTTTATAGACAAGCTGCTGAGCCAGAGGAGAGCTAATCAACCCAAAAGGCGACCTGAAACGCTCAGTCTCTATAGACTTGTTTTTTAATCAATGAAACTTTTTGTATTTGGAAGTTGTATTTTTTCTATAGGAGTTGAAGCCGGTACTCTTTCTAGAACAGCTCAAGCTGGGAATTTTTGATGACGAGCTAAAACGTGAAGCAGAGTGATTTGGCTCCAGATAAGCTGATGCGGCGAGTCTTTGCTCAAGACGAGCTGAGACCGAGAGTATTTGCTCGAGACGAGTTGATGCCGAGAGTCTCTGCTCCAGGTGAGTTTAAGACAAGAGAGGCTTGTTCTAAACGAGCTGAAGCACAAGGCTCCTACAGACCTCTGCTATTGTAAATTTGCAAGTGTTTGCAATAAACGAGCTAAAGTCGAAGTGAACTTCAGGCTCTCTCTCTATAGAAAAGCTGAACTTGGCGGTCTCTCTCTCTCCCACTATCGCTCTCTCTCTCCCACTATCGCTCTCTCTCTCTCTCTCACTAGAGACGGGCAAAAATTGGGAGTTTATCTCGCTCTATTGAAGAGATGAAGCTAGGAGTCTATTCACAGAAGAGTTTTTGCCATAGACGATCTGAGATAGGGATTTTTTTCTATAGACCGATTGAAGCTATTTAGGCAACCAAAATACAGACGGAGACCTAGATATTTGTCAGGTTTGAAGTCGGTCCATTTTAGACCCATTATCACTTCTACTAGAGGTGGCATTCTACGATCTCCTTAACAATTCTTTTACAAGTTGTTGAGGAAAATTTTTTGAAATACTGGTTTATTAAATTTTTTGCCTTTAAAACTTGAAGGATTTTTTTTTATTAATTTCCTCCTTAAAACAAAAATGTCTTACAAAACTTATTCTAATCATCAACACCATCTTTATTTTCTAAAAATAATCATGTCTAAAAACGCTTCAAATGAAGTCAGCTATAATAAGATGATGATGGAGTACACAACAGAGTGTAAACAAGTTGCAATAAAATAAGAAAAATAAAAATAAAAACAAAACAGCATTTGCTTGCCCCTAAGACATGAATGACATGCAAGTGTCATTGCTCCAGTTGCGAGAGACAAAGATGCAACAAAATTAAACTTGAGCGATATAGGCCTTAGGTTGACATAGAGGACAAACATTTGCGATGGTGTTAGACGTTGTCACTTGTGAAGTGTCAAACGGTTGTTTTGTCTTTTCTTCTATCTATCTTATGAATTTCTTCCTACCGAGGAGGTGGAAGAAGACAATCGAAAAGTTAATAAACACTTTGGCAACAAATGGTTTTCAAAACACACACACACACACACACACATCTCTGGAGTAAGAGGAGGTGGGGTGTCGGGGGAATTTATGTCTAAAGACATTTGCTTGTTTTCCATGAGTTTTTCTTGGGCCGCAACTGCAACAAATGCAAATTCATTGATGCTACTGCAGCCAGTCCAGAGTGCATTGCTCCATCCATCCATGCTGGTTCACTTTTCTATGTCAGCTTCAAGTTGTAATTTTTTTGTGTTTCTCTAGGCTTTTGAACTGTAACAGACATAGGGAGTAGAAAGAACACGACAGGCAAATATCCGGCAACTCTATAAAGTTGTACCAACACCATTGTTGTTTGGGGTGTTGTCGTTGATAGTGTTTGCCACTGCTGCTGTCGTTGTTGCAAACGATTGTGTTCATATCGCCATGGAGAGCAACAATAGCGATATCAGCAGTAGTAGCAGCAACAGCATTGATTGACGGTTCGTTGCATTAACACAAAAGCAAACTTTTATTTTGCTGCCACACATCTGTATCCGTCCGTCTGTCCTCCACAGTTCCCTTTTTATTGTTGTCCAATTCTTTGTGGGTAGAGCAGGGAAGAAGGGGAGGAGGATTGCTAACACACTCGCATACGCCTTGAAACTGGTACTTTATTATGTTCATGGAAGTCAACAGAAGAAATAACATACTTCAATAATAATGTGTTTGCTGGAAGTTTTCACTTCACCACAATTGGGTCTTTCGATAATGTATGAGTCATGCAACATAGGGTGTAATGAAAAAAAAAAGAGAAAAAAAATTAAATTAATAAAGTTCCACAGACGAATTGGAGGGGATCTCTAAGAAGGAGCCAGAAAGAGGATCCATAGATGAACCGGAGAGAGTCTCTATGGACGAGCTCTGGAGGGAGTCCCTCTAGAAGAGCTCTGGAGGGAGTAGCAGCAACGAGCTCTGGAGAGAGTCTCTCTTGACGAGCTCTGGAGTGGTCTCTATAGAGGAGCTCTGGAGGAATTCTTTACAGACGAGCTAGAGAGGCAGTCTTTTATAGACGACGAGCTCTGGAGGGAGTCGCTATAGATGAGATCTGGAGGGAGTTTCTATAGACGAGCTCTAGAAGGAGTCTTTTCTAGACAAGCTGGAGCCAGGGAGTCTTTTCATAGACAAGCTGGAGGCAGGGAGTTTTTTTTTAAAGACGAGCTGGAGCCAGGGAGTCTTTTTATAGACGAGCTGGAGCCAGGGAGTTATTTATAGTCGAGCTGGAGCCAGGGAGTTATTTATATAGGAGTCTTTTTATAGACGAGCTGGAGCCAGGGAGTCTTTTTATAGACGAGCTGGAGCCAGGGAGTATTTTTATAGACGAGCTGGAGCCAGGGAGACTTTTTATAGAGGATTCTTTAATAGATGAGCTGGAGCCATGGAGTCTTTTTATAAACGAGCTGGAGGCAGGGGAGTCTTTTTATAGACGAGCTGGAGGCAGGGAGTCTTTTTATAGACGTGCTGGAGCCAGGGAGTCTTTTCATAGACGAGCTGGAGCCAGGGAGTCTTTTTATAGACGAGCTGGAGCCAGGGAGTCTTTTTATAGACGAGCTAGAGCTAGGAGCCAGGGAGTCTTTTATAGACGAGCTGGAGCCAGGGAGTCTTTTATAGACGAGCTGGAGCCAGGGAGTCTTTTATAGACGAGCTGGAGCCAGGGAGTCTTTTATAGACGAGCTGGCGGCAGGGACTCTTTTATAGACGAGCTGGCGGCAGGGACTCTTTTATAGACGAACTGGCGGCAGGGACTCTTTTATAGACGAGCTGGCGGCAGAGACTCTTTTATAGACGAGCTTGCGGCAGTGACTCTTTTATAGACGAGTTGGCGGCAGGGACTCTTTTGTAGACGAGCTGGCGGGAGTCTCTAAAGACGAGCTCTGGAGTAAGTCTCTATTGACGAGCTGGAACCAGGGTCCGGTTTTATAGGCGAGCTGGAGCCAGGGAGTCTTTTCATAGACGAGCTGGAGCCAGGGAGTCTTTTCATAGACGAGCTGTAGCCAGGGAGTCTTTTCATAGACGAGCTGGAGCCAGGGTGTCTTTTCATAGACGAGCTGGAGCCAGGGAGTCTTTTCATAGACGAGCTGGAGCCAGGGAGTCTTTTCATAGACGAGCTGGAGCCAGGGAGTCTTTTCATAGACGAGCTGGAGCCAGGGAGTCTTTTCATAGACGAGCTGGAGCCAGGGAGTCTTTTCGTAGACGAGCTGGAGCCAGGGAGTCTTTTCATAGATGAGCTGGAGCCAGGGAGTCTTTTCATAGACGAGCTGGAGCCGGGGAGTCTTTTCATAGACGAGCTGGAGCCAGGGAGTCTTTTCATAGACGAGCTGGAGCCGGGGAGTCTTTTCATAGACGAGCTGGAGCCGGGGAGTCTTTTCATAGACGAGCTGGAACCGGGGAGTCTATGCCATTGGCGGACGAGTAGAAGACGGGAAGTCTATGCCATAGACAAGCTGAAGCCGGGGTCTATGCCATAGAAGGAAGAGTTGAAGGCGCGAATTCTATGCCATAGACAGTCGAGTTAAAGGCGGAAAGTCTATGCCATAGACGGTCGAGTTAAAGGCGGAAAGTCTATGCCATAGACGGACGAGTTGAAGGCGGGAAGTCTATGTCATAGACGGACGAGTTGACGGCGGGAATTCTATGGCTTAGTAGGAAGAGTTGAAGGCGGAAAGTCTATGTCATAGACGGACGAGTTGAAGGCGGGAATTCTATGCCACAGAAGGACGAGTTGAAGGCGGCAAGTCTTTGTCGGACGAGTTGAAGGAGAGAAGTCTATGCCATAGAAAGACGGGTTGAAGGCGTGGAGTCTATGCCACAGCCGAAGTGAGTCCTTGTAGAGAGGCCAGGGTGGGTTGTTGGAGCTGGAGTGAATTTTTATAGACTAGTTGGAGTGAGTCTCTATAGACCAGCAGGAGAAAGTCTCTTTTGAAAAATGTCCTTAAAGTCTTTTTTCCTGACTTCCTTGAGGTTAAAAAAGCCTTGTGTCATTTTCAGAACCATTTCCAAAGACACTATGTACCTAAAATGCAGGGAGTACAAGGAATCTCTCCTCCCTATTTAGGTTACTTTATGATGTAAATTTTCATTTTTCCAATTCATTTTTTTCAATTTTTAAACCCGTCTTAATTTTTTTTCTTTTTTTGGTGTTTCACAGTGTTATCTATTCAAATGACCTCCACTTCCCCCTACTCCCCCACACAATTGAATGCAATTAATATATTTTTTTTGTTTTGCTTTTGTTTCTTATTTCTCCATGTTTCTTTTTTTTTTGTTATCTCCACGCTGCGGTTTAATCTTGGCTTGTGTAATTTCTGCGTTTCCCAGTGCGAAAGCTGAATGAATTTTCGTTCGCTGTGTGATAAAAAAACTTACTCTACTTGCTCCCGTTTGTGTGTGTGTGTGTTGTGACTGTGAGGTTGTATTGTTGTTTTTTCGATGTTCCAACTATTCAGACTAACAACGCCCTGAGCCATATTGAGTGGAACAGATAACCGCTAAACTCTGGTTTACTGTAGCTGCTGCTGTAACAAGTCAATAAGCCACAGAAGTTTTGCGGAAGTTACCGCTTTAAAGAAGAGAATAAAAAATAAAAAACACAGCCGATAAGTTTCCCATGAAATTGTATCCGTTTATAAGTTCAGTTTTGTCATTATCTTTGTTTTTTTTTTTCGTTTTCTTCTCTGTCTTTCGTTTGATTTTCTGTAATATGGGGAATATGATCAGAAGTGAGGCAAGCTCACTGGGCCAGGGGTTCAATTTGTCATTGGCAGTTAGGAGGAAATAAGGGCACCTCTTTGCAACATAAATCAAAAGGGTTGTTAAGATGTTAGATGGTAGTTGAAGGGAGTACCAAGATCACTACATCCTTCGATTCTGCCATCATTTTTCAGAAAATTCGAAAAATTGCTAAGTCTGAAGTTCTTTTTCCAATTAGTTCGGTATATTGGGAGAGTACTCCTCGAGACCTGTAATTTTCTCAAATTATCTCTCTATATATCTCTCTACAAACACATCTCTCTATATATATCTCTCTCTATCTCCCTCTATATATCTCTCGACCTCTCTCTCTCTCTATATCTTCATATCTCTCAGAGAGAGCTCTGTATATATATCTCTCTCTATTAACCCTTTCTGAACCGCATAAAATATTAGATTGGTTTGTGTCTTTGCTATTTTTTTCATTTTCAATGATACATATATTTGGATGTGCAAATGAGAAAGTATATTTGAAGTGTAAAAAAAAAATCGTAACTTGTTAAGAAAAATTTAAAAGAATGAAAAATTTAGACCCTTTGTTGGGTGGTCCCAGAAGGAGAGGGTCGATATCTATCATCTTCACACCAGATGTTGTTTTGTCTCGAGTTTGAAAGGAACCTCCTGATGCTCATTTCGCGTATATTGAAATCCAAAATTCCTACCCCTTTGTGGGTTGGGTACCAGAAAGAGTGGGTCGATATATTTCATCTTCACATCAGATCTTGTGTTGCAACAAATTTTGGAATGAGCCGAGTTCGAAAGTAATCGGATCTTCATTTTGTGTTTTCTGAGTGTTATGGTTATTTAAAATGTTGACCCGTTGTGGGGGGGGGGGGGTAAATACCAGAAGGGGTGGGCCGATTTTTACCATCTTCGCAACAGATGTTGTGTTAGTAGAAATATTTGAATGTCTGAAGTTTAGAAAGAATCAGATGCATGTTTCGCAATTTATGCAAATTTTGGTATTTAAAATTGTGACCCTTTTGTGGGGTAGGTACCAAAAGGAGTGGCCCGCTCCGTTCTATCCTTTTTTCATATCAGATGTAAAGTTGTTGGAAATATTGGAATATGTGATATTCAAAGAGAATCGGAGGCTTATTTGTCATTTTAAAAGAGCTAAATTATTCAAAATTTTGACCCCTTGTAAGGAAGACACCTAAGGAGCAGGCCGACATTTCCCATTTTCGCACCAGATCTTTTGTTAATAAAAAATATTGAGATGTTTAAAATTTGAAGAGAATCGGTTACGTATTTCGCATTTTATGATCGTTTTTGGTTATTCAAGATTTAGAACCTTTGTGAGGGAGGTACCAGAAGAAGTGGACCAATATATTCCATCTTCACACCGGATATTGTGTTGATAGAAATATAGGGATGTGTGGAGTTCGAAGAAAATCGGAAGCTTGTTTCGCATTTTATGAGAGTTGTAATTATTCAAAAATGTAAAAATCTTAGTTATTAAAAAATGTGGCGGATGTACCAGCAGGATTGGTCCGTTTTATCCATTCTTCATACCAGTTCTTGTGCTGTTGGAAATATTGGGATGTGCGAAATTTGAAGATAATATGAATTTTTTCACATTTTATGAGCGCAATAATTATTCAAAATTTTGACCCCTTGTGGAGGAGGTACTTGATGGAGTGGCGCGATATTGTCCATTTTTGCAAACGACCTAGCACTGATAAAAATATTGGGATATGCAAAGTTTGCACAAAATCGAATGATCCTTTTTCTTGCTATGAGTTAAATTTTTTTCATTGAAAATGTTAACCTTTTGTAGGGGTGGTACCAGAAGGAGTGGACCAATTTTGTCCATCTCCAAAATCGATCTAAGTTTGATAATAATATTACGATGTACCAAATTTAGACCGAATCGGACACTCCCTTCGAGAGTTATCGTACGCAGCAGCAGCCAAATAGACAGACATACAGAGGGACAGACGGACGAACACCCCTACATCGACTCCAGATGTCCTGAAATGGATATGGTCCAAAGAGACCAGTCTAAAATCGCTATTTCGATGAGACCCATTTTAACTTTGTAAAATGTTATATACCCTCTGTAGCCATATGGCTGCGGGTATAAAAAATAAGGTGAATGCTTAAAACTATTTTTTGTAACGACCAAGCATCTAAAATCTTTGCTTTTTATGACATGACAACCTTAATTTAAATTTTTAATGCAGTTATTAAGTCATGGGAATCTAGCCTCTCAGGAAATAGCAACGGCGCTCTTTAACTTCAATTCAATGTTGTTTCATTTAATAGTTATTTGAAATGTTTATTATCCATATTTATTGTTTTCTTAAAAGAATAACACGATATTCCGCCGATGTATCCTCCTCAATGTAAAGACAAATTATATAAGCTTTCAACATTTCCAATATCTTCACATAAATTCTACTTCCAATAGCATCCAAATACCAAATACTGCACGAGTTATTTATGGCCAAAGAAAGAAAAGAAAAAAAACGCTAAATATGCAACACTGTTGCAATAAGTATTTAAATATTTATAACAATATGCAACAAACATTTGCCATAGAGGCAGGCTAGTAGGCAGGTATTTCCCAGCTGCTGCTGCCACATTGTAGTCGTTGCTATGTATGCTTGGTATTTTTCTAGTCATGTTGCAGAGTATGAAATTAGTTGTTGTTGCTGTTGCAACAGCATTCTTAAGTATCGACAAACAGGCCGAACAACTAGCCACGCAGAAGCTGGTATGCAACAATTGCCACAAAGCCTCTGGATTGGTCTCACAGCAAACGAGCCACATGGATGCGATAAAAAAACAAACAACAATAACTTTACAATGGGTCAGACACTTAAAGTTTCCAACCGCATAAAGCTCCTTTCCCCTCCTGTGTCTCGGAGTTGGGTGATGGTGGTGTATTTTTATAAAAAAAAAAACTAAATATCTCAGAGTAGCTTTAAATGATTTGAAAACAACAACAAAATGAAAAAAAGAAACCGATAATGTCCAGACTAGCCAGTCTATTAACCAGATCTGGCTGCAAACATTTTTTCCCCAATCTTGGCTTGGTTATTACTTAGTCATTCCAATGCTATGTCGATGTTGTTGGTGTTTTTTATTTTTATTTTTCTTTTTGTCGTCACCACCATCATCATCATCATCATTTTTCCAGACCAGCCTCAATCTGGTTCGGCCACACTAACACAGTAACTTTGAATTTTTATGTTTTTGGGTGCGAGCTGTACGTCCGCTAGTCTATGTTCACGTCCATCTGAGGTGGTTAAAAAAAATATTAAAAAAAAAATAAATAAAAGAAATAGTTTTGTAGCAACACCATGGAGACGATCTGAAATCGGAAATAAAAGGGAGAGAGACAGATTAACAGAAAAACTCCAATCAGATTTCCATTACAAAGAGCACATTTTATGGCTATTTTAAAAAAAAAATATTTAAAAATCGATTACATTTTAATGATGGTCCTCGAAAAATCCACAAATTCAGGGTGAGTTAAAACAAATCCGCAACAAAGTCAAACGCAAAAAAAAAAATTTACATTTGTTTTTTTTTTTTTAAATTTTATTGAATGAAAGCAAAAAATGTCGGAAATAGCATCAAATTTTAGAATAAGTTTAGATTTGCTCGAATTGGTCACCTTTGGCACGAATTATGGCCTTCTAACGGCCAATGAAACCGTCACACGCTGCCCGAATGTTGCTCTGCGGTATTTTGACCCATTCCCGGCGAAGCGCTTGCTTGAGGTGATCGATACTTTGGTATTTTTTTAGTGCCAACCTTGCTTTACAAAATACACCAGACACAATAGTCCAACGGATTGGTATCCGGAGATTTTGGTGGCCATTGTGCGCTGGAAATGAAGCGATGAACCTCATTTTATAACCATTTTTGGATGGCGCGTGCTGAGTGCGATGGTGCTGAGTCCCGTTGGAATGTCGAAGGTCTGCGGCCAAAATGTTTGCGTGTCCAATACTTTAATACACCCTCCAGATTCGGCATTTTTTCTTATGCCACGGTCGATAAATACGAGTGGAGAGAGACCATCGGCTGTTATGGCGACCCACAACATCACCATGGCCGGCGCTTGAGTTCTGGTAGCCAACGGAAGGTGCATATTTTCAGCTTACCTCTTTGGCAAGTAAACACGATCATTTTGTTTGTTTAAAAACTGCTGGACAACGAATGTTTTCTCATCGGAGACGGAGAAAATCAAATTCGGCAGTTCACAACTTTCGGCCAAGCGAAGCAACTTTTTTAGCTCTTTTGAGTCTATTTCCTTTCTGTTGCGGTGTAAGTTCTTGTACTTTTTGGAATTTCAATGGCTTTAGCCCGGGCTCATTTTTTAAAATTTGGCGAATGTAATATTGCGATATGTTCAGCTCACGAGCCATTTTTCTGCCACTGCGGCGCGGGTTTCGATCAAGTCGCTTCTTTACTTTTCGAATCATTTCTGTTGATGTTGCTGTGTTGCCCAACTGCTGAGAACGGTGTTTTTGGGATGTTCTTGGGGACCTCTCAACACTGGCTCGTACGGCAGCGATATTCTCGGCCGATCGTCTTGGTCGATTTTTATATGGCCTCTTCGGATTAGAAAGAGCCTTACCAGTCGAAAATTTTTCGTATAAACCCTTAATGGTGTTCTTAGAAGGCGCGCTTCTCACATTTTTTAATGTTTTAAAAGCACGTTGAGTTTTCACAATTGACTTCTTCTGTTGAATGTAAATTTCAGAGAGCTCGCGTGGCGTGTATTGGTTCATGGTAAAAATCTGCTTGGACTGACGCTTCAAACGCGGTATGTCATTAATCGATGTGACATCTCTGTCAAAAGTTATGGCGTTGCCAGATGGGTCCGTCGAATGTGGGCAACCCTGTATTCTGATGGCGCTTAAAAAAAATCGTCCATTCGAAGAAATATTAATTTTCTGTCATTCCTGGAAAAATATTTCTAAAAATCCTTCGATTGAGCTTACAATCTCGTCGCTTGGGTAAAAATGTTTTTTTTTTCACAGAAGTTATTTTTAAAATAACTTCTGGGGAGAATATCCCAGACAAAAAACGAGGGAACTGATGAGGATTGGTGGCTCTTTCCGAAACCTAGGTATTCCCTGCCTTACCCCCTGGTAAACATTACCATGGTTCTCCACCAATACACAAACGTTGTTTTTTTGAAAACAACAATAAAGGGATTAAGCCTGACCATTTTGCAACAACAAAATACTACTAGGTATCCCGAACAAACAACCCAACACTGTTCCATCCACGATTCTAGCTTACGCGAACCTTGATATATTCAATGTCCCCACAATTTCCATACTACTCCCCTCAATTAGACTTTATCTCATTTGTGAATTTTGCTGCAGCATCTTAGGTTTGTAGTGAGGTTTACTTCTGCATTTCCTTTTCATGTATGATCCAGCAGTTGCAGTAAAGTAAATTCAAACGCCCTTCCACCCAACCCCGGGAAGCCAACAACGAATGGTCAGATTGGTAATTATGAGGTTCTTGAATTCGCTGCTATTTTTTTTCTGGCTGTTGCCATGAACAACAAACGCTGTGTCTCTCAACAAGTTGTTGCCAGCCATTGTTGTTGCTTCATTGGCAATTCTATTTTTGTCCTCCTCCGTCTGTATGTTCGTTCGTCTGTCGCCCTTTCTGCAAAATATGTTGTTGTATGTTGGTTGCACTTCTTGTGCCAACAACCACCATCTTCATCATGGCCACGCCGTCGTCAGTATTTCAATAAAGTCTGATATGACAATATTTCACTTTTTATCGTTTCCCTACCACGGCACCCCCCTCCCACATGGATATCGTTTTCTTTGGGAGAACCATAATGGCTGATTATTTTCCACTGCTCATTGTCCGGCAATTGAGTGGTTTTTTGTAGTTAGTGGACTCCTTAATTTTCTTATCACTTTCTTCTTTTATTCTCGGTTTTCTTTTGTTGTTGTTTTTTTTGGTATTGCAATTGAAACTGTAAAGTGCTGTCGTAGTAAATCATGAATATACACTTCACTTTTTTTGTGATTACTTGGAGAATGGATATAAAGAATAGGAGAATAATGCAGTGAGTGAATACTGTCGGTAAGTGGTCGGCAGTTATTTTTTGTTATTTTATTCAAGAATGCAAGAAGTTTCCATGAGGCAAGAGCGTTGAAATAAATAAAATATTAAATCTACAGGGTTGCCCATATTCGACGGACCTTTGGGCCCTTTGGGCCCATTCCAATCGACGATGCTTGTCCGCAGGCAACATTATTTGCGTCAATTGAATTTTGTACGGGAACAAATGCGAATCAATGCGAATAATCCGTTGTAAAGTGGACCGAGCCATGCCCAACTCCTGAGAACGGCGTTTTTGGGATGTCCTTGGGGTCCTCTCAACACTGGCTCTTACCTCAGCGATATTCTCGGCCGATCGCCTTGGTCGACTTTTATATGGCCTCTTCGGATTAGAAAGAGCCTTACCTTCGTATAAACGCCTAATGGTGTTCTTAGAAGGCGCACTTCTCACATTTTTAATGTTTTAAAAGCACGTTGAGTTTTCACAATTGACTTCTTGTAAATTTCAACTATTTCAGCGCGCTCGCGTGGCGTGTATTGGTTCATGGTAAAAATCTGCTTGGACTGACGCTTCAAACGCGGTATGTCGTTAAGCGATGTGACATCTCTGTCAAAAGTTATGGCGTTGCCAGATGGGTCCGTCGAATATGGGCAACCCTATAGTAACATAAATTCATGCATTTCTCTTTCCCATCTACTCTCTCTCTCCCTCTATCTCTTTCTCTCTCGTTAATGGATATTAATTTATGAACAGTGTTCATAAAGCAAGGCCTTTTTTAACAGTACACCTTAAATGAAAAAAAGTATTTTCTTAAAATGTCTCTGCAGTTTTTAATGAAATCAAAAGTGCATATTCACCATCTAAAACATTCCAGCCCTTAACTTAGAAGCAGACCTCCAAAAAACTCGGTCAAGTTCGAGTAAAGAATGATACTTGCTTGTAGTCGAGCCAGAGCACTCCTGGGAGTAGTTCAAAAACGAGCAGATTGTACTTTTTTCCAGCACTCTTTTAGTTCCTGTCGTAGGAACGTTTTTGTATATTTCCCATACAGGGTGAGATAAAAAAACTGCAACAAAGTTAAACACCATAATTTTTACATTTTTTCTAAATTTCATTGAATGAGAGCAAAAAATGTCGGAAATAGCATAAAATTTTAGTACAAGTTTAGATTTTTTCGAACTGGTCATCTTTGGCACGAACTATGAGCCTTCAAACCGCCAATGAAACCTTCACACACTGTCCGAATGTTGCTCTGCGGTATTTTGGCCCATTCCCGGCGAAGCGCTTGCTTGAGGTGATCGACACTTTGGTATTTTTTAGTGTCAACTTTGCTTTGCAAAATACTACAGACACCATTGTGCGCTGGAAATGAAGCGAGGAACCTCATGTTGTAACCATTCTTGGGTGGCGCGTGCTAAGTACGATGCTACTGAGTCCTGTTGGAATGTCCAAGTCTGCGGCCAAAATGTTTGCGTGTCTACCTTCCAGAATATTTTCGCGATAATATTCGGCATTTATTCTGATGTCGATTAATACGAGTGGAGAGCGACCATCGGCAGTTATGGTGGCCCACACCATCACCATGACCGGCGCTTGAGTTCCTGGTGGCCAACCGAAGGTGCTCATTTTCAGCTGACCTCTTTGGCAAGTAAACACGATAATTTTGTTTGTTTATGAACTGCTGGACAACGAATGTTTTCTCATCGGAGAAATTTCGGCAGTTCACCACTTCCGGCCAAGCGAAGCAACTCTTTAGCTCTATTGAGTCTATTTTCTTTCTGTTGCGGTGTAAGTTCTTGCACTTTTATGAATTTCAATAACTTTGGCCCCAGCTCATGTTTCAATATTTGCCGAATGGAATATTGCCAACCGAAGGTGCACTATTGCCACCAGGAACTATTGCGTTCAGCTCACGAGCCATTTTTCGACCACTGCGATGCGGGTTTCGATCAAGGCGCTTCTTTACTATTCGAACCATTTCTGCTGATGTTGATGTTTTCTTCTTCTTTCTTGACGTCGGGCTGAGCAACCAGTATCACGGTAAAGAGCGATGATATGAGACACAAAGGATTTCTTCACATTCAAATGCTGGAGTGCTCTTAACAATAGCCACTTGTCGATTTAGCGATGTCCGTCTGTTTGTTGAAATCACGCTATCTTTCGAACGAATTGAGATAGAAGGCTAAAATTTTGCACACATGTTTATTTTTCCAGTAGGCAGCTTAAGTTCGTAAATGGGCCAGATGGACGGTACCATTATTCTCCGAAATTGTTTCAAATGTGGTATTTGAAGTTCGTAATGGATGCAACAGCCTGTGACAGAAAATTGTCTATGCAGGGCCAGGTCTTAGCACAGCTCCGATATAACGCTGCCTCCCTATATTCTCGCTCAATATAACGGCTATATGTGGTATTTTTAACATTTTACCAGAATTTTTTAAACGAATTTTATTTTTTTAAAATTTTTAAATTCGTTCCAAATGGTGGAGGCTACTCACAGTTCGGTCCGGCCGAATTGACTGCTTTTTAACTTGTTTGTTTTTTCATAAATCACTCATCACAATCCTAAAATGCCGGAATATAATTTTCTTCTCATTATCTCAGTTTTACTTAAATGAATTCCAATGACCGACTACCAAAACTGGCCTGATAAGGAAAAACAGCCCAGCGGGCTATATCATTGATTTATGGAGAGTTTTCATTAAAAACACATTTTATGAACAATATTCTTAAAATATAAAAATTCTTTCTTTATGTCTACTTTTCTCACAAAATCTCATTATTTTCAGGTTTATACAGAGCCTTCGAGAATTATGCCACTGATTTTCTAAATCTGTGTGGAATTCTATGGAATAAAATAATTATTATGAAATGTGTTCATAAAACACAACAGTTGTATGAACTTTTTTCTTAGATTGTAGGGGTGCAATTTTTTACATCATCCTAATTTCGATAAGTTTTACAGGAAATTACGATTTTGTTATTGAATACCTTTTAAGATGACAATGCAGATTATTAAGGTTTTTATGTGAATTTATTCATATAGCACATTAAAATAATTTATTCGAAATTTTATGAACTATTTTCACAATATATATATATATAATATGTTCAACATTAAATCTTAGACCTAATATTGCGGTAGAAGTGCGGTTGTAAGATTTAGAAGACTTTCCAAAATAATTTTAGTTTTATTTAATTCTTTGGTTTCTCTTCTATTGAGCTTTCGATCTCGTCACTTGGGTAAAAAATGTTTTTTGTCATAGAAGTTATTTTTAAAATAACTTCTGGGGAGAATATCCCAGACAAAAAACAAGGGAACTGATGAGGATTGGTGCCTCTTTCCGAAACCTACGTATTCCCTGCCTTACCCCCTGTTAAACATTACCATCGTTCTCCACTAATAAACAAACGTTGTTTTTATAAAAACAACAATAAAGGGATAAAGCCTGACAATTTTGCAACAAGAAAATATTTTTCTAAGGATAAAGGAATGCTATTACCTAATCTTGGCAACGTCCTCGAATCTATAGCATGTCCATGGAATTTATTATGGTCAAGTCTTGAAACTGAGTAAAGCGAAATATTGCGCTAAATCTCTCAACAATTATCTGCTGAAAGGAAACCCACAAAAAAAAATTGAAAAAAGGAAATGAAAAAATAAAAAGAAAACCAGTTGTCGACGATAATAAAAATGTGTCATACTCGTACTTTTTTATCACAAAAAGAAACGTACTGAAAGAGAATTTGTAAAGAAAAAATGATGCAATACAAAACAAAACCAGACGATCAAAATTAAAAAGATATCAAAACGCATAAAAATACGTTTATTGTATTTATAATAAAAATATAAAATTAAAAAATAACAGTGAGCGACACAAATAATAATTTAAGGAAATTCCGCAAGTATTGAAAAATGAGCTCGGATTAAAGCCATTGAAATTCCAAAAAGTGCAAGAACCTACACCGCAACGGAAAGAAAATAGACTCCAAAGAGCTTTGCTTGGCTGAAAGTGGTGAACTGCCGAATTTGGTTTTCTTAGATGGGAAAACATTCTTTGTCCAGCAGCTTGTAAACAAACAAAATGATGGTGTTTACTTGCCAAAGAGGCCAGCCAAAAATGTGCACCTTCGGTTGGCCACCAGAACTCATGCGTCGGCCATGGTGATGGTGTGGTCGCTCTCCGCTCGTATTAATCGACCGTGGTAAATGCCGAATATTATCGCGAAAATATTCTGGAGGTTGTATTAAAGCCTGAAAATACCAACAGGACTCAGCACCATCGCACTCAGTACGCGCCACCCAAGAATGGTTACAAAATGAGGTTCTTCGCTTTATTTCCAGCGCACAATGGCCACCAAGTCCTCCGAATACCAATCCGTTGGACTATTGTGTATGGAGTATTTTGGAAAGCAAGGTTGGCACTAAAACATACCAAAGTGTCGATCACCAATCTGGGCCAAAATACCGCCGATCAACATTCGGGCAGCGTGTGGCGGTTTCATTGGCCGTTTGAAGGCCATAATTCGTGCCAAAGGTGACCAATTCGAACAAATCTGAACTTATTCTAAAATTTGATGGTATTTCCGACATTATTTGCTTTCATTCAATAAAATTAAAAAAAAAAAAATCTGCGTTTGACTTTGCTGCAGTTTTTTTATATCACCCTGTATATTCATAATCAGCTTGAAATTTTAAGTCGATTTAACAATGCCCGTCTGTCTGTGATACAGTCCACATTATGTGCCGTAGTTCTAAAAAATTTGGCACAGTAGTTGCTATTGTGCCTAGAAAGGTTAGTATTGAAAATGAGATATATCGGTCCACGTTTTGGAATAGCCGCCACATAACAGTACCTCCCGATATTCGGTATTTTTTATGATTTTTGCCACGTTTTTCCACAGATTTTTCTAAAAATTGGAATTTGTAGGTCATAATAGTTTCTAGTTCCGGTGGCGGAACATTGTATATATAGGTCCACGTTTCGGTATAGCTCTTATATAATAGTACTTCCCGATATTCGGTATTTTGATGATTTTTGCCACGTTTTTCCGTGGATTTTTCTAAAAATTGGAATTTGTAGTTCATAATGGGTTCTAGCTCAGGTAGCGCAACATTGTATATATAGGTTCACGTTTTGGTATAGCCCCCATATAATGGTACATCCCGATATTCGGTATTTTGATTATTTTTGCCACATTTTTCCACGTAAATCATATCATAAATCAAAAATCATCAAAATATCGAATATCGCTCCGGCGTAGAACATTGAAAATTGAGGACCACGTATAACGATGCCCCCGATGCTCGGTATTTTGATAATCTATGTCACATTCACCCACGAAATTGTTTCAAATTTCGTATTTAAGAAGATTTGGCAGGTGGCAATCCTTGAAGTATAAAATTGTCTACAGAGGTTCCCGTTTTGGTATGGCTCCCATAAAACGGCCTCATCCCCTTTATGGTATTTTGAAAAGTGTAGCAGCATTATCCAAACGGTCTTACTGGCATTTGTAGTTTAAAATGGAACACGTTTGAATTCAGATACTTTTATATAAAAATGTTTTCTTCACCAAAAGGTGAAGGGTATTAAAAGTTCGACCCGGTCGAACTTGATATTTATACCCTACACAACAAGGTGGTCAGGGTATTATGTCTTTGTGCACTTGTTTGTAATAGGCAAAAGGAAACGAGATAGACCCATAGTTTTTTTGGTGATCAGCATAGAATCACATTTTGAGTCGATTTATGCATGTCCGTCCGTCTATCTGTCTGTCCGTCGGTCCGTCTGTCCATGTATTTTTGTAAACAAAATGCAGGTCGCATTTATTATTCGATTGAGATGAAATTTCGCACAAGTCATTTGTTTGGCCCAAGGACGAACCCTATTGAAATTGGAGATAATCGGTCAACATTTAAATATAGCTCCCATATATATCTTCGTCCGATTTGCCTTTTATTGTGCACCAAACGTGTAATATCAGCCCGAATAGTATGGAATTTTGCACATACAACCAAATTAGGCTCGAAAATAAGTATGCCAAATTTGATCGAAATCGGTTCAGATATAGCTATAGCTCTCATATATATATTTTTCATCCGATTTGTTATTTTTGTCCTCCGCAGCCGTAATATGCACTCTGTAACAACAATATTTGGGGAAATATATCAAATACAGGTCAGAAATGCATTTGCTAAATTTTATCGAGATCGGTTCAGATTTGGATATAGCTCCCATATATAACTTCGTCCGATTTTCCTTTTATTGCGCACCAAACGTGTAATATTAGACCAAATGGGATGGAATTTGGCACTTACAACCGAATTTAGTCTAGAAGTTAGTTCGTCGAAAAAAAAAGAATTGGTTCAGATATAGCTATAGCTCCCATATATATTGTTCATCCGATTTATTGTATTTGTTACCCACAGCCGTAATATGCACTCCGTAACAGCGATATTCAGGGAAATATATCAAATACAGCACAAAAATATTTTTGCATAATTTTATCGAGATCGGTTCAGATTTATATATAGCTCCCCTTTATCCGATTTCAAGTTAATTGTGCGCCAAATGGACAATACCAGCCCCAATTGAAAAGATACAAATTTGTCGGCAATCATAGCTTGTTTCATTTAGTTATCCCACAAAAACTTTTAATTGTTATGTGAAGCTCTACTAAATATGCAAAGCGGTGTAGGGTATCATAAAGTCAGCCCCGCCTGACTTTAAGACTTTCTTTACTGATTTTCTACTAGTTTTGTAGATTCAAGAGAAGTTCAAAAATACTTTTTTTTAAATTAGGGTTTGTAGACTTTTACTCATGATTAATTAATTCAAAAGAATATAACTCTTTTAAATTCCTAACGGTTTATGCAGAATTTATTTCCGCAAACACTATCTTCCATTCCACGTTTTGAGCCAACTACGACGAACTGAAAATGAAAGGGAAATTTAATACCTTTCATTAGAATTCAGCTCCAGTATTGGCCGCCACTGTTGGCCCAACTCGGTTGCCCATGCGCCTCATACAACATTGTTGCCTTCATTACTTGGTATGCAGATAAAAATACTATCGCTAGTAGAGGAGTTGGCCATTGCCACTTATGGCTGGCTGGCATGGCTGCATACGAATGGCCAACATTTGATGTGCACGTTTTGAGGTTAACCTAATGTCGCGCACACGGCACACCGCCAATGCCATGTTTGTGAATGAATGTCAATAAAATGAACACCAGCAGCACCACCTAACGCTCTCGAATAAAAGCGATTATGATGGACATGGTGTGCATGCATGAAGTTACTGAAAATGACACATAAATTAATCCATTGCTCCTGGAAATTATGGCAATGCAAAAAAATTCGATTTAAAAATTCAAATAAATTTTATTATCGTATAAAACACCAAAATTGGATCTCGTGGTGACAGGCTTGAAGCTATTTGGATTTCCTAGAACATTTATAATTTATGGTGCACAAAAAAAATTAATTGGCCTACCGCAGTCAAGCTGACCACCATAAATAGAATTAGAAGAATTTATGGTTTTGTCAGCTCTCTTTGTTTAATGCACATAATTTTTTTGGAGGAAGCCGTTCCTCTCCTTAACTGTTGTAGCTTGCAATAACATTTATGACTAGTCTTAGATTTATTTTTTTCTTTTTGAAATTATATTTTATGGCCATTTTTGTAGGTCTCGTTTTATGTTTAGCCGCCAGTTATTGTTGCTTGAAGTGTTAAAATAATTGCAGTTTTAATGCACAAAGAAAGTGGTAATTTTCCATGGAAATTTTCGTAGCTTAACTGTGCAGGTGTTTTCCTCTTTTTGTTGAAAATAATAAATACATATTTTTGGATTATGAATTTACTGCTTCGAATTTTGGAAAAGTAAATTTTTTTTTATAATTTATTAAATGTTACCACAAATTTAACGATAACAAGTAAATACGTATCAGTCGTTTTTGCCGTATACCCTCAGCCAATGTTCGATTATTTAAATATATTTTTACTTCTGTTATGATTTTTTAAATTGTCGGCCCTCTATGGAGAAGCTTCTGAAGGAATGGGTCAAAATTGTTCATTTCCTATCGGACCAAAGTAAATATGATATAAATATTGCGACGTGCCACTACTTCCTTCACCTTATGTGAGAGATGTGATAATGTTTAGAAAATTTTGATATGAGCCTGGAGTACCAGATATACAGGGTGAGATAAAAAATCTGCAACAAAGACAAATGGCATAATTTTCACTTTTTTAAAATTTTATTAAATGAAAGCAAAAGATATCGGGAATAATATCAAATTTTACAATAAGTTTAGATTTGTTCGAATTGGTCACCATTGGCACGAATTATGGCCAATGGAACCGTCACACGCTGCCCGAATGTTACTCTGCGGTATTTTGGCCCATTCCCGGCGAAGCGCTTGCTTGAGGTGATCGACACTTTGGTATTTTTTAGTGCCAACCTTGCTTTCCAAAATACTCCAGACACAATAGTCCAACGAATTGGTATCCGGAGATTTTGGTGGCCATTGTGCGCTGGATATGAAGCGAGAAACCTCATTTTGTAATCATTCTTTGGTGGCACGTGCTGAGTGCGATGGTGCTGAGTCCTGTTGGCATGTCCAAGGTTTGCGGCCAAAATGTTTGCGTGCCCAAGACTTTAATACACCCTCCAGAATATTTTCGCGATGATATTGGCTATTTATTCTGATGCTACGGTTGATAAATACCAGCGGAGAGCGATCATGGGCTGTTATGGCGGCCAACACCATCACCATGGCCGGCGCTTGAGTTCTGTTGGCCAACCGAAGGTGAACATTGCGGCTAACCTCTTTGGCAAGTAAACACGATCAATTTATTTGTTTACAATCTGTTGGACAACGAATGTTTTCTCAACGGACCATCAGAAAACCAAATTCGGCCAAGCGAAGCAACCCTTTAGCTCTTTTGAGTCTATTTTCTTTCTATGTCGGTGTAAGTTCCTGCACTTTTTGGAATTTTAATGGCTTCACCCCGAGCTCATTTTTTAATATTTGCTTAATGGAATATTGCGATACGTTCAGCTCACGAGCCATTTTTCGGCCACTGCGACGCGGGTTTCGATCAAGTCGCTTCATTACTTTTCGAACCATTTCTGCAGATCTTACTGTTTTCTTCTGTTCACTTCTTTGACGTCGGGCTACGCTACCAGTGTCACGGTAACAAGTGATGGCACGAAACACAAAAGATATATTCACATTTAAATGCTGGAGTGCTCTAACGATTGCCCCTTGTGGTTTTCCAGCCAAATATAAAGATATCACACTATCACGCTTAAATTCCACCACGAATAATTTTTTTTCTCGAAAATTCTCACAAAAATGCTTTTGTGCGCTTGTAAACAATATAATGAGCTGTCACCAGAATAATTTTAACAGCAGTCGGACGATTGGCTTAGAAATGACAGCAGTATGAAGTTTCAGACTGAATTCACCCTGAATTTTTACGGATTGCTATTTTTAGAGTTTATCCAAGGACTTTCAAAAATATATTTAAGGATGTTAAAGGTGTCTCATGGCTTTTAAAACCAAAAACATGAATGTATTAGAAATACCCCTCTCTTAAGACATTTTTAAGAATATTTTCTTAATTTTTTTTTCTTAATAGAGAATAGAGAAAGCTAGAATTTTGACATTTGCGCTAGGATCAGTATTTTCGCGTAGGCCTGGGATATGACTGGGATTTGGAAATTTATACTAAAGCGGTACAAAAAGTACTGAAATGTACTAAAAATTGAAAATTGCACGAGGGTCAGTCTTGGTGCGTAGGCTTGTAATAATTCTGGTTTCTTGGACATTCGTACTTAAAGGTTACGAAATGTTCCAAAAAATGAATTATTTTTATTGGAGAAAGAAAATGAGGTAGAATTCTGAATTTTGGAATGAGAGTCGCTGATGGCGTGCAGGATAGATGTACTAAGAGGTTTATGGAAATTTGAACTTTAAGGTTACGAAAAATTCTAAAATGGTAATAAACTGCTAAAATGGTACCATTTAGTGAAGGGATAAAGCTAAAGACTTGAAATTTGGTACACGAATCAAGGATGGAAAGTAAGTTTCATATATGAAGGCGGTTTTGGAATTGTACTAAGTGGTACTATATTTGGGGCAGATTTAGGGTGAACGGATAAAGTTCGAATTTGGAAATTTCTTATTGTGGTCCCTGTTGGTGGTAGGTTTGTGATAAAGAGAAGGTTGCGAAAATGTCTACTCAAGATTACTAAATAGTACTATAAATGGTACAATTTGGTATTGGGGGAACAGCTCAAGCTTGAAATATGGAATTTGGTATTAGGATATTTGATATTAGACATAAGGAGGGGATCTCGAAAATGTGCACATAATTGTACGAAAAGTACTAAATGGTACTAAATTGGGTATTGGGTGAAGGAATAGAGCTAGAATACCGAAATTTGATATTTAAGTCATTGTTAGTGTCTGTGGTTAAGAAATGGAGGTGGTTTAAGAAATGTGTACCATAATTGATATTATGAAAAGTACAAAGTTGTACTTTATTATATAATGGGTTAAGGGATAGAGATACAATTCTGAAATTTTATATTTAGGTAACTAAGGTTGATATATGAAGGTGGTTTGCAAAGGCGTCCCATATTTCTACGAAAAATACTAAAAGGCACTATATTGCGTATTGGGTTAAGGGATATAGCTGGAAACCTCAAATTTGATAATTGGTTCTCTATTGGTATCTGGAATTGAGATATGGAATTTATTTTGGAAATACGCACTAAAATTGTCCGAAAAGTACTAAGTGGTACTAAATTTGATATAGGGATCCTCAACTTTGATATTAGATTCTCTGTTGGTACCTGTAATTGAGATATGTAGATGATGTTGGAAATGTGTACCACAATTGTACTAAAAGTACTGAATTTGGTATTGGCTGAAGGAATAGATCTGGCATCGTGAAAGTTGATATAGATGTCACTATTGGTGTCCGTGGTTAAGATATGCAGGTGACTTAGGGAATGTGTACTATAATTGTTCGAAAAGTACTAAATGGTATTGAATTGGGTATTGGGTGAAGAAATAGAGCTGAAATTCCGAAAGTTGGTATTGAGTTATCTGGTGGCAGTTTTGCAAATTCGTACCTTTATTGAATCCTTGAATCCTATTTTTTTATGGAGAGGGGTTTGTAAAAGCGTAGTTCGAAAAGTACTAAATTGAACTATATTTGGGATTGAATGAAGAGGTAGAACTGAAACCGTGAACTGTGGGTGTCTAGAATTAAAATAGGTTTTGCAAATGAGTACTAAAATTATCCGAAAAGTACTAAACGGTACTAATTTTTAATATACAAACTAAATGTTACTAAATTTGCTATTGGGTGAAGGAATCGACTTTTCAAATTCTTAAATTTTATATTGAGGCCATTGTTGGTTCCTGGTGTTTACATTCTGGAGTTTTGGACAGAAAATTTGGATGTGGAAGGCTAATATTTTCCTGTCATTCTTTCCGAAATATAAAACCTTGACAGTCGGGAAATTTAGTACGATGTATGGAGTTTGGATTGAAAAATTTTGTCAAACTGATCTAATTGTACATTTTGAGTACTAAAAAGACCTAATACGAACTGCTATACCACGTTGTGGTATAGCCCTCATATAAAGGTACCTCCCGATATTTAGTATTTTAGTTTTTTTACCACATTTTTTCACGGATTTGTCTGAAAATCGGTATTTGTTGGTCATAATGGGTTCCAGCTCCGGTGGCGAAACATTGTAATTATAGGTCCACGTTTTGGTATAGCCCCCATATAACGGTACCTCCCGATATTCGGTAATTTGATGATTTTTGCCACATTTTTTCAGGGATTTGTTCGAAAATTGGTATTTGTTGGTCATAATTGGTTCCAGCTTCGGTGGCGAAACATTGCATGCATGGGTCCATGATTTGATATAGCCCCCATATAACAGTACCTCCCGATATTCGGTATTTTGATGGTTTTTGCCACATTTTTTCACTGATTTGTCTAAAAATTGGTATTTGTGGGTCATAATGGGTTCCAGCTCCGGTGGCGAAACATTGTAATTATAGGTCCACGTTTTGGTATAGCCCCCATATAACGGTACCTCCCCATAATCGGCATTTTAATGGTTTTTGCCACATTTCTTTTAATGTTTCTTTTACCCTAAGGTGGAGGGTATTAAAAGTTTGGCCCGGCCGAACTTAATGTTTTTTTTACTTGTTTTAAGTTTGAAGAGAGTTTGGCGTCAATCTTGAAATTTTTAAACTAATATTTAAGAATTGTTTTAGAAGTGAACTAAAATAGTTTTTGTTATTCGATTTCTTCCTTCCTTTCCCACTAGAAGTTTTCAATTGATTTTTATGACACTCTCTTCTTCATCTTCATCATCTCCATCTTCTAACATGATCGATTGCAACCAAAATTTATTGCCATCATACAAATTTATTGAGATTGTCATTCATGGAAGACTAATGAGTTTTGTTGCATAAATGCCAAAAAACTAGCATCCAGATCAGACCCAGCTTGTTAGCCAACCAAACAATCAACCAACCATAACTTTGTGGTGGGGCCGTTTTGTAAGCCAATAAAGTAACGGCTTTTTGTTAATTACAACTTCTTTTACAACAACCATGCAGATAAAATGCGGTCTGACACGACTTATTGGAGAGAGAACAGCATCAAAAGATGTTGGCAGCTGGTCGAGACTAAAAAGAGGTTGGAGAATGAACATTTTTCATCTCTAGTTTGAAAAAAAAAAAAAAAAAACAAAACAAAGCCTTCCTTAATAATTTGCAATTCTGGTTTTTGATGTCATCTCTTTTGACAGACTGTGAGAGATTTTGATTTAATATTTGGAGAATTTTTGTAGTGATGTGGTCTTTTTTTGAATTGTTAAGATTTTCTCTAATTTATTTTTTTTCTTCCTTTTTTCAGGTATGTACACATTTTATAGATGAAAACTTATAATAGTAAGTATGATGGAAATAAATATATCTTACATATCTTTTTTTCGATTTTATTTATATCTATTTGAAAATTTTAAGGTATTTCTAAGTATAAACAAAACTGTCCCCGTAACATTAGATTATTTTCTGTAGGAAAAAATAAGTTATCAGTATCTAAATATTTTTTTTCCACAAAAAACGGAGCTCTGAGAATTTTTTTTACAAAAAAATCTCCTATGGCTGAGAAATTTTGTATAGGAAAAAATATGTCGTCAGTGTCTAAGGATTTTTTCTATGGAGAAAAATCCGTCCTTTTTGTCTGACAATTTTATTTTCTATAAAATGTGAGAGATCGGTAATTTTGTTCTATAAAAATAATCAGTCAGTTTCTGAGGGATTTTCTTTAGAAGCCCACGGTCCTCAAAGTCTGAAAAATAATTTTTCTATGAAAATTGATTAAAAAGTATCAGTCGGACCCACGGCCCTCAAGGTCTGAAAAAATATTTTTTTTATGAAAACAGATTAAAAAGAATCTGTCGGTTTTGGCCACACATGTATATCCTGACTCAATGTTCGTTTATTAAAATATATTTTAACTTTCGTTATGATTACTTAAACTACAGGGTGAGATAAAAAAACTGCAACAAGGTCAAACGCCATAATTTTTACATTTTTTTTTTAAATTTTATTGAATGAAAGCAAACAATGTCGGAAATAGCATCAAATTTTAGAATAAGTTTAAATTTGCACGAATTGGTCACCGTTTGCACTAAATATGGCCTTCAAACGGTCAATGAAACCGTCACACGCTGCCCGAATATTGCTCTGCGGTATTTTGGCCCATTTCCTCTTGCCGGAGGTTATCGACACATTGGTGTTTTTTAGTGCCACCTTGCTTTCCAAAATACTCCTGACACAATAGTCCAACGGATTGGTATCCGGAGATTTTGGTGGCCATTATGCGCTGCATATGAAGCTAGGAACCTCATTTTGTAACCATTTTTGGGTGCTGAGTCCTATTGGAATGTCCATTGTCTGCGGCCAACATAAGTACCATTTAGTAATTTTTGTACAATTATAGGACGGATTTCCAACCCACCGCCCAATCTCAAATACATAGTATGTCCAGGCTACACTTGAACAGCGACGCTAATATCAAATTTAAGATTTCAAATACTCTATGATCACCCAATACCAAATTGTACCAAATATAGTACTACTTAGTACTTTTCGTGCACTTGTAGTACAAATTTTCAAATCTACCTCTTTATCACAAACCTACAACCAATGGGGATCTCAATACCAAATTTCATAAATTGCAGGCTTTTCCCTCATCCAAAACCAATTTTAGTACCATTAAGTACTTTTCGTACAATTATAGGACGCATTTCCAAACCACAGCAAAATCAAATACACGGATCAGTAATCAGTGATATCATCAGTCATCTAAATCATCAAATTTCAGAATTTTATCTCTATTCCTTCAGCTAATTCCAAATATAGTATCATTTAGTACTCTTCGTACAAATATAGTAAACATTTCGGAAACCACCTCCATATGTCCAGGCTACACTTGAACAACGACGCTAATACCAAATTTCAGATTGCAAGCACTATCTGTTCTCCCAATACCAAATTGTACCAAATATAGTACTATTTAATACATTTCGTGCACTTGTAGTACAAATTTCCAAATCTATCACTTTATCACAAACCTACCACCAACAGGGACCCCAGTGCAAGATTTCAAGATGCCAGCTTCATCCGTTCACCCTAAGCCCAACTGATCCAAATTTAGTACCATTTAGTGCAGTTCGCATACTAAGTACACATTTCCAAAACCGTCTTCATATATCTAACTTACAACCTTGATTCTCCATCCGTTCACATAGTACCAAATGGTACCATTTTAAATTTTTTCGTAACCTCAAAGTTCGAATTTCCAAAAAAAAACCTTTGGTACATGCAGACTTCATCAGTGTCTCTCATCCCAAATTTCAAAATTCTCTCCTTTGATTTTTTTCTGAGGATTTTTTTTGTTTTACAGAATAAAATCGGTCCTTAGCTTCTTAAGTTTTTTTTGTTATTTAGAAAAAATCGACGCTGCGGAATTTTCGATTTCTGAGGATTTTTTTTCTATAAAAAAAGTCGGTTCCCAGAGACTAGGAAAAAAATCGGTCCTTTTTGTCTGAGATTTTTTTATTTATAGAAAAAAATGTCTCAATGTTTCATAAAGTTCTGTTTTATAGAAAAAACGTACCTTCAAAGTTTGGGGTATTCTTTCTTAAATAAAAATATCGATCCTCGATGCCTCGGAATGTTTCTAAAAAGGCAGTCTTTCCTCAGCTACAAAGGGTTTCTTCTATAGAAATGCGGGCTTCAGTGTGTAAGTTTTTTTTTTTTTATAGAAAAATCGGATTTTTTTCTATAATCGTTCCTCAATGCCTAGGGTTTCAATTTCTATAGGAAATTTGCCTGGAATTTTTTTTTGTTTTATAGAAAAAAAAAAACGACCTTCAACATTTAAAGTATTCTTTCTTAATTAAAAATTTCGATCCTCAGTGCCTCCTCAGATTCAGAGGGTTTTTTCTATAGAAATGCGGGCCTCAGTGCGAAAGAATTTTTTATAGAAAAAATCGGATTTTTTTCTTTAGAAAAAAAATCGCTCCTCAATGCCTAGGTATTTAATTTCGATAGGGAATTTCCCCGAATTTTTGTTAAAACAAATCTTTCCTTTCCACATAAAAAATTTCTCTCTTTAGTCGTAGCCACAAAAAACAAGTGTTCACAACTCATGCACTCTAATAAATGAGCCTCCTAAGCTATAACGATCACACCCAATTTTACATCTCCCCTTCTTCGTTTGTTAATTTGGTTTTCGAACATGTGTGAAAAATTTGCAAGGGTATGGCCATTTATTGGCGATGCTGTCGTTCGTTTTTTGTGTTGAGTTGAATTATGTTGAGAATACGAAACAATGGCGTGAGGCGAATTATGGCATCGAACAAAAGGCAAAAAAAAAAAAAAAAGAAACAAAGGTCATGACGTACACTCTGCAACAATGTCACTGCCGCAAACTGTCAAAAGCATAAAATATTTCATGCATGCACACACACACACGTAGATATACAATTTTAGGATCTTTCCTCTCCTTCACTGCAGGCTTTGAATATTTATGACATTTCAAAAAAAAAAAAAATTACACCGAATAGGATCCCATAATAATGTTGTTGTTTTTTTTTTTTTTTTTTTTTTTTTTTTTTTTTTTTTTTTCTGCCCTACCATAATGAGCTGCGTTCGGCGATGACAAACATTGGGTGTTAGCTTGTTGCGCTGACAGGCGCCTTTGTCATCATCTGCTGTTGCATAAATGTGTGCTGCATAACGTCATGGCATGGCAGGGGTTTGTCATAACTTTTTTACAAAATTAGCAATATTTTTTTAAAGAAAAAAAAATAATTTAAAAAAAATTGTGTTTACACATCATGGTCAGCCAGCCAGCCAGACCCTGAGCGACCAACGAGAAATGTAAAAACACTGTCAATTTATAATTTGTTTGCGTGCTGCCGATGTTTGTTTATTTTTTTGTTTCCACATTCTGACCAAATAAGCGACCATTAATGCAATGAAGCCATCACCCGTCAGCCGCCTTCAATCAAGAAGTCAAGAACCCCTTCCGCTGGCTGACTGCCCGGCAGACGAATGCAGTTCAGTGGCATTAATTTGTTTTCCCTTAACGGCCACCATCGTTCGCCACCACAACTGGCGCTGGGGCGGTGTGTCAATGAACTTTGCCTCGGTTGGCGTTTGGATGTAATTATTGATTGGTTGGCCCCATAAGCTTCTCAACAGAGAATCAGTGGTGGTACCACCACTAGGTAAGGTAGATGTTCCCAAAAGACTTTTGTTGTGGACTGCTGCATCTACTGGGAAAGGCAAAGAAAAATAATTTGTTTTCCGTTGTTGAAATAATTGGGTACCGTAAAAAATATTTGGAAATTGTTTTCCAAATGGTCCAACAATACTTTAAAAGTCCACAATTTTAGGTTTAGCTATAACCTTTGAAAATAGTTTTAAAAAATTTCATGATTGAAGGGCTGATGGTAATTTTAATAATACCCTCCATTGCATAAGGGCCACTCTAAAAACTTAGTTAAAAAATATTTCTCAAAATTCTTCAGAGCTAAAAATTGGTCCTTGAAACATATATTTTCTTAGGAATCCTCAATTATAGCTCCGAAGAACCCTTACAAATATTTTCCATGATTATAGCGCATATGGACCTCTAAAAAATATCCTTTAAAATCGACAATGCATAAATGACTTGAATTTTTAAAATTAGTCTTTGAAGGTCTCTATCTATAGCCATAAAACTTGGGTCTGGCCATGAAACTTAGATTTTTTGAATACATTTTCAATCTGCTCAAAGCAACAAAAGTTAGATTAATTTTTTTTTTCAAGGCCCAATAGAGCCTTCCAAATGGTTCTTGACATAAACGTTTCTTAAAATCCACAAAGATAGCCCTAAAGACCCCTTAAACAAATTTATAAAATTTCATCATTGTTGCCCAGATGGACATTCAGGAAATATCCTTAAAAAAATCCACCATTCATAAATAACTTGGATTTTTAAATTTGCTTTCGAGGACCATTAGAGCCTTTAAAAAATATTTTTTGCAAGAACCATCAGAGCCACAAAAATTGGATTTTTTCAAATGTCCTTGAAATATATATGTATATTGTTAGAAATCCTCAATTATAGCTCCGATGACCCCTTACAAATAAACTTAAAATTCCATGATTATAACGCAGATGGACCTTTAAAAATATCCTTACATTTCATAAATTCCTTACCATTCATAAATAACGCGCATTTTTAAAACTTGTCTTCCAAGGACCTTCAGAGCCACAAAACTTGTATTTAAAAATATAAATATATTTTTCAAGGACCACCGGAGCCATGCAACTTGAATTTTTTTGTAGATTATTTTTTAACGATACTCAAAGCAACAAAAGTTAGGTTTTAAAAAATATATTTTTTTAGGACCAATAGATCTGCAAAATGGTTCTAGAAATAAATATTGCTTAAAATCCACAATTATAGATCTGAATGCCCCTTAAAAATACAGGGCGTATTTGTTGAATGGAATATTGCGATATGTTCAGCTCACGAGCCATTTTTCGGCCACAGCATCGAGGGTTTCGATCAAGTCGCTTCTTTACTTTTCTTTCTCGAATTTTGCATGAAGAAATCACATTTAAAACTTTGAGGGTCTTCCTTTTTTAGATCTGTACTAGGACTTCTGAGGGTCTTTAAAAAACTCGTCTCCAAATTCAAGTTTTTAGATCGAAGAGGCCTTGAAAGACTACTCTTTAAATTGTGACATATCTATCTCCAATGGAGCTTCAAAAATTATTCGTTAAAGTTCCGCAATTGAAGTTGCGATTGTCCCCAAATATTTTTACAAAATGCTCTTATTTCCTACAATTTATCATTGTTCTTGAAAGGTCCGTAATTGCAGTTCTGATTGACATAGAGAACAATCTGATCGTCTTTAACAAAATTACGTTTCAATTCACATTTGTATCTTATTTTGTCCTTGAAGAAATATTCTTTAAGAACAACACGATTGTTCATCTAATGGTGGTGAAAAAAACTATCCTTCAAACTCCATAATTATAGCTCGAAAGCCTTTTTACAGAAGAAATCCTCAGTTCCTGCAGATCGGATTTTTTTTTAATAATTACTGGCTTTTGTAGAAATATTAAAAAAGTACTCGGTCATGGGTTGTTTTTTCTGTAGGAAAATTTTTCGGTGAAAGGATACACTTTTTTTTAAAGAAAAGACATCCTTAGTTCCCAAGACAATTGAATTATCTCCACATAAGAAGTAATTAATTTTTATAAAAAATTGTTTTTTTATTCGAGTTTAAATATTAAACTCACAATTCTCATTATGTTATGAACTATTAACTAATCCTCTTAGTGAGAGATACCAGTGTGTTCCTTGATCCATTCCAAGTAGCTGGTGACACGGGTGAAGGCAGCTGGGTAGCCCTTTTCGCAACCGGCAGCCGAACCGAAGGAAGTCAAACCAATTTGGACACTGTTGGATTTCAAGACCAATGGGCCGCCAGAGTCACCGTTGCAGGTCGAGACACCATCGGGAGTGGAGACACAGATGTTGGAGGCAGTGACGGTGGTACCGAAGGTGGCCTTGCAAACGGTGTTGGTGATGACCTTCATTTCGGCGTATTGCAAGTGAGTGGCGACACCTGAGGCAGAGTCGGAGGTACGGCCCCAACCGGAAGCGATGACGGTATCACCGGCATAGGTGGAGTAAGAGCTGGCAATGGCGGGCAATTTAACGGCCTTGATCTTGCTGGTGTAGGTGACGGAGGGGATCTTGATCAAAGAGATGTCGTTCTTCAAAGTCTTGCTGTTCCAGTCGGCGTGGATGATGATATCGTCCTTGGTGACCTTGTGGGTGACTTCGGCGGAGGTACGAACGGTGGCGCCCAAGTAGACGGTGATGGAGGAGATACTATAGGGCAAAAAAGAAAGAAATTAATTAAAAATCTTTAAAAAATGTTTTTTTTTAATTACTTACCCATCGGTACAGTGAGCAGCAGTCAAAACCCATTGGGAACCAATCAAGGAACCACCGCACCAGGCCGAAGACAAGGCGTTAACCTTCAAGGAAAGACCAACTTGGTAGGGGAATTGGCCAACGGCGGCATCATGACCATTGGTAATACGGCCCTCGGTATCAACCAAGATGTCTCGGGGTTCAATGGCGGCCCCAGAGACGGTGGCCAAAGCCAAAGCGAAAACAATTAAGAATTTCATATTTTTCGAACAGCGAAATACGAACTGATTTTCGCCCATATTCTGGGGTGGGTTTTATACTAAAAAAATTACCACATATTGTGCCACTTGAAAAAAACTTGCTACTTTTTTTTGGATGATAAGATATGATTTTAGGCCGAATGGCGTGGGTAATAGTTCAATTTGTTTTTATTCATTTCCTTTTTTCAATGAAGATCCTATCTTTAATTATCACTGGGCATTGTTGTAAAAATTTCCAATCGATTTGGTTTTAACTGGAATTTTTAGAATTATCTTGTCTTAACTTTTCCAAAACCATCAAAAAAGCGTGGCCTGTTGTAATTGGCAAATATTGTTTTTTATAAATAATAGAACGTAGAAGGTAGCGGTTTATTATGCAAGTGTTATTTTATGATTATTTGCAATGTCATAAAACATAGAATTTAGACCGCTACTTGGAATTTGAAATATCAGCAGAAAATTCTGAAAAAATATTCCTAAACATCGCCCAAAAAATAGCCAACAATCTTTTACTTTGGTGGTTCCTCAACCTCTTTTTAAATCCATGGAGAATTTTTAAAGACCTGAAATGGGTCAATTAACGTGGATTTTTTAAAGAATTATTAAAGACCTGAAATTGGGCAATAAACGTGGATTTTTTTAAGAATTGTTAAAGACCTGAAATAGGTCAATATATGTGGATTTTTCAAAGATTTTTAAAGACCTGAAATGGGTCAATTAACGTGGATTTTTTAAAGAATCTTTAAAGACCTGAAATGGGTCAATTAACGTGGATTTTTTAAAGAATCTTTAAAGACCTGAAATGGGTCAATAAACGTGGATTTTTTAAAGAATCTTCAAAGACCTGAAATGGGTCAATAAACGTGGATTTTTTAAAGAATCTTTAAAGACCTGAAATGGGTCAATAAACGTGGATTTTTTAAAGAATCTTTAAAGACCTAAAATGGGTCAATAAACGTGGATTTTTTAAAGAATCTTTAAAGACCTGAAATGGGTCAATAAACGTGGATTTTTTAAAGAATCTTTAAAGACCTGAAATGGGTCAATAAACGTGGATTTTTAAAGAAATGTTAAAGACCTGAAATGGGTCAATAAACGTGGATTTTTTAAAGAATCTTTAAAAACCTGAAATGGGTCGATAAACGTGGATTTTTTTAAGAATTTTTAAAGACCTAAAATATTGGTCAATGAACGTGGATTTTTTAAGAATCTTTAAAGACCTGAAATGGGTCAATAAACGTGGATTTTTTAAGAATTTTTAAAGACCTAAAATATTGGTCAATGAACGTGGATTTTTTAAGAATCTTTAAAGACCTGAAATGGGTCAATAAACGTGGATTTTTAAAGAAATGTTAAAGACCTGAAATGGGTCAACAAACGTGGATTTTTTAAAGAAATGTTAAAGACCTGAAATGGGTCAACAAACGTGGATTTTTTAAAGAATCTTTAAAGACCTAAAATATTGGTCAATGAACGTGGATTTTTTAAAGAATTTTTGAAGACCTGAAAATAAACGTGGATTTTTTAAAGAATTTTTAAAGACCTGAAAATAAACGTGGATTTTTTAAAGAATTTTTAAAGACCTGAAAATAAACGTGGATTTTTTAAAGAATTTTTAAAGACCTGAAAATAAACGTGGATTTTTTAAAGAATTTTTAAAGACCTGAAAATAAACGTGGATTTTTTAAAGAATTTTTAAAGACCTGAAAATAAACGTGGATTTTTTAAAGAATTTTTAAAGACCTGAAAGTAAACGTGGATTTTTTAAAGAATTTTTAAAGACCTGAAAATAAACGTGGATTTTTTAAAGAATTTTTAAAGACCTGAAAATAAACGTGGATTTTTTAAAGAATTTTTAAAGACCTGAAAATAAACTTGGATTTTTTAAAGAATTTTTAAAGACCTGAAAATAAACTTGGATTTTTTAAAGAATTTTTAAAGACCTGAAAATAAACGTGGATTTTTTAAAGACCTGAAAATAAACGTGGATTTTTTAAAGACCTGAAAATAAACGTGGATTTTTTAAAGAATTTTTAAAGACCTGAAAATAAACGTGGATTTTTTAAAGAATTTTTAAAGACCTGAAAATAAACGTGGATTTTTTAAAGACCTGAAAATAAACGTGGATTTTTTAAAGACCTGAAAATAAACGTGGATTTTTTAAAGAATTTTTAAAGACCTGAAATGGGTCAATAAACGTGGATTTTTTAAAGAATTTTTAAAGACCTGAAATGGGTCAATAAACGTGGATTTTTTAAAGAATTTTTAAAGACCTGAAATGGGTCAATAAACGTGGATTTTTTAAAGAATTTTTAAAGACCTGAAATGGGTCAATAAACGTGGATTTTTTAAAGAATTTTTAAAGACCTGAAATGGGTCAATAAACGTGGATTTTTTAAAGAATTTTTAAAGACCTGAAATGGGTCAATAAACTTGAATTTTTTGAAGAATTTTGAAAGACCTGAAAAGGGTCAATAAACGTGGATTTTTTAAAGAATTTTTAATGACCTGAAATGGATCAATAAACGTGGATTTTTTAAAGAATTTTTAAAGACCTGAAATGGGTCAATAAACGTGGATTTTTTAAAGAATTTTTAAAGACCTGAAATGGGTCAATAAACGTGGATTTTTTAAAGAATTTTTAAAGACCTGAAATGGGTCAATAAACGTGGATTTTTTAAAGAATTTTTAAAGACCTGAAATGGGTCAATAAACGTGGATTTTTTAAAGAATTTTTAAAGACCTGAAATGGGTCAATAAACGTGGATTTTTTAAAGAATTTTTAAAGACCTGTAATGGGTCAATAAACGTGGTTTTTTTAAGGATTTTTTAAAGACCTGAAATGGGTCAATAAACGTGGATTTTTTAAAGAATTTTTAAAGACCTGAAATGGGTCAATAAACGTGGATTTTTTAAAGAATTTGTAAAGACCTGAAATGGGTCAATAAACGTGGATTTTTTAAAGAATTTTTAAAGACCTGAAATGGATCAATAAACGTGGATTTTTTAAAGAATTTTTAAAGACCTGAAATGGGTCAATAAACGTGGATTTTTTAAAGAATTTTTAAAGACCTGAAATGGGTCAATAAACGTGGATTTTTTAAAGAATTTTTAAAGACCTGAAATGGGTCAATAAACGTGGATTTTTTAAAGAATTTTTAAAGACCTGAAATGGGTCAATAAACGTGGATTTTTTAAAGAATTTTTAAAGACCTGAAATGGGTCAATAAACGTGGATTTTTTAAAGAATTTTTAAAGACCTGAAATGGGTCAATAAACGTGAATTTTTTAAAGAATTTTTAATGACATGAAATGGGTCAATAAACGTGGATTTTTTTAAAGAATTTTTAAAGACCTGAAATGGGTCAATAAACGTGGATTTTTTAAAGAATTTTTAAAGACCTGAAATGGGTCAATAAACGTGGATTTTTTAAAGAATTTTTGAAGACCTGAAATGGGTCAATAAACGTGGATTTTTTAAAGAATTTTTAAAGACCTGAAATGGGTCAATAAACGTGGATTTTTTAAAGAATTTTTAAAGACCTGAAATTGGCCAATAAACGTGGATTTTTTAAAGAATTTTTAAAGACCTGAATAAACGCGGATTTTTTAAAGAATTTTTAAAGACCTGAATAAACGCGGATTTTTTAAAGAATTTTTAAAGACCTGAATAAACGCGGATTTTTTAAAGTATTTTTAAAGACCTGAATAAACGCGGATTTTTTAAAGACCTGAAATGGGTCAATTAACGTGTATTTCTTAAAGAATTTTTAAAGACCTGAAATGGACCAATAAACGTGGATTTTTTAAAGAATTTTTAAAGACCTGAAATGGGTCAATAAACGTGGATTTTTTAAAGAATTTTTAAAGACCTGAAATGGGTCAATAAACGTGGATTTTTTAAAGACCTGAAATGGGCCAATACACGTGGATTTTTTAAAGAATTTTTAAAGACCTGAAATGGGTCAATAAACTTGGATTTTTTAAAGAATTTTTAAAGATCTGAAATGGGTCAATAAACATGGATTTTTTAAAGAATTTTTAAAGACCTGAAATGGGTCAATAAACGTGGATTTTTTAAAGAAGTTTTAAAGACCTGGAATGGGTCAATTAACGTGGATTTTTTCAAAGCTTTTTTAAAGACCTGAAATGGGTCAATTAACGTGGATTTTTTAAAGAATTTTTAAAGACCTGAAATGGGTCAATAAACGTGGATTTTTTAAAGACCTGAAATGGGCCAATACACGTGGATTTTTTAAAGACCTGAAATGGGCCAATACACGTGGATTTTCTAAAGAATTTTTAAAGACCTGAATAAACGTGGATTTTTTAAAGAATTTTTAATGACCTGAATAAACGTGGATTTTTTAAAGACCTGAAATGGGCCAATACACGTGGATTTTTTAAAGAATTTTTAAAGACCTGAATAAACGTGGATTTTTTAAAGAATTTTTAAAGACCTGAATAAACGTGGATTTTTTAAAGACCTGAAATGGGCCAATACACGTGGATTTTTTAAAGAATTTTTAAAGACCTGAATAAACGTGGATTTTTTAAAGAATTTTTAAAGACCTGAATAAACGTGGATTTTTTAAAGAATTTTTAAAGACCTGAATAAACGTGGATTTTTTAAAGAATTTTTAAAGACCTGAATAAACGTGGATTTTTTAAAGAATTTTTAAAGGCCTGAATAAACGTGGATTTTTTAAAGAATTTTTAAAGACCTGAATAAACGTGGATTTTTTAAAGAATTTTTAAAGACCTGAATAAACGTGGATTTTTTAAAGAATTTTTAAAGACCTGAATAAACGTGGATTTTTTAAAGAATTTTTAAAGGCCTGAATAAACGTGGATTTTTTAAAGAATTTTTAAAGACCTGAATAAACGTGGATTTTTTAAAGAATTTTTAAAGACCTGAATAAACGTGGATTTTTTAAAGAATTTTTAAAGACCTGAATAAACGTGGATTTTTTAAAGAATTTTTAAAGACCTGAATAAACGTGGATTTTTTAAAGAATTTTTAAAGACCTGAATAAACGTGGATTTTTTAAAGAATTTTTAAAGACCTGAATAAACGTGGATTTTTTAAAGAATTTTTAAAGACCTGAATAAACGTGGATTTTTTAAAGAATTTTTAAAGACCTGAATAAACGTGGATTTTTTAAAGAATTTTTAAAGACCTGAATAAACGTGGATTTTTTAAAGAATTGTTAAAGACCTGAATAAACGTGGATTTTTTAAAGAATTTTTAAAGACCTGAATAAACGTGGATTTTTTAAAGAATTTTTAAAGACCTGAATAAACGTGGATTTTTTAAAGAATTTTTAAAGACCTGAATAAACGTGGATTTTTTAAAGAATTTTTAAAGGCCTGAATAAACGTGGATTTTTTAAAGAATTTTTAAAGACCTGAATAAACGTGGATTTTTTAAAGAATTTTTGAAGACCTGAATAAACGTGGATTTTTTAAAGAATTTTTAAAGACCTGAATAAACGTGGATTTTTTAAAGAATTTTTAAAGACCTGAATAAACGTGGATTTTTTAAAGAATTTTTAAAGACCTGAATAAACGTGGATTTTTTAAAGAATTTTTAAAGACCTGAATAAACGTGGATTTTTTAAAGAATTTTTAAAGACCTGAATAAACGTGGATTTTTTAAAGAATTTTTAAAGACCTGAATAAACGTGGATTTTTTAAAGAATTTTTAAAGACCTGAATAAACGTGGATTTTTTAAAGAATTTTTAAAGACCTGAATAAACGTGGATTTTTTAAAGAATTTTTAAAGACCTGAATAAACGTGGATTTTTTAAAGAATTTTCCAGACCCAAAAATCTACAATAATTGGTCTTGGACTCCTTAAAAAAATATTTTTAATCCACCCACAACTATTAATCTATTGGTCCTCGAAAGAAATATAAAAAAATCCAACCAGTATTGCCCTGGAAGTGCTGCAACAAAGTCAAAACCCTTTTTTTAAATTTTATTAAATGAAAGCAAAAAATGTCGGAAACAGCATCAAACTTTAGAATGACTAAGTTCAGATTTGTTCGAATTGGTCAACTTTGGTACGAATTATGTCCTTCAAACGGCCAATGAAACCGTCACACGCTGCCCTAATGTTGTTCTGCGGTATTTTGGCCCATTCCCGGCGAAGCGCTTGCTTGAGGTGATCGAGACTTCGGCTGTTATGGCGGCCCACACCATCACCATGGCCTTGATGTCGTTTGAGATCTGGTGGCCAACCGCAGGTGCACATTTTCAGCTGACCTCTTTGGCAAGTAAACACGATCATTTTGTTTATTTACAAACTGCTGGACAACGAATGTTTTCTCATCGGAGACGGAGAAAACCAAATTCGGCAGTTCACCCTCTTTAGTTTTTTGGGTCTATTTTCTTTCAGTTGCGGTGTAAGTTCTTGCACTTTTTGGAATTTCAATGTCTTTACCCGGAGCTCATTTTTAAATTTTTGCCGAATGGAATATTGCGATATGTTCCCTAAATATGGTAAAAACTTTACCTTGACAGATCTACTAATCCTTGACGATTTTAAAAAATTCCTGGAATATTGTTCTGCTTCAAGGTACGATATTTTATAATTAATAAAAAATTACGTCAAAAAAGCGTGGGTTGAGCTGATTACGCTAATCTCCTTCAAGGTATTTCAAAAAACCCCATCCGCTTAGATATCAGTGGAAAACATTAAATATGTTTTAGCTGGTCATCATCTCTTTTGTAGCCACTATCAAATCACTTGTGTCCAATTGTATGTGACGACAAGTATGATAGGATCTCCTAGGTAATCTAAAGTCAATGGGTATATCTTATCAAAAAAATTGTCACACCTCCACGGGAAGTTGACTATAAATAAAGCCCTGCCAGGCCAGGTCAACCATCAGTTGTTTCCTCGTTTCGGCAACATGAAATTCTTGATTGTTTTCGCTTTGGCCTTGGCCACCGCCTCCGCTGGCGTCATTGAACCCCGCGACATCTTGGTCGATACCGAGGGCCGTATTACCAATGGTCGTGATGCCGCCGTTGGCCAATTCCCCTATCAAGTTGGTCTTTCCTTGAAAGTTAGCTCCACCTCCTCCTCCTGGTGCGGTGGTTCCTTGATTGGCAACCGTTGGGTTTTGACTGCTGCTCACTGTACCGATGGGTAAATAATCTATTAAGTGACAAGCTTTTGAATGGTATTAATTGATTTCCTTCTGTAGTATCTCCTCTATCACCGTCTACTTGGGCGCCACTGTTCGCACTTCTCCCGAAGTCACCCACACCGTTAGCAAGAGCGATGTCATCATCCACGCCAATTGGAACAGCAAGACCTTGAAGAACGACATCTCCTTGATCAAGATCCCCTCCGTCACCTACACCAGCAAGATCAAGGCCGTTAAATTGCCCGCCATTGCCAGCTCTTACTCCACCTATGCCGGTGATACCGCCGTCGCTTCCGGTTGGGGCCGTACCTCTGACTCCTCCTCTGCCGTTGCCAGCCACTTGAAATACGCCGACATGAAGGTCATCACCAACACCGTTTGCAAGGCCACCTTCGGTACCACCATCACCGACTCGAACATTTGCGTCTCCACTCCCAACGGTGTTTCCACCTGCAACGGTGACTCTGGCGGCCCATTGGTCTTGAAATCCAACAGCGTTCAAATCGGTTTGACTTCCTTCGGTTCGGCTGCCGGTTGCGAAAAGGGCTACCCAGCTGCCTTCACCCGTGTCACCAGCTACTTGAGCTGGATCAAGACCCACACTGGTATCTCCTATTAAGTGCGATACTTCGTGGTAATGAAATTGTGGGAATTTTTTTACGTTTCATGTTGAAACTTAAATAAAGTGTTAATATTTCATTCAAAACTATTTTGGAATTATTTGCCGAGTATGTGCCTTGGGAAGAAGGAAGTTGTTGATGCGTATTTTTTGAAAATATATTTCGAGAGAATTTTTTTAAAGGGTTGTCTGAGCTATCGATTATAGTTTTAGAATTTTTTGAAAACAGCTTAAATAGTCAGCCTTTTCAGTTGTCTTTTCCTTCTTTGAGGGATCATTGGAGCTATAATATTAGAATTTTTTTCCCGACCGAGCAAGCGCTTTTAAAAGCTATGGGGCTGGCAGAACAATATTCATACAAATTTTATTGACAGTTTTTTAATGATTTAAAAAAAACATCACTTTTTCATTTCGGAGGAGTAGCAGAGCAAATTTCAATTTTTTTACTCTCAGCCATGAGGCTATGGAGGGTACATATCATTTGAACAAAACGTGCCTCATCGAAATAACGATTTTAGACCCTAGGTCTTTTTAGACCAAATCCGTTTCAGGACATTTGGAGTCGATCTAGCGATGTCCGTCCGCCTGTCTGGCTGGCTGGCTGATGTGCACGATAACTCTCGAAGGGAGTATCCGATTTGATCCAAACTTAGTACATCGTAATATTATTGTCAAACTTAGATCGAGTTCGGAGATGGGCTATATCGATCCACTCCTTCTGGTACCAACCCCATAAAAAGTCGATATTTTCAAAAAAAAAAAAAAAACTTCACGGAAAGAGAAAGAATAATCCGATTTTGAATCCGATAAACATTTTGAATATCACTAGGGCTCATAAAAAGCTATTTTTTTTAAATATTTGTTAAAGGGCCATCCTTGCTATAGTCGTAGATTTTCTCTTGTATATTTTAGATTAAAATGGGCCATCCGAGCTATAATCGTGAGATCTGAATATTTTTTAAAAACCATTTGAGTTATTTGAGTTTCTAAGAATAATTTTTGAAGGACAAAAGGAGAATTTTTTAAAGGGCCTTCAGAGTTACACTTTTGCAAAATATCGAGAAATTCCCCAGGTCCAGGTGCAAACTATTATCGCGATGTTTTTAAATATATTTCCCGAGAAACTTGCGGAGCTAAAATTCCGTCTTTCACAAAACGTCAATTAATAATATTCCTAATCTCCATTCGTTTGAAAAATCGAAGAAACTCTCTTTTGTTAACTTCCTCTCTTTTGCCCTCATCAACATTTGAGATTATGTTTCATTCAACCATAACCACAACTTCTAACCCCACCTGGCTATATGAGAGGATACCACTTTTGGGGAAGCCTGTTTTGTGAAACAAATACCAAAATATATGTTACCACATCACATTGTTGGTAAATAAGTACCGGTTTGTTTAATGGGCTATAATTTGACCAAGTTTTGTTGTGCTTCTTCCTTTTCTTCCGCCCATGTGGCTTGTGCTTGGCCGCCACGGTTGAAAGGTAACAGGTGTACAACACATTGAATATGTGGCATCTTGTGTTCCACAACAATGACCGGATCAAATATCAACCAAAATATAGGCCTTTTCTACAAACGGTGTTGTGGCGAAGGGATGATGAGAATTCTACGAAAAAAAATGAGATGTTTTCTTTTGAGGAAAGATACCTCACTGCCATATCTTTTAAAGAAGATTTTCAAGTTTTCTCGCCGTGGAAGACCTCTTGAGAAGCTTTCGATATATAAAAGACATCGTAAAGGGTCCTTTATCTTAAGAAGTCTTTTAAAGGTCTCTTGAGAGGTCTTCTATATAAAGAAGACTTCTTAGAGGCCTAGGAGACCTCTTGAAAAGCCTTCTATCCATAGGATACCTCCTGAGAGACCCTGTATCTAAAGAAGAGCTCTTGAAGAGGTTTGACAACACTTAACATCCCTCTTGAGGGTCCTTCTATTCACAAAGGCCTCCTATTTATCGAAGAACTACTGATTGGCCTTTCATCTATGGAAACCTATTGACAGGCCTTCTATCTATAGAAAACCCCTCGAAGAACTACTGATTGGTTCAAATAACACTTTCAAGTTTTCTTACTGTGGAAGACCTCTTGAGAAGCTTTCTATCTAGAGGTCTTCTTAAGGTAAAGGACCCTTTATGAGCTCTTCCACCTTAAGAAGATCTCTGGAAGTACTCTTTCTAAAAAATTCCTCTTGAGAGGACTTCTGCTTATAAAAAAGGGTCGTTCTCTCTTAAGAAGCCTTCTTTAGACGCCATCAGTTTTAGAAGGTGTCATGAGAGGCTCGTATATAAAAAAAGACATTTAAAGGCCTAAAAGACCTCTTGAAAAAACTTATATCCACATGGTGACCTTTTGAAAGGCCCTGTATTTAATAAAGACTTCCAGAGGGGCTTTCTAACACTTAGCATCCCTCCTAAGGGTCGTTCTATCTATCACAGACCTACTGATTGGTCTTTCATTCATGGAAACCTATTGAAAGGCCTTCCACCTACCGAAAACACCTTTGAGAAGTCCTCTATCTACAGAAGACAGCCCCTCTCACCATAGAAGTCGTCCTATGAAGCCTTCTTTATATGAAATTCCTCTTGAGATGGCTTTTATCTATAGAGAACTCTTCAGAGCCATTCTATCCATAGAAGAAATTTTAAAAGGCCTTTTATCTGAGAGACCTTCTATGTAGAGGTCTTTACAGATCTATCTATGGAATACCTCTAGGGAAACCTTTTTTGAAAAACCACATTCTCTATCGATAGAAGAGCTTTTGAGAGACGGTAGAAGACCTCTAGAGATCTATGGAAGACTTCCTGAGAGCTTTCCTATATACGGAATACCGTTCGAGGGTCCTTCTATCTGTAGAAGACATCCTGACGTCTTAAAGGGTTTTTTTTATCGTTAGAAGACTACATGATAGGCCTTCTGTCTGCGGTTCCCTATTTCTTTTCACATATTTAGTAGACTTCTTGAGAGGTATCGTTCTCTATAGAAATCTGGCGATGCCTTCTATGGTCCTCTTGAGAAGATCTATTTCTGTAGAAGACCTCTTGATATATATAGAGGACTTCCTATACACGAAATATCTCTTGAAAGATCTTCTATCTGTAGATGACATCTTGACTTCCTGAGGGGTTTCCTATCGTTAGAAGACCTCTTGGTGGGTCGGCTTTATATAGAGGAACACATGATTGGTCTTCCAACCGTGATTTCTTCTCTATTTTCACAGATTGAAGTGATCTCTGGGGGGAAGGGGGGTAGCCATATATAGGGTGATTTTTTAAGTCAATCAAAGAGGGCTCTTCTTTATTGAAATGAGTTTTAACACAGCTCAACAAAAAATAGCCTGAAGGCGGAAAATTGCACTATTTACGAGGTCAATTGACCGGTCCTGACTGTTTACTGAACTCGCCTTCCAAAAAGTCCATTGTTAAACGTGCTGTGGGTCATGTGACGCCGTCTTGTTGAAACCACATGTCGTGTCATCAAGCTCTTGCATTTAGGCAAAATTGTGGCAATGCGCGACAACTCCATTGAGCCAAGAATGAGCTTCGTCGCTGAATTGAAGAAGCGCGCGATGAAATTTCTTAACGGATCACGCATTTTGATATTGAAAATCAATGATTTGCAAACGTTCTTCGTTTCTAAGACCATTCATGGATTCAATTATAGATCAAACTGCAGATGTTTGAGAGTGAAGCAAAACACGAAACCAGCGTTGCCAAAAAGATAGTGACTAAATAATTACCCTTTATTGTTTTGTATTTATTCTATAATTTCCATCATTCCGAGAATCGAAAATTTACTTTCTTCTCAGATATTCCTCGTTCGCACATGCACACACTCACACTACCACACTTATTGCCAATGAAGCCATACATTAGTTGAACTTAGCTTAGTTCATTGCCTGAATTGCATTTCGAATGGGGGAGGGATGGGATCGATTTTAAGTGGTTTTATGGTATTATTCCACACTTTGGTTTCCACAAGGAAGTCAGTCAGGTTTTCTGGTTTTAACAAAGTATTTATTTAAATTATTTAAATGGCAGGATGAGAAGGGGATTTCATGCTTCTGGTTGAGGGGAAAATTTTTACATTATTGAAAACTTGATATAAATGAGTAACTATTCGAAATAATAGTGAATAGTGATGTTTTCATAAGTCTGGCTACAGCTGGAGAACTATTTTATGGTTATGGCCGATTTTGCTAAAATTCAGCTCAATGGGGTCTGAAATTAGAAGAAAATATACATGGGCGCTAGGGCGTAGAGAAAATGCCGGATCAAACTGTTTATAACCATTTTCTGAAAGCAATTGTCTAAAAATCCCCAAAATGTTGGGTCTCGGCATATGTCAAATGCCGTAAAAATACTCAATTATATCCTCACTTATTAGAAAAAAAATGGGGTTAAAATATTCAGAGAGGCATGTAGAATCCTCATATTGGTTCTATACCAAATAGTGTACCTTTACCAAACGATACGTAATGAGTATCCGAAACATCAAGTTTTACCTTATAGAAAATACTGAACATCGGGAGGTGCCATCATTTGAGGATAATAGCAAATGATGGAACAGTATAGTAACTTCCTTAGAGGAGGTGTAAAACTGCATCGGAATCTCTTAGAAATTGTGGATGGGAACTTAAATAAAGAGACGCAATTCGAGACATACTCTTACATCAGGTCTAGCCAAAAAGTGTATAATTTTCCATACCTTTCATTTTAGACACAATAATTGGCAGGTCAGTCTTTTGTCTGAAGGCAAGTCAAGTTCATGTTCGGTTCACAATATATACATCTAGCCCCCAAATAACGTTTCCCCCGATATTCGGTATTTTGATATTTGTAGGCAAAGTTTTCAATGAAATTGTCTAAAGAGAGTTCCTTCTGAGTACTTTACACCCTGGAAGAGTATTGTCTATACAGGGTGAGACAAAAAACTACAACAAATTCATATGCCATAATTTTTAAATTTTTTTTTTAAATTTTTTTGAATGAAAGCAAAAAAATGTCGGAAATAACGTTAAATTATAGATTAAGTTTAGGTTTGTTCGAATTTGTCACCTTTTGGCACGAATTATGGCCTTGAAACGGCCAATGAAACCGTCACACGCCGCCCGAATGTTGCTCTACGGTTTTTTGACCCATTCCCGGCGAAGCGCATGCTTGATGTGATCGATCGACATTTGGTATTTTTTAATGCCAAGCTTGCTTTCCAAAATACTCCAGACACAATAGTCTAATCGATTGGTATCCGGAGATTTTGGTGGCCATTGTGCTCTGGAAATAAAGCGAGTAACCTCATTTTGAAACCATTCTTGGGTGGCGGTGGCGTGCTGAGTCCTGTTGTAATGTCCAAGGTCTGCTGCCAAAATGTTTAGGTGCCCAAGGCTTTAATACACCCTCCTTAATATTTTCGCGATTATACTCGGCATTTATTCTGATGCCATGGTCGATTAATACGAGCGAAGAGCGAACATCGGCTGTTATGGCGGCCCACACCATCACCATGGCCGGCGCTTGAGTTCTGGAGGCCAACCGAAGGTGCACATTTTCAGCCGACCTCTTTTTCAGGTGACCACGATCATTTTGTTTGTTTACAAACTGCTGGACAACGAATGTTTCCTCATCGGAGACGGAGAAACCCAAATTCGGCAGTTCATCACTTTCGGCCAAGCGAAGCAACTCTTTAGCTCTTTTGAGTCTATGTTCTTTCTGTTGCGGTGTAAGTTCTTGCACTGTTTGGAATTTCAATGGCTTTAACCCGAGCTCAATTTTTAAAATTTGCCGAATGGAATATTGCGATACGTTCAGCTCACGAGCCATTTTTTGGCCACTGCGACGCGTGTTTCGATGAAGTCGCTTCTTTACTTTTCGAACCATTTCTGCTGATGTTGCTGTTTTCTTTCGTCCACTTCCTTGACGTCGGGCTACGCTACCAGTATCACGGTAACGCGCGATGGTACGAGACACAAAAAATTTATTCACATTTAAATGCTGGAGTGCTCTAACGATAGCCACCTGAGGTTTTCCATCCAAGTATAAGGAAATCACATTACCGCGCTTGAATTTCATTACGAATAACTTTTTTTCTGGAAAATTCTCACCAAAATGCTTTTTTACGCTGGTAAACAATATAATGAGCTGTCACTGGAATAATATTAACAGCTGTCGGACGAGTGGCTTAGAAATGACAGCAGTGTGAAGTTGGTTGTAGTTTTTTCATCTCACCGCCTGAATCCAATGACAGAAATTGTCTGTGTAGGTCCACGTCTTCGTATAGCCCCCATATAACTGCACCTTCCGATATTCGGTATTTTGATGATTTTAGCGTATTATTTACCGGAACTGTTTCAAATTCAGTATTTGGTATCTTTGTTTAGACCCCATATAGCGGCACCTGCCTATTTTCGGTATTTTGATGGTTTTAGCTACATTGTTCACCGGAATTGTTTCAAATTTGGTATTTGAAGTTCGTAATGGATATTACAGCCCATGAGAGAAAATTGTCTGTGGAGATCCACGTCTTCGTATGGCCCCCATATGTGGGTACCTCCCGATATTGGGTATTTTGATGATTTTAGCGACATTATTCACTGGAATTGTTTCAAATTCGGTATTTGAAGTTCGATATAGATACTACAGCCTATGACAAAAAAAAAAAAATTGTTCGTGGAGATCCACGTCTTCGTATAGCCCCCATATAAGGGTACCTCCCGATATTCGGTATTTTAATGCTTTTAGCGACATTATTCACCGGAATTGTTTCAAATTTGATAGTTTAAGTTCCTAATGGGTATTACATCCTGTGACAGAAAATTGTCTGTGCAGATCCATATCTTCGTATAGCCCCCATATGAGGGTACCTCCCGATATTCGGTATTTTGATGATTTTAGCGACATTATTCGCTGGAATTGTTTCAAATTTAGTATTTGAGGTTCGTAATGGATACTACAGTCCATGAGAGAAAATTGTCTGTGGAGATCCACGTCTTCGTATGGCCCCCATATGTGGGTACCTCCCGATATTCGGTGTTTTGGTGATTTAAGCGACATTTGTCAACGATTTTTTTTTTTCAAAATTTCCCATTTAAATATTCTAATGGCTTAAGAAAAAAAAATGGCTATGCAGGTCCACATCATCGTGTAGACCCAAATATAATGTCTACATTCGGTATTTTTATAATTTTTACAGAATTTTTAACGGATTTTATAATTTTTTTTCTTGAAAATTGCGAAATTCGTTCCAAATGGTAAAGGGTATTCAAAGTTCGGCCCGGCCTATCTTACAACTTGTTTACTTTGTTTTTCTTTGCCTTTAAATTCAACTGAGTTTTTCCTGTCATTATTTTGAGTTTTTCCGTTTTTTGTAGCGCAGTGTTCCTATCAATATTTACATTTGCACCAGACAAAGACTATACGGTTATAGTTTAGAACCACCCTGCGGATCCTCATTATGTCCCATGGATTTCTGGTGCAGTGTAACTATTCCCCATGGAACCATTATGAAAAATGATTACATTTTCTACACATAGAAGTGTAAAATCATTAATTAAAGTCTAGTCTAGGGTCAACTCCGATATTATAATAATCGAAGCACATATAAATACAAACACAAATACCTTTATGCATGCATCAGACCTACCTACAAAAAAGCATGAAAACACAACCTTAGAAAATCGATTTTCGATTTTATTTAAAAAAAAAAAAAACGGTATTTGTTTAGCGAACAACGAAAAAACAAACAACTCCTCTGTCAGTTAGTCACAAGCGTGACTATGTTGAGGAAAAAAACAGAACGGAAAACAAAAAAAAAAAAAAAAGAACAACAGAAGGTACTACAACAACATAATGACGGCACAAATCCATGTGTAACCACTTTTCAAATGCATTTACTTCCATGGCTACCTTTGTCGTGTGCAGTAACTACCCACGTGAGTGAGTAGTTGGAAGTTATCGTGGCATGGTAAAAAAAAACTTCTGTTCCACATAAACTCTAACACCGCCAACAACATTAACGAAAGCGTTCGTACCCCTTTTTGGCTTGGTTGCCTTACTTCTTTTCTTCCCCTCTCTCTCTCTCGTTCTCTCTCAATAGGTTTGTCTCCTGTCTGCAATTAAAGCCATTTTCAAAATTGAAAATCGGAACAATGTCCCGTACTGAGTGTGGTAATACTGCTGCTTTTGCTGCTGCACTACTGCAACCCATTACAATTCACTCTCACTCACTTCGTTCGCTTCCCATGGTAGAAGTAGCAACCATTTTATGGTCGCTTAACTCTCCAGGGAATACAGAAAATACAACAACAAAAGCGATTCTAAAAAACAGCAACAACAAACGTTACGACGAAACACACAAGTCATTGACCGGCAACTTTTTGTTTGAAAACGATAATAGTTCGTGTCGATAAAGTTCTAGGAAAAAACGGTTTGGCTTTGTTTTCGGAAATGGGAAACTTTTCGGAATTTAAAAACGCATTTTTATACCCTCGCTGGACGGCTGCAGAGGCTATATATTTTTGATAAGGTCAAAATATGTGTGCCTCATCGAAATAGCCAATAATTAACCGATGTTCATTTCCTTTAAATTCGCAATAATTTCACATACATAGTGTAAGTGTCGGTCTTATCGACCCCATAAATTGGGTACTTCTCCCAAAAAGGGTCAGCATTTTGAAGAGTACTAACAATAATCCTCCTAAAAATTAAATAAGTGTCGCATAATGATTGCAATGTTTTTAGCTATATTAGAGCATAACATGTCTGAACCCACTATTTTTGATACCTCCTCCACATTAAAACGGAAATCTCAAATTTAGCAAAGGGATATAATCCGATATAATTTGATCTTTGCACGCGGTAATATTTAAATGACACTTAGGCCAGGTGCGAAAATACACAATATTGGTTCAATAATTCATGTACCTCCACCACAGAAGTCAAGCAGTTTTCAAGAGAAAAAAAGCAAAAAAGCTGTAAGTTCGTCCGGGCCGAACCTTAAATATCCTCCACCATTTGGAACGAATTTGGCAATTTTCACAAAAATAAAATTGGTTAAAATTTCTGTTAAAATTTTGAAAATACCGATTATAGCTGTTATATTGGGGTCTATACGACGACGTGGATCTGCATAGGCAACTTTTGTCATAAGCCATTTCAATATTCAAATGCGATACTTAAAAAAAAGCGGTGAACAATGTAGCTGAAATCATCAAAATACCGTATGGGTGCTATACCAAAACGTGGACCTGTACAAACAATCTTATGTCATAGGCTGTAGTATCCACTACGAACTTCAAATACCAAATTTGAAACAATTCCGGTGAATAATGTCGCTAAAATCATCAAAATACCGAATATCGGGAGGTACCGTTATATGGGGGCTATACGAAAACGTGAATTGACGTGGCCCATTTACGAACTTAACCTGTCTACTGGGAAAATATACATGTAAAGGGTGATTTTTTTGAGGTTAGGATTTTCATGCATTAGTATTTGACAGATCACGTGGGATTTCAGACATGGTGTCAAAGAGAAAGATGCTCAGTATGCTTTGACATTTCATCATGAATAGACTTACTAACGAGCAACGCTTGCAAATCATTGAATTTTATTACCAAAATCAGTGTTCGGTTCGAAATGTGTTTCGCACTTTACGTCCGATTTATGTATGTAGACCATAAATCGGACGTAAAGTGCGAAACACATTTCGAACCAAGTGAGCAAACTCGACCAAGTGAGCAAACAATTAATGCGATTGTGACCAAGTTTCGCACTCAGTTTACTTTATTGGACATTAAACCAACCACACGAATGCGTACAGTGCGTACAGAAGAGAATATTGCGTCTGTTTCTGAGAGTGTTGCTGAAGACCGTGAAATGTCGACCACATGGAAGATTTTACGCAAAGATCTTGGTGTAAAACCGTATAAAATACAGCTCGTGCAAGAACTGAAGCCGAACGATCTGCCACAACGTCGAATTTTCAGTGAATGGGCCCTAGAAAAGTTGGCAGAAAATCCGCTTTTTTATCGACAAATTTTGTTCAGCAATGAGGCTCATTTCTGGTTGAATGGCTACGTAAATAAGCAAAATTGCCGCATTTGGAGTGAAGAGCAACCAGAAGCCGTTCAAGAACTGCCCATGCATCCCGGAAAATGCACTGTTTGGTGTGGTTTGTACGCTGGTGGAATAATTGGACCGTATTTTTTCAAAGATGCTGTTGGACGCAACGTTACGGTGAATGGCGATCGCTATCGTTCGATGCTAACAAACTTTTTGTTGCCAAAAATGGAAGAACTGAACTTGGTTGACATGTGGTTTCAACAAGATGGCGCTACATGCCACACAGCTCGCGATTCTATGGCCATTTTGAGGGAAAACTTCGGAGAACAATTCATCTCAAGAAATGGACCGGTAAGTTGGCCACCAAGATCATGCGATTTGACGCCTTTAGACTATTTTTTGTGGGGCTACGTCAAGTCTAAAGTCTACAGAAATAAGCCAGCAACTATTCCAGCTTTGGAAGACAACATTTCCGAAGAAATTCGGGCTATTCCGGCCGAAATGCTCGAAAAAGTTGCCCAAAATTGGACTTTCCGAATGGACCACCTAAGACGCAGCCGCGGTCAACATTTAAATGAAATTATCTTCAAAAAGTAAATGTCATGGACCAATCTAACGTTTCAAATAAAGAACCGATGAGATTTTGCAAATTTTATGCGGTTTTTTTTAAAAAAAAGTTATCAAGCTCTTAACAAATCACTCTTTATGTAAAATTTTAGCCTTCAATCTCAATTCGTTCGAAAGATGGCGTGACAGACAGACATATGGACAGACATCGTCTAATAAATCGTCTTAGAATTTTGCGCTGATCCAGAATATATATACTTTTAAGGGTCTATCATGAATGTTTCGAGGAGTTACAAACGGAATGACAAAGCTAATATAACCTCCATAGAATGGTAGAGGGTATGAAAACAGAAATATGCCGAGGGTCAGCACAATAGATTGATACATTATATCTCACCTTTTTCTGCCTCCCCCATCTTCCTGAACGGAATATATTCGATTTGAATATGGAATATTTTCATAAAATATCTTCTATACAGCGACATGCTGAAAGGTATTCTATCCATGAAAGATCTCTTATAAGAAGCTTTAGTATTTATTTTTGTCCCATTAAACCACTTCACGCTCACTTCCCGAAGAAATTATTTCCTTTTATTAAAGATTCAATTGAGGACCTGAATATAAAAGAACTCTCAATCTGACTACTAAGTACGTAAAATACTTTTGAAGGAATTCACTTAAAAGCGACTTCTCTTTATGGAAATTTTTTTCTCTCTGTTGAAGACCCCCTAATTTTTTCTTAATTTCCGATTGAAAGAATCATTATCTTTTATCAAGAGATCTTTTGTACAGAGTACTACTTTAGATATCTTTTGTCAAAAGGAACCTTCTTGAAAGAAGAGAAGACCTCTTTCAAGGGTCTCATAACAATCGGACCCCTTTAAAAATATGCTCTATGTCCAAGAACCCGTTGAAAGGCCATCTATCCATAATAGATCTCCAGAAAGGCTTAAAAGAAGTTTTATCCACACACAAGTTCTTTGGAATACCTCTAAAATATACTTCTATATTTTGAGGACCCCTTAAAACAGAAAGTACGTCGATCTATAAATGGCTTCTGCAAGTCCTCTCCATAAGTATTCTAACAAGGCATTCAATCTTTAGAAGACTTTTTGTGAAGACTTTAAAATGTATATCTTTGGAGACCTCTGGAATATTCTTGTGTTATATTTAGGCTTCTCTGACAAATGAATACTCACTTGGAGGGACTTTTATGAATAGACGTACTTAAGAAAAAAGTTTCTGCCTTAAGATATATGATTTCTTAAAAGTAAAGATATCGTTAGATGTTTTCTGTCGTAAAGAGAATTAAGAGAATTTTTTTCTTTTTAAGGGTTCCGCAAAGCATCTCTTAAGAACTTGTGTTTTCAGAAGATTTCAGGAAAAGTTCTATATAATTTGGAGACCAATTGAAAAGATTTCTAACTTTAAGACAACTTTGTACTCATGGTACCTCTTAGGTTTATGTTTAGATGACTTTTTGAAGATATTTTATGTTCAGATGACCCTTTGAAAGGTCTTCGGTAATATCTTTTGTTACTTTTAGAAATGTCTCTTGTATTTAGAGAAGATCTTCTGAATCTCGAAGATATTCTGAAAGCGATTATATCGTTGACAAATATCTTAACTTTTTAAAGGACATCCTGAAAGGTTTTCTATTTATAGCTCACCTTCTGAAATGTGTATTACCTTCAGAGGTCTTCTTGAATCTTTTCGCTGAAAATATTTTCTTTATTCAGAGGATCTCTTAAACATTTAACAATTGTCCCTCGAAGACACCAACACTAATTTCTAAATATTTTCTGAAAGTACACCCTAAGATCATTTAGTTTCAACCCCATTTCCTTTAAGTTTCTCCACAGTTCCCTCTTATCTGTAATAAGTAACAGGCGCAAAGAGCTCGATTACTAGTGAATATTACTTCCACACGAAATCGAACAAAGCATACTCGCTCTGATTCGAGTTATATTCGATTTTTATTTTTTTTTTAAATCGCTGGCGAACTCTCGCTCGTGTCCAAACGATTTTTATTTTTTACAGCTAAAAATAATGCGAGTATAATCTATTTTTGTATGCCAGTAATTTAACTATTCTAATGAACTCTTAGTCTCTTTCTCATATTTCGACTGCCACTTCTTTTTTCAAACAGGAGTACTGGTCAGGGCTCCCACATAAAATTGAAAAGAGAGTAAACTCTTTGGTAAAATCGTACTCTTCGAGCACTCCCGCTCATGAGTATATTCACTCCCTAATGAAATAGTGCAAATTGGAGCTCTGCTAGAAATGAAAAATTAACTCTAGTGTTCCAAAAACAAATTGATGAATTTTTGGAACTTATTTATTAGCTCTTGGTGGAATTTTGCCAAGTTTATACTTCCTATGGAATGTACATGTTAAATAAATCATTATTTAGTAATGAGTTGATAGCAGTTTTATATTTTTTGTTACATTTTATTAACATAATTGTATTATGTATTGTTTTAGTTGCTACCTTCCCTGCCTTACTGTCTCACTTTAACTTGGTTTTTTTTCTTTTCCTGGAATAAAATTTGCACACCGTTTAATAGCTCGCTGCAGTTTATCTCTAGACCGTTTCGAACTCCTGCAGAGTTAAGCATTTGAACCGTTTTCTTCCAAACCGTTTATCTAATCTGTTTAGAGTTTACTTCGTTGGTTTCGTGTTGTATTTCCCCTCCCCCAGCCAATCGATTTGTAAACGATTACACCATTAATCTGTCGTTTGGTTGTTACCAAACGTCAACTTCGATTTGGAGACAGACAGGAGTGTTGCTGCTTTGAATAATATGGAAATTGTGTCATGAAAGACAAACAGGCGGAGACATTTGAAAGTAAAAGAAACAAAAAACAAAAATGAAATGCAATAATTTGCCTTAGAGCGTATTTCAGACATGCAGTTAAATAGCAAGGCAGTATTAAAGGAAGTGAAGTGGTTGGTACATATAGGTTGGGATATATATATTTTATATGTATGTATTTTTGTATGCTTTGTAAATAGTATGGCGTCATGTCATGTCATTATATTAGGTGACACACTGACGTAATATATATTTATTACAAATTGTCCTCTGAAGGAAAATGGTTTTCATACCCTACACCACAAGGGGGTCAGGGTATTATGTCTTTGTGCATTTGTTTGTAAAAGGCAAAAGGAAACGAGATAGACCCATAGTTCCTTTTGATGATCTGCATAGAATCACATTCTGAGTCGATTTAGGCATGTCCGTCCGTCCGTCCCTCCGTCTGTTCATGTATTTTTGTGAACAAAGTACAGTTCAAATTTGTTACCCGATCTAGAAGAAATTTTGCACAAATTATTTGTTTGGCTCAAGGACGAACCCTATTGAAATTGGAGATATTCGGTCAAAATTTAGATATAACTCCCATATATATCTTCATCCGATTTACCTTTTTTTGTGCACCAAACGTGTAATATCAGCCCGAATAGTATGGAATTTTGCACATACAACCAAATTAGGCCTGAAAGTAAGCATGCCAAATTTGATTGAAATCGGTTCAGATATAGCTATAGCTCCCATATATATTTTTTATCCGATTTGTTATATTTGTTATGTTAATTAATATTTTCTTTCAACAATTATTTTTTTTAACCAATAATATTTTCCATAAACAATTAAATTTAATTTTTAATCATATTTTAATTTATATGTTTTGTTTCTTTTTTTACAGGTAAGCGTCAATGTAGTTGTGAAGCATATCATATTTTGTAAGTAGACAGATTAATTATTTCTATGGAAGTACAGCACAATAAATCGGAATATCTTAGAACTATCAAATCTGCTTGGTATTTTTATATAATCCAATTTGGATAATGAAATATCCCAAAAAATCAATAAATTCAGAAAAAAAATTTTTGGTCGAAAATAATTTTTTTCCCAAAATTGATGATATGTTTTTAAGGGTATATATCAAGTTTACACATTTAGTTTGTTCAGAGACTCACAATGAAATTCGATCAAGAGTATTTCTTCCTTTGACACTTTCCCCAAAAAATTGAGCATTATGGGAAATTTTAACTCACTTTAATATCGTATAACATAAGCAGACAAAAACGTAGGAATATACCGGGCGAGATAAAAAAAACTGCAACCAACTTCAAACTGCTGTTATTTCTAAACCGCTCGTCCGACAGCTATTAAAATTATTCCAGTGACAGCTCATTATATTTTTTACAAGCGAACAAAAGCATTTTGGTGAGAATTTTCCAGGAAAAAAGTTATTCGTGATGGAATTCAGGCGTGATAGTGTGATTTCTTTATATTTGGCTGGAAAACCACAAGTGGATATCGTTAGAACACTCCAGCATTTAACATCAGCAGAAATGGTTCGAAAAGTAAAGAAGAAGCTTCTTGATCGAAACCCGCGTCGCAGTGGCCGAAAAATGGCTCGTGAGCTGAACACGTGAGCACGGGGTAAAGCCATTGAAATTCCAAAAAGTGCAAGAACTTACACCGCAACCGAAAGAAAATGGACTCAAAAGAGCTAAAGAGTTGCTCTGATTGACCGAAAGTGGTGAACTGCCGAATTCGGTTTTTTCCGATGAGAAAACATTCGTAGTCCAGCAGTTTGTAAACAAACAAATTGATCGTGTTTACTTGCCAAAGAGGTCAGCTGAAAATGTGCAACTTCGGTTTGCCACCAGAACTCAAGCGCCGGCACCAAAATCTCTGGATACCAATCTGTTGGACTATTGTGTGTGGAATATATTGGAAAGCACTAAAAAATACCAAAGTGTCGATCACCTGGTGTTTTCGCCTGGAATGAGCTAAAATATCGCAGAGCAACATTTGGGTAGCGTGTGACGGTTTCATTGGCCGTATGAAGGCCATAATTCGTACCAAAATTGTCAAATTCGAACAAATCTAAACTTCTTTTAAAATGTTATGCTATTTCCGACATTTTTGCTTTCATTCAGTAAAATTTTTAAAAAAATGTACAAATTATGGCGTTTGACTTTGTTGCAGTTTTTTTATCTCACCCTGCATTTTTGTTATTAACGCCTTCCTTCCAAAATTATTCATTGTAGGATAATTTCACACAAATCCACAGCAAGTATGGCGTTAACTCTACAATGTGTTTTTAATTTTTGAATACCCTCCACCATTGGGAACGAATTTGGAATTTTTCAATAAATTTCAATAAATAAAATCCTTAAAAAAATCTGTTAAAATTTTGAAATGAAATGAAAAAATGAAACAATTCCGGTGAATAATGTCGCTAAAATCATCAAAATACCGAATATAGGGAGGTACCGTTTTATGGGGGCTATATGAAGACGTGGACCTGCACAGACAATTTTCTGTCTTAGGGTGTAGTATCCATTTTGAACTTCAAATACCAAATTTGAAACAATTGCCGTGAATAATGTCGCTAAAATCATCAAAATACCTAATATCGGGAGGTACCGTTTTATGGGGGCTATACGAAGACGTGGACCTGCACAGACAATTTTCTGTCTTAGGCGAACTTCAAATATCAAATTTGAAAAAAATCCGGTGAATAATGTAGCTGAAATCATCAAAATACCGACTGTCGGGAGGTGCCGTTATATGGGGTCTATACGAGGTCGTGGACCTGCACAGAAAATTTTCTGTCATAGGCTGTAGTATCTATTACCAACTTCAAATACCAAATTTAAAACATTTCCGGTGAATAGTTTTGCTGAATTCATCAAAATACGAATATCGGGAGGTACCCTTATATGGGGCCTATAACAAATAGTGGACATACATGGCACATTTTTAATGGCAAAAGTCCTGCAGACATAATATACATTTGAGTAAAATGTTATCAATCTACTTCATATTGTTCGGAAGCTAAAGTGATTTCAACTTATGGACAGTCGGATGAACATAACTAAATCGATGTAGAATTTTATGCTGATCGAAAATATATATACTTTGTGGGGTCTAAAATGTATATTTCGGGGTTTTACAAAAGGAATGATAAACTTAATATACCCTCCAACTATGGTGGAGGGTATAAAAATGGGTCATGTCCCATATAACGGTACCTCCAGGTATTCGGTATTTTGATGATTTTAGCGAAACTAATTCATCGGAATTGTTTTAAATTTGGTATTTGAAGTTCGTAATGGATACTAGTGCCTAAGGCAGAAAATTTTCTGTGCAGGTCCAAATTTTGGTTTAGCCTCCATATAATAGTACTTCCCTATATTGATGATTTTAGCTACACTATTTACCGATTTTTGTTTTTCAAGTTCCCCATTTGAATATTGTAATGGCTTATGACAAAAGTTGCCTATGAAGGTCCACAACGTCGTTTAGACCCTAACATGACAGCTACATTTCGTATTTTTAAAATTTTATCATAATTTTTAACGGATTTTATTTTTTTGAAAACTGCCAAATTCGTTCCAAATGGTGGAGGTTATTCAAAGTTCAGCCCGGCCGAACTTACAGCTTTTTTACTTGTTTTTAATTGTCTTAGTTAAGATGTTCCTCAAATTAATGTATTTATCAAATCCACTAGACAACTATTCCGTACGCTGTTGCCACATAGTTCACAAAATGGAGCAGATGAAAAAACCCGTGATAAAGATGGAAGATCGATTGAATCTGCTGCCGTATCTTCATCTGCACCACCGTATATTTCATCATACACCACTACCACATCCAATTGACTGTGTCTAAATGAATTAGATATCAAACACACACTCACACACATTATTTAATTACTGGCCAATACTAGAAGAAATGCCGAATGCAAGAAAAAAACAATCTGAATTACAATCAATGTTACGAAATAACTAATGGAAGTTTTCAAATTCAAACCATCCACTCATTCATCTTGCTTTTCCGTTGGATAATAGACGTTTTTTTTGTCGATCAATGAAAGGAAGAGAAAAGTAGCAATTGATCGTCTCAAGAAATTTTTTTTCTGGTTTATCAAACATCTGTATTGGCGTTTTTTGGATGAGTGTTGTTAGATATTATTAAATTGTTCTTTTTTTTGTTTTTTTTTTTTTGTATTTTTTTTTTTGTATTTTTTTTTGTATTTTTTTTTTGTATTTTTTTTTTGTATTTTTGTTGTATATTTTTTTTTTTTTTTTTGTTATTTCCAACTAGAACCTCTGTTGTTTATCATTTTTCACACATTATCCATAATTCGTGAGTGTGTGTGTGTATCTATGTTTTGAGGTTTTTTCCCTTTCTTTTTGCGTTGCGTTGTTTATTCTATTCATTCTTCCGGTGATGAAGGTGGTGTTGTTATTGCTCATCATTATAAAATGATAAGTTAAAATATTTTTATTTATTTATTTTTTTTTTTGTTTTTAGTTCCACCTCTTATTTTTCGCCTACTTTGGGATGGCGTTAATTGCGAACAAATAAATTGGGTGGCGTTAATTGGAAATTAATTATAAAATATTTTTGTAAATATGGGCCATAACTTTTTTGAAAAAAATTGAATTTCTATAAAAATTTGAAATATGTTTAATAATTTCACAATAATTTTTCGGAAAGTCGTTTAATAATTTCCCTATTATTTCTATATTATAATAATGCCCCTGGGAGTTCTTGGGAAAAATATTCTTAAAAATTGCTCGGGCAATACTTTTGTATGAATATGATACAAAATCCACGACTATTGCTCTGAAAGTCCTTCAAATTTTTTTTTATTAAACCTCTTCCATATTCCAAAATATTATTTTTAAAATTCATGCTATATATTATATATAATAATAAAAAATTCTGAATTTTTGGTCTTTTAAAATGACACTTATAGTTTGAATAATCCTTGAAAAAATCTGAAAAATCGATTAAATAAAAACTAAGAATTAAAGCTGTACAAATTATCCCTAAAAACACCACCACCCTGATTTTGCGCCCATTCCAATCGACGAGGCTTGTCTGCGGGCAACATTCTTTGCGTCAATTGAATTTTGTACGGGAACAAATGCAAATCAATGCGAATAATCCGTTGTAAAGTAGACCGAGCCATGCCCAACTGCTGAGAACGGCGTTTTTGGGATGTTCTTGGGGACCTCTCAACACTGGCTCGTACGGCAGCGATATTCTCGGTCGATCGCCTTGGTCGACTTTTATATGGCCTCTTCGGATTAGAAAGAGCCTTACCAGTCGAAAATTGTTCGTATAAACGCTTAATGGTGTTCTTTTTTTATACCATCCACCATACTATGGAGGGTATATTAATTTTGTCATTCCGTTTGTAACTCCTCGAAATACTCATGTCAAATCCAACAAAGTATATATATTCTTGATCAGCGTAAAATTCTAAGGCGATTTAACCATGTCCGTCTGCCTGTCTGTTGTAATCACGCTGTCTTTCGAACGTATTGAGATAGAAGGCTACAGTTGACAGAAATAACTAAAATAAACAGAAAAATGAAATCGATACTACAGCCTAAGACAGAAAATTGTCTCTACAGGTCCACGTCTTCGTATAACCCCCATATGAGGGTACCTCCCGATATTCGGTATTTTGATGATTTTAGCGACATTATTCCCCGGAATTGTTTCGAATTTGCTATTTGAAGTTTGTAATGGATACTACAGCCTAAGACAGAAAACTCTCCGTGCAGGTCCACGTCTTCGTGTAGCTCCCAAATAATGGTTCCTCCCGATATTCCGTGTTTTGATGATTTTAGCGACATTATTCACCGGAATGGTGAATGAATGAAATGAAATGAATGAAAGCAAAAAATATCGGAAATAGCATCAAATTTTAGAATAAGTTTAGATTCGTTCAAATTGATCACCGTTGGCACGAATTATGGCCTTCAAACGGCCAATGAAACCGTAACACGTTGCCCGAATATTGCTCTGCGGTATTTTGGCCCATAGCCGGCGAAGCACTTGCTTGAGGTAATCGACACTTTGGTATTTTTTAGTGCCAACCTTGCTTTCCAAAATACTACAGACACAATAGTCCAACGGATCGCTATACGGAGATTTGGGTGGCCATTGTGCGCCGGAAATGATGCGAGAAACCTCATTTTGTAATCATTCTTGGGTGGTGCTGAGTCCTGTTGGAATGTCCAATGTCTGCGGCCAAAATGTTTGCGTGCCCAAGGCTTTAATACAGCCTCCAGAATATTTTCCCGATAATTTTCGGCATTTATTCTGATGCCATGGTCGATTAATACGAGCGGAGAGCGACTATCGGCTGTTATGGCGGTCTACACTATCTCCATAGCCGAGGCTTGAGTTCTGGTGGCCAACCGATGGTGCTCATTTTCAGCTGTCCTCTTTGGCAAGTAAACACGATAGTTTTGTTTGTTTACAAACCGCTGGACAACGAATATTTTCTCATCGGAGACGGAGAAAATCAAATTCGGCAGTTCACCACTTTCGGCCAAGCGAACAACGCTTTGGCTCTTTTGAGTCTATTTTCTGTTGTCTTTCTGTTGCCGTGTAAGTTATTGCACTTTTTGGAATTTCAATGGCTTTATCCCGAGTTCATTTTTTAATATTTGCCGATTTGAATATTGCGATATGTTCCGCTCACAAGCCATTTTTCGGCCACTGCGACAATGGTTTCGATCAAGCCGCTACTTTACTTTTCGAACCATTTCTGCTGATGTTGTTATTTTCTTCTGTCCACTTCCTTGACGGCGATGGTACGAGATACAAAAGTTGTATTTAAATTTAAATGCTGGAGTGCTCCAACGATTGCCACTTATGGTTCTCCAGCCAAATATAAAGAAATCACACTATCACGCTTGAATTCCATCACGAATATCTTTTTTTCTGGAAAATTCTCAACAAAACAGCTTTTGTACGCTTGTAAACAATATAATGAGCGGTCACTGGAATAATTTTAACAGCTGTCGGACAAGTGGCTTAGAAATGACAGCAGTCTGAAGTTGGCTGCAGTTTTTTCATCTCACTGATAATCCTTCAAAGAAAATTTGTCTGTAAATTCTTCTTTTGGAACCTCCAAGATGCAGCCTTCGAAAAATGTTCTTCAAAAATCCACTTTTGTATTTTTACTGACCCTTCAAATTATGTTCGTAAGATCCAAGTCTATAGTTTTTAGTTGTCCTTGAAAGAAAGTAATTAAAGTATAGGTTTGTAGGTTTTAACAATCTTCCATCGAGCTCCAAGAGTCCCTGTCCTTCCATAATATTATCTTAAAATCAAATATCCTAAAAATAATTTTAAAATTCGCAGCAATAGCTCTTAGGACAAGTATAGTATATTTGAAATTTCACGATTATATGCCCATCTAAAATATTCTCAGAAATCCACGATTATGGATCTCATAGTCCTTGGAAATATATTTAAAAAAAAAAATAAATAAATAAATATATAAATAAATAAACAACGATTTTAACTCTAAGAAAATTCTTAAGAAGTTTATGAGCAGGGATCTGGTAGAGACAACCCTGAAACATGTCTTAAAAATTTGGAATAACAGCTCTTACAGTGACAGATAGTGCCGAAAGCGATTAAACAATATTGTTTTTTATCTGAACTATATCTGTGGTGGACCTTGAAGAAACTTTCACCATTTCTGTAGGGCCTCCGATAGGACCCCAACAATCCTTTACTAAGAAAGAGAACTAGCAATGATTACCTGTACTCCAGATGAATTGCTATAGTTAGGGCTTCCCGAGACTTAAACTGGATCCACGATCATTATATTTACTCGTTACAAACTCACAACTCATATCCTCTCTGTCGACGATACCTAGAGCAAGAAACGATGCCACAAACACGAATTTCAGCAACCTTGACCTTTACATGATTCACCATGCTTGACAACGATGAGAGGCTATAATTGCGAAATTGCAACATGTTTTCAAAAGTAATATCATTAAAAAAAACTTCTCCATAGGGTGCAGGAGAATGCAATTACTGGCTTGAAATAGCAGCCGAAAAGCAATGTTAGCTAACTACAGTTATTACAAGCAAGATGAGCCAGTCTGATGGCAATTGTTCTGAAGAGGTGAGTACTTATGCCATTGAGTTTACCCACAAAATCTGCGGATACATCTTGTTAGGTTAGGTTTAGGTTGAAAAGAGGGGCGAAGCAATTCGCCGCATTGCCTGTTGGGCATACACTTAAGCCAGTATAGGCCTGTTGTGCGCTGTAGACTAAGGGGTTTTTTTGAAGAAGAAGGAGGGCAGTTTACAGTCTTAACTGTCATATATCATTTACCATGATCTGATTAAAGTCTGGTATGGAGTCGTTCCCTAAGAATTGGGATCTGATATTTGCAAAAGCTGGGCATGGCAGAGAAAATGTTCCAAAGTTTCGTCATCTTCCCCATATGCCCTGCATATGCTGTTATCTGCATCTGCATCCTACCTTGTACCGATGAGCTTGTAGGCCCAGGTGCCCCGTAAGGATGCTTGTTACCTCACTGATCTCTTTTTATACCCTACACCACAAGGTGGTCAGGGTATTATGTCATTGTGCATTTGTTTGTAACAGGCAAAAGGAAACGAGATTGACCCATAGTTCCTTTTGATGATCTGCATAGAATCACTTTCTGAGTTGATTTATGTATGTCAGTCCGTCCGCCTGTCCATGTATTCTTGTGAACAAAATTCAGGTTGCATTTATTATCCGATTGAGATGAAATTTTCCAAACAACATTTGTTTGACCCAAGGACGAACCCTATTCAAATTGGAAATAATCGGTAAAAATTTAGATATAGCTCCCATATATATCTTCGTCGGATTTGCCTTTTATTGTGCACCAAACGTGTAATATCAGCCCGAATAGTATGGAATTTTGCACATACAACCAAATTAGGCCTGAAAATAAGTACGCCAAATTTGATCGAAATCGGTTCAGATATAGCTATAGCTCCCATATATATTGTTCATCCGATTTGTTATTTTTGTCCTCCGCAGCCGTAATATGCACTCTGTAACAACAATATTTGGGGAAATATATCAAATTCAGTTCAGAAATACCTTTGCTAAATTCTATCGAGATCGGTTCAGATTTGGATATAGCTCCCATATATAACTTCGTCCGATTTACCTTTTATTGTGCACTAAACGTCTAATAGTTGCCCAAATGGGATGGAATTTGGCACTTACGACCGAATTGAGTCTAGAAGCTAGTAGTATGTCAAATTTGGTGAAGATCGGTTCAGATATAACTATAGCTCCCATATATATTGTTCATCCGATTTGTTGTATTTATTACCCACAGCCGTAATATGCACTCCGGAACAAGGATATCCAGGGAAATATATTAAATACAGCTCAGAAACATCTTTGCCAAATTTTATCGAGACCGGTTCCGATTTGGATATAGCTCCCATATATATCTTTATCTGATTTCAAATTAATTTTGCACCAAATGGGCAATACAAGTCCGAATTTAAAAGATGCAGATGCTTCGTCATATTTAGTCCCTTGAACTTTCGGCCCGCCCGACTTTAAGACTTTCTTTACTGTGTTTTTTTTTTTTCAAAAAGAAGGGCAGTTTACAGTCTTAACTCTCATATATAATTTACCATGATCTGATTAAGGTCTGGTATGGAGTCGTTCCCTATGAATTGGGATCTGATATTTGCAAACGCTGGGCATTGGCAGAGAAAATGTTCCAAAGTTTCGTCATCTTCCCCACATGCCCCTGCATATGCTGTTATCTGCACATCCTACCTTGTACAGATGAGCTTGAAGGCCCAGGTGCCCCGTAAGAATGCTTGTTACCTCATTGATCTCTCTTTTACCTAGTAATAAAAGGTTCTTCGTTTTTATCTCATCGGGACGCCCCATTAGATTTTTGTATACATCTTTTAAGGGTTTATTCGCCCTATAAATCTCCTCAAGGCTTTTTGGGTAGTTATCTCTTTTTGCATTTCATCCAAAACGCAGAAGATTTGTTGTTTGTCATGCTCATAAAAACGGATAATTTATGTTGAATTTACGTCATTGATGATGTGTGCGTGTGTTGTCGTTTGTGCTGTAAATGTTGTGGCATGGTGTGTGTGTGTGCAGATCCAAAACATGTTTCATCCTCATTCCTGCTGCTGCTGCTACAAACGATCCATTCGTTTATGCCTCCTTCCTCCCAAACAAAATCACCATAAACTTGCAGTACAACAAAGAGGCTAAAAGACCCTAATTGATCTTTTGTGTCAAGTGGCGGAGCGACCATGGAGTGCATTCCCGATTATTGCCAAGCAGCAGCAACATCAGCCGATTCAGAGTCAGAGTCTTTGCAGCTGCATGTCATTGGCAACATGATTTTTTTTTTTGGCTAGTTTCTCGACACAAGTAACATTGTGTGCGCATCCTATGCTTGACATAAACGTGCTTGGCCATTTATGGCAAATGTTGGAGAGAAAAAGAGAAGAGGATAGCGAAAAAGAAGCCAAAAAAGAAATTATGTGCCCAACCAACACCACATGTCGCGCAATAATGAAAAAGAAGAAGAAGAAATTTCAAACTCATTGGCTGGTGACACAAGCACGCATGCATGGCACGCATGCGTCGCATTTGTCATCCTCCATGATGCCAGCACAAATGCATATCGGATTTTTTAGCTGGTTCGGTGTTGACTTTCTGGTTTCAGTGTCAAATGAGTTTTGTGAATAACGTACTCCTAGAGTTCATGTCACACAAATCATCGAAGTCAAACGAATTACAAAACTAATTTTATGAGGCGAACGTGTTGGTCGTTATTTTGGGGGGGTTTTCTATTGGCATAATTTACCTTGCTGAGTGTTATGCATGAGAGCCTGGCTTGAGAGGGTAAAAAAGTTAACCTGTCTGTCTAGCTGGGGCGCCTAATAGTTCTCGGGGGAAATCTAATTTCCAAACTTGGTAGATTCCATCAATTTTATCCAAATTAGATCAAGATTGAAGACTGGCAAAATCGGTCCACGGTCCACCAGATTCTGGAACCTCTACATGTGGTCAAAATAACAAATCGGACAGAGAGCAATGGGAATAAGTACCCACTGATGTTAAAAACTGGTATTTGCCAATATTTTTGTATCAGGCCCAGGATAGTTGGTACCTTCCCCACTAAGGGTCAACATTTCGAATTATCATAACTTTTATAAAATGGGAAAAATGAAATATGGGGTTTTTCACACTACTTTTATCAGCAATAGATCCAGAGTGAATAAGGGCCATATTGTTCCACTCTTTTTGGTCTATCCCTAACAAAAAATCAAAATTTTGCAGAAAGAAAATTAGAACAAATACAAATCTTATATTGAGCAAAAAAGCATCCGATATTGTCCATACTTGGTACGTTGTAATATTTAGATAAGACTTAGATTAGATGCGAAAATGTACAATACTGAACTATACCCTCCCTCCCAAAGAAGCTCAACAGCTTACTCTCGTAAGTGTGAAAACGGGATATATCGATCTTCTCATTCTGCTACCTCTCCCACAAAAGTTTCAAATTTTAATAAAAGAAGTTAAAAGGTGCAGTCGGTTTTGCCGACAGATATATAGCCCCAGCCTTGATTTATGATTATTCTAACTGTTGACCCCTTTTGGGGGATTCGAATCTGATATAAATATTGCAACGTGCCATATTTGGACTATATCGTCTACTTCCTATACTTTATTTGAGGTATGTGCAAATTTTTGAAAAATGTGGAAATATGCTTGGGGAACCAGATATAGCGGGCCGAAACATTCATTAAAAATCGAACATTTACAGGGTGATTTTTTAACCTTTTTTTAATTTTTTTTTTATTTTTTTTTTATTTTTTTTTTTATTTTTTTTTTTATTTTTTTTTTTATTTTTTTTTATTTTTTTTTATTTTTTTTTATGTTTTTTATTTTTTTTTATTTTTTTTTTAATTTTTTTTTAAAGTTTTTTTGAATGAATGCCAAAAATGTCGGAAATAGCATCAAATTTTAGAACAAGTTTCGATTTGTTCGAATTGGTCACCTTTGGCATGAATTCTGGCCTTCAAACGGCCAATGAAACCGTCACACGCTGCCCGAATGTTGCTCTGCGGTATTTTGGCCCATTCCCGGCGAACCGTTTGCTTGAGGCGATCGACACATTGGTATTATTAAGTGCCAACCTTGCTTTCCAAAATACTCCAGACACAATAGTCCACCGATTGGTATCCGGAGATTTTTGTGGCCATTGTGCGCTGGTTGAATGAAGCGAGGAACCGCATTTTGTAACCATTCTTGGGTGGCGCGTGCTGAGTGCGATGGTGCTGAGTCCTGTTGGAAAGTCCATGGTCTGCGGCCAAAATGTTTGCGTGCCCAAGGCTTTAATACACCCTCCAGAATATTTTCGCGATAATATTCGGCATTTATTTTGATGCCACGGTCGATTCATACGAGCGGAGAGCGACCATCGGCTGTTATGGCGGCCCACACCATCACCATGGCCTGCCCTTGAGTTCTGGTGGCCAAACGAAGGTGCACATTTTCAGCTGACCTCGTTGGCAAGTAAACACGATTATTTTGTTTGTTTACAAACTGCTGGACAATGAATGTTTTCTCGTCGGAGAAAACCAAATTTGGCAGTTCACCACTTTCGAAGCAACTCTTTAGCTCTTTTGAGTCTATTTTCTTTCTGTGTTGCGGTATAAGTTCTTGCATTTTTTGGAATTTCAATGGCATTACCCCGAGGCCATTTTTCAATATTTGTCGAATTTAATATTGCAATATGTTCAGCTCACGAGGCATTTTGTTGGACAACGAATGTTTTCTCATCGGGGACGGAGAAAACCAAATTCTTAAGTTCACCACTTTCGGCCGAGCGAAGCAACTCTTTGGCCCTTTTTACTCTATATTCTTTCTGTTGCGGTGTAAGTTCTTGTTCTCTCTTTTAGGAACTTGGAATTTCAATGGCTTTACCCCGAGCTCAATTTTCAATATTTGCCGCATGGAATATTGCAATATGTCCAGCTCACGAGCCATTTTTCGGCCACTGCGACGCCGGTTTCGATCAAGTCGCTTCTTTACTTTTCGAACCATTTCTACTGATGTTGCTGTTTTCTTCCGTCCATTTCCTTGACGTCGGGCTACGCTACCAGCATCACGGCAACGAGACACAAAAGATTTATTCACATTTAAATGCTGGAGTGCTCTAACGATATCCACTTGTGGTTTTCCGGCAAATATAAAGAAATCACACTATCACGTTTGAACTCCATCACGAATTACTTTTTATACCCTCCACCATACTATGGAGGGTATATTAACTTTGTCATTCCGTTTGTAACTCCTCGAAATACTCATGTCAGACCCAACAAAGTATATATATTCTTGATCAGCATAAAATTCTAAGCCAATTTGCGATGTCCGTCCGTCTGTTTGTCTGTTGTAATCACGCTATCTTTCGAACGAATTGAGATACAAGGCTAAAATTTTGCATACAGGTTTATTTTTACAGCAGGCAGGTTAAGTTCGTAAATGGGCCATGTAGGTCCACGTTTTCATATAGCCTCCATATAACGGTACCTCCTGATATTCGGTATTTTGATGATTTTAGCGACGTTTTTCACCGGAATAGTTTCAAATTTAGTATTTGAAGTTCGAAATGGATACTACAGCCTTAGACAGAAAATTGTCTGTGCAGGTCCACGTCTTCCTATAGCCCCCATATAACGGTACCTCCCGATATTCGGTATTTTGATGATTTTAGCGGCATTATTCATCGGAATTGTTTCAAATTTGGTATTTGAAGTTCGAAATGAAATTACAGCAGTCAACAGAAGTGGCAGCATCTCACCCTGTAAGGGTCTTCCAAATAGTCTTTAGTTTAGTTAGAAAGTCTTAAAATATAAAACCTCTAAGGTTCTGGTAAAAAATACCTTGACATCTATGGGTTTTTAATTGATAATAAACCCTCTGTATATTTTCTTCATGTATGGAATATCCTCTATAACTCTCGTAGCCCTGGAAGAGTTCCCCAATCACTTATGAAATACCTTTATTCGGTATTTTAGAGGTGAAAGTCTTTCCATCCCTATGACCATTTTTGGTACATTTTTTTTTTTACAAAATGCCTATGCGTTTTTTATAATTTATAAAATTTTTTCCTTAACGTTACCAATCGATTCCCTTATTTTTTCAATATTTAGAAATTCAAGACCATATTTGTAAAATGTGCAATTTTGTATTACCGCATTTTTCATTAGAAATTCTTGCGGTAACTCAAGTTTAACAAAAAAAGACTCGGTTGCTGGGCATACATAATGCCTCTGCCTCCTCCTCCTCCCACACATGTAAATATCCCATAGATGTGTTGTAATATTTGAGTCACATGAAAAACGATGCAACAACAACAATAGCTTACAAATCTATTAAGATTCACAAGAAAGCTCCATAAAATTGATTGAAATGTGCATTGCAAACGTTTGTGGCCGATGTCATCAGAGTAGACTACTGCTGCTGCCACTGCTACTGAATATTGAATTAAAATCCAAATCAAAAATAACAACAACAAAAAATCGAAACCAAACCCTGAAAAGTTTGGAATTCACATTAAACTGAAATTCAAGTGTAAACGAACAATAGCAACAACAACAACAAAGCGAACCACAACAACATTATCGTCGTCGTCATCATCATCAATATTCAAGCCAGCCAGCCAGCCACAACGACTTTGACTATCTATCTAGCCGTCGTCACAGAGCATTTCATACGCATTTCCATTGCGAATTCACAGCGCGCTGCTGCACTTCATTTACACGCACGACGAAGGCGACGACGACAAAGCTTGGCAATTTAAGCAACAACCAAAAAAAAAAAAAAAAAACAACAACAACAATACGACAGGTGCCGTCGATTATGTGTAAGGTGTAAGTTGGGAATGGTGATGATGCCTCAGCATTATTTTCACCTATCGTGGGTGAGTGATAGATATCTGGACAGACAGACCGACATACCGACACACACACACACACACGCTTGGAGCCACACCATATCAAACACTTGATGTTTACAAGAAATTTCTATTTTTGGTTAATTTTTTTTTTTTGCTGATGTTGTTATTGTTTGTTGTTAGGCCAAGAGCGCAATAATTTTGTACGCAAAACGAAAACATTATTTGATAAACAAATCGGTTTCGTTTTTGTTATTCATTTCGTTTGTCTGTCTTCTATTTTGTTTTGGTAATGTTTTTCTACTTGATTTGATTATCGAAGAGTGAAAGTTGACGTAACATTTGACATTACAGCAACGAATTACAGTAACAGTGATGGTGTTGTTGTTGTTGTTGCTGTAAAAGTTATTTTAAGATTTTCTGTTAATACAACCTCACCTCACCTCTATATGCCAACGATGGACTGAAGACCTTTCGTTTATAGAAGAATTCTGAAAGCAGTTCAGCTCTATAACCCAGTAAGGAAAAGTCAAAAGTCCGGCGGGGCCGACCATATGATACCCCACAACACTATGCATATTAAGGAGAGCTTCCGTAACAAAAGAATTTAAAGCAGTTATAGCAGTTATGCTATGGAGTGCGTGATATCATTTGGAGAAGGATTATATTAAAAAAAAATACAGGGTGAGATAAAAAAACTGCAACAAGGTCAAACGCCATAATTTCTACATTTTTATACCCTACACAACAAGGTGGTCAGGTGGTATTATGTCTTTGTGCATTTGTTTGTAACAGGCAAAAGAAAACGAGATAGACCCATAGTTCCTTTTGATGATCTGCATAGAATCACATTCTGAGTCGATTTATACATGTCTGTCCGTCCGTCTGTCCATGTATTTTTTGTAAATAAATTAAAGTTCGCATTTATTGCCCTATCGAGGTGAAATTTTGCACAAATCATTTTTTTGACCCAAGGACGAACCCTATTGAAATTGGAGATAATCGGTAACAATTTAGATATAGCTCCCATATATATCTTCGTCCGATTTGCCTTTTATTGTGCACCAAACGTGTAATATCAGTCCGAATAGTATGGAATTTTGCACATACACCCAAATTAGGCCTGAAAATAAGTATGCCAAATTTGATCGAAATCGGTTCAGATATAGCTATAGCTCCCATATATATTGTTCATCCGATTTGTTATGTTTGTCCTCCGCAGCCGTAATAAGCACTCTGTAACAACAATATTTGGGGAAATATATCAAATACAGCTCAGAAATACCTTTGCTAAATTTTATCGAGATCGGTTCAGATTTGGATATAGCTCCCATATATAACTTCGTCCGATTTACCTTTTATTGTGCACTAAACGTCTAATAGTTGCCCAAATGGGATGGAATTTGGCACATACGACCGAATTGAGTCTAGAAGCTAGTATGTCAAATTTGGTGAAGATCGGTTCAGATATAGCTATAGCTCCCATTGATACTATTCATCCGATTTGTCATATTTGTTACCCACAGCCATATTATGCACTACGTAATAACGATATTCAGGGAAATATATTAAATACAGCTCAGAAACATTTTTGCCAAATTTTATCGAGATCTGTTCAGATTTGGATATAGCTTCCATATATATCTTTATCTGATTTCAAATTAATTTTTTAGTACGTGTTTTTAACACCACGTTCAAATTTCAATCCTAACAGTGGCGCTTATGCCAAATTATAATAGCACTTCCAAATTTCAAACCTACACATCAACAGTGACCCTAATCCCAAATTTCAGATTTCACCCAGAACCAAATTTAGCATCTTTTAGTACTTTTCGTTAACTTATAGTACGTATTTCAACCCAACTCATCAACTTCACTCCAATACCAACATTTCTAGTATCCAACTCCATTAGTTTACCCAAAACCAAAATCAACTAAATTTTAGTACCATTTAGTTCCAGTTCTTACACTTAGCACACATTTTCAAAACCTTTTGGCTTCTTTTTAGTACATATTTTCAAAACTACGTACAAATCTCAATTCTACACACTAACAGTGAGCCTAATACCACATTTCAGATCCCTACATCCAATGCCAAGTTTAGTACCATTTAGTACCCCAATACTAGCATTTACAATTTTGCAGCTCCATCCGTTCACCAAAAACAGAATTGTACCAAGTTTGGTAGAACTTTGGACAATTCTTACACTTGGTACTCATTTCCAAAACCTAAATGAGCAAACAAATCCCTTTTAAATGAACTTCCATACCCATGTATGACTCCAGTGAATTTGCCACAGAATAATTTCAAATTCACAGCCGTTTGCCATATTTGTTTTGAATAAATTTTGAAGTGCATCTTCCACATGGCGGACACGACATTTCCCATCTGTTTCCCCATTTGGCTGGACAAAGAGTCCACATTTAAAGAGGACTATTGTGTTAGGTTTTTACCAAAATTGGTAAACTGCATTTTTTTCGTTCATTTATTTGCTAACATGGTTTTTTCCAATAACCAATCACTAGTTGACTAAGTCTCTGTTAAGCCATCTGTCTGTCTGTCGCTCCGCCCACCCCCTTCGCCTGCTGCGCATAATAATGACGATTTGTCAATTTGCATTAAATCGAAACAAAACGAAAAGTGAAGTGTCGATCGCTCGGTCTGTATGTCAATCATATGCAAGCAAGCTGCATACGACAGCCGACCGTATGGCCGTATCTTATCTTGCGACACTGTTGACAATTTATTTATGTACAGCGGGAGTAGATGAAGGATAGTTAAGTCCCAAATGAATTTTAATTCCCAACAAATTGATAATTATGTTGTTGTTGTTTTTTTGTTTCATTGCCAATTTGCTGTGTGACATAAAAAATAGCGTATTTTTATCGAAGTGATGTGTCAAATATTTTGGTAATAATACTTTAAACCTCTGAACATTTGTTGCGGTTGCAACAGATAAAAAGAGGACTTAATGCAGGATTTTTTTTAGAATTAATAACTACATATTTTAGAAAAAAATGGAGGAGGCCGTAAGTGAATGGGATTGGAATATTACAAAAATAATTATATAATTTATAGAAATGTGGATATACAGGGTGAGATAAAAAAAAAACTGCAGCCAACTTAAGACTGCTGTCATTTCTAAGCCACTCGTCCGACAGCTGTTAAAATTATTCCAGTGACAGCTCATAATATTGTTTACAAGCGTACAAATGCATTTTGGTGTGAATTTTATAGAAAAAAAGTTATTCCTTATCTAATTCAAGCGTGATAGTGCGATTTCTTTATATTTGGCTGGAAAACCACAAGTGGCTATCGTTAGAGCATCCGAGCATTTAAATGTGAATAAATCTTTTGTGTCTCGTACCGCCGCTCGTTACAGTGATACTGGTAGCGTAGCCCGACGTTAAGGAAGTGGACGGAAGCAAACAGCAACATCAGCAGAAATGGTTCGAAAAGTAAAGAAACGACTTGGTCGAAACCAGCATCGCAGTGGCCGAAAATGGCTCGTGAGCTGAACATATCGCAATATTCGATTCGGCAAATATTAAAAAAATAGCTCGGTGTAAAGCCATTGAAATTCCAAAAAGTGCAAGAATTTACACCGCAGCGGAAAGAAAATAGACTCAAAAGAGCTAAAGAGTTGCTTCGCTTGGGCGAAAGTGGTGAACTGCCGAATTTGGTTTTCTCCGTCTCCGACGAGAAAACATTCGTTATCCAGCAGTTTGTAAACAAATAAAATGATCGTGTTTACTTGCCAAAGAGGTCAGCTGAAAATGTGCATCTTCGGTTGGCCACCAGAACTCAAACGCCGGCTATGGTGATGGTGTGTGATGATGATGACCATAACAACCGATGGTAGCACTTCGGTCGTATTAATCGACCGGGGCATCAAAATAAATGTCGAATATTATCGCGAAAATATTCTGGAGGGTGTATTAAAGCCTTGGGCACGCAAACATTTTGGCCGCAGAACTTGGACTTCCCATTCCAACGCACAATGGCTACCAAAATCTCCGGATACCAATCCGTTGGACTATTGTGTCTTTTGGAAGCAAGGTTGGCACTAAAAAATACCAAAGTGTCGATCACCTCAAGCAAGCGCTTCGCCGGGAATGTACTAAAATACCGCAGAGCAACATTCGGGCAGCGTGTGACGGTTTCATTGGCCATTTGAAGGCCATAATTCGTGCCAAAGGTGACCAATTCGAACAAATCTAAACTTATTCTAATATTTGATGCTATTTCCGACATTTTTTGCTTTCATTCAATAAAATTAAAAAAAAAAAAAATATGGCGTTTGACTTTGTTGCAGTTTTTTTATCTCACTCTGTAAAGACCCAATTACCTTCTATCCTATACCTATGTATATAAGAGAGTAGTGAAATAATTGACTGACTAAGAATCTACACCCATACTAGACAGCTAAAGCTAGAATCTTGAAATTTTGTAAGAGGGTCATCACGAGTCGGTAGGGCTGCGTTTTTGCAAATTCGTACTAAAAGGGTACGAAATGTAGTAAAATGTACTAAGTATGGAATATTTTGTATTGGTCAAAGGGAGAGAGCTGGAATTCCGAATTTTGGAATAAGATTCACTGATAGAATGCAGGATGGATGTACCAAAGGGGTTTGGAAATTCTAACTTTAAGGTTAGAAAAAGTTCGAACATGGTACTAATATTCTAAAATGGCTCTAAACTTCTGAAATGGTACCCTTTTGTATTATGTTTACGGATAGAGCTAAAAACCTGAATTTTGGTATGAGAATCAAGGCGAGAAAGTACATATGATATATCAAGATGGTTTTGGAAATTTGTACTAATTGTGCCAACTGTACTAAATGGTACTAAATTTGGAACTGTTTGGTTTAGGATGAAAATATGAAGCTGTAGTTTTGATATTTTGTTTTCGGATCCCTGTTAGTGGTAGGTTTGTGGTGAAGAGGTGGTTTTGGAATTGTGTACTACAAGTGCACGAAGAGTGCTAAATAGTGCTACATTTGGTATAAATTCGTATTGGGTAAACGCATAGTGCTTAAAAATTTGAAGTTTGGTCTTAGGGTTGTAGCTCGCGCGTAGCCTGGTCATATAGAGGTGGTATCAGAAATTGTTCGAAAAGTACAGAATGGTACTATATTTGTTATTGGGTAAAGGGATAGAGATAAAATTCTGAAATTTGATATTTGATATTTAGGTTACTGATGTCATCGACATATGAGAATTGAATGGTGGTTTGGATATGCGTCCTATATTTGTACGAAAAGTACTAAATGGTCCAAAATTTGACAATCGACGAAGGGATAGGGCGGGAATCCTCAAATTTGATATTGAAGTATCTGTTGGTATCTGAAATCGAGATATGAAGGTTATTTTGCAAATGTGTACTGTTGTGTGTGTTCGAAGCGTACTAAATAGGAAACAGTTTGGTTTAGGTTGAACGCGGATGAAGCTGGATTTTTTAAAGTTTGTATTTGGATTCGTATTGATGCTAGGTTTGTGATATAGAAGTGGTTTTAGCAATGTGTACTACATGTGCACGAATTAATTAATTAACAGGTTTAATATGGTATTTGGATTTAAGATTTGGCTGTGGTTGCGGATATTTGCACTATAATTGTTCGAAAAGTATAAAGTGGTACTAAATTGTGTATTAGGTGAGGGAATAGAGCTGCAATCCCGAAATTTGATATTGAGGTCTCTGCTGGTTATTTGATGTTGAAATATGAAGATATATTTTTGAAATATGTATGTACTATAATTGTTCGAAATGTACTAAATGCTACTATATTGGGTATTGAGTAAAGCAATTGAGCTGAATTTCTGAAATTTGATATTGGCCTTCTATTCCATGTAGAGGAAGAGCAAATGGTCCTCTATTTTCAGTTTAACACCAAATAATCTTCTCTTCTTTAGAGATGATAAAATTCTACTTAGAAGGCCGAACCGTCTTCTATTTTATATAAAATACCAAATTGCCTTCAATTCGACACAGATGACCCTGTTATCTTCTATTTCATATAGAGAACGGCCAAATGGTCCTATATTTTCTATAGAAGACAAAATGGTCTTCTATTCTAAGTAGAAGACCAAATGATCGTCTATTCTGAATAGGAGGCCAAATGATCGTCTATTGGACCATTGGGCCTTCTATTTCATGTAGAAAACCAAATACTCCATATGGAAGACCAAATAGTCTTTTATTTCATGTAGAAAACTAAATGGTGTTTTTTAGAAGATCGATGAGCATTTGATCTTCTATTAAAAATTGAAGACCGTTTAGTGTTCTATTAGAGACCAATTGATCTTCTATAGTAAATCATCTGATCTTCTATGGAAAATGGAACATCATTTTGTTTTCAATTGAAAATAGAAGACCATCTGGTCTACTACAGAAAAATGAACACTATTCGATATTCTATAGGAAAAAGAAGACCGTTTTTTCCTCCATAGTAAATAGTACGCAATTTGATCTTCTGTAGAAAATTGAAGACCATTTGTATTGGAAATGAAGACAATTTTTATTGAAAATGGAATACCATTTGATCATCAATGGGAAATAAAAGACTATTTTGTGGCCTAAAAAATATTGAAAGCTGTTTTGTCTTCTATAGAAAATTAAAGGTCGTTTTGTGTTTTTATTGAATTTTGAAGACTATTGGGTCTTCTACATAAAATGGAAGACCATTTGGTAGGAAATTGATGACCAATAATTTTTCTTTAGATAGTGGAAGACCATTTTGGCTTTCTATAGAACGCCATTTGGTCTCTCTTCTATAATAAGTAGAAGACCGTTTGGCGTTCTATATAAAATAGGACAACATTTGGTCTTTTATTGAAAATGGAAGACCCTTTAGGCTTTCTATAGAATATGGAAAACTATTAGGATTTTTTTTATGGAAAAAAAGGAAGATCTTTTAGTCTTCCACATGGAGTTAGAGACCATTTGGACTTCTATAGAAAATGTACCATAAATATATTTCTCTTTACTGTGGCTCTTTTCCGCATTTTTATCATTATTTTCACACTTGAATAGTTTCCCAACAAAATCCCTCGACTCTGTTGCAACCTATTCACTTGTCGTTGGCAAAACGAATTACGATTGCAATTAAGGTACACCAAACCGAATTACATAATTGAGGTTAATTTCTTGGCTGGCTGAAGAAATCATAACGGTTTTTTTTTTACAGCCATGCGACAATGCGGACACAACGAAGATGATGTTCATCATACCAAGTGGTCTGGCTGGCTGTCTTGCTGGCCATTCAAGAAACGATAATTGCATTGGTTGTCTGTCTGTTTTGGAAATAAGTAGAGGGCGTTGGCGTTTAAATGCTAAATTTTACCAACTCGGCATACTAATGCGACAAAATGCCGTTTGGAATTGCTCACCGAATACAAGATTACACGGTCAGATTTAATGGCAATTTGAATGTGACCAAATATTGGTAACCCAATTTGTATAGACAAGATCGCAACACAGAGAGGACAAGGCTAGATTTGATACCTTTAAAAAAAAAGAAAAAAATATAATTTTTTTAAATAAATAAATTATAAATTAAAAACATATGTATAAATATTAAAAAAATATGATTTTTTTTTAAATATAAATTTATAAAATGTATAAATTAAAAAAAATGTATACATTTATTTGTATTTATTTATAAATTTAAAAAAAAATTATAAATTAAAAAATATATTTATAAATATTTAAAAGAATATGAATTTAAAAAAATAAATTATATTTTTTTTCAACGATAGTTTTGATACCTATTTAAAAAAACATATATAATTTTTTAAATTCATAAATTTATTTAAAAAATTATATATATTTAAAAAATCATATTTTTGTAATTTAAAAAAAAAAAAAACATACTTTTTAATTTTTTTTTTAATTTATAATTTTTAAATTCATAAATTTATTTAAAAAATTATAAATTAAAAGAAAATATTAAAAAAATATGATTTTTTTAAATTACAAAAATATGATTTTTTTTAAATTACAAAAATATGATTTTTTTAAATTACAAAAATATGATTTTTTTAAATTACAAAAATATGATTTTTTTAAATTACAAAAATATGATTTTTTTAAATTACAAAAATATGATTTTTAAATATATATATAATTTATTTAATAAATTTATGAATTTAAAAAATTATATAATATATATATACATTTTTTTAAATAAATATCAAAACTATCGTTGTAAAAAAATTATAATTTTTTTTTTAAAAAATTCATAATTTTTTTTTAAATATTTATAAATTATTTTTAATTTATAATTTTTTTTAATTTATAAATAAATACAAATAAATGTATACATTTTTTTAAATTTATACATTTTATAAATTTATATTTAAAAAAAATCATATTTTTTAATATTTACACATATTTTTTTAATTTATAATTTATTTTTTAAATTTATAAATTTATTTAAAAAAATTATATTTTTTTCTTTTTTAAATAGGTATCAAAACTAGCCTTGTCCTCTCTGTACTGTCGATTATAAATTCATAAATTTATTTAAAAAATTATAAATTAAAAAAAAAAAAAAAAATATGATTTTTTTAAATTACAAATTATAAAATTTATAAATTTAAAAAAAAATGTATAAATTTATTTGTATTTATTTGTACATTTAAAAAAAATATATAAATTAAAAAATATTTATAGATATTTTAAAAAAAAATTATGAATGTTTAAAAAAAATTATAAAATTTATAAATTAAAAAAAATATATACATTAGTTTGTATTTTTTTTCTTCAGCACAAAGTTCAAAATTCAGTGTAATTAAGTTCCCAACCAATTGAAATTGTGATAACATATGTAAATAATTTTTTCTCATATTTTTTCCCTTTCATTAATCAATAATCCCCAAAACCGAAACAATTTCAAAACATAAAACAACATCAAAAAAATAATTGAGAAACATTTAATCGGTGGTCATAACAATTGTCCCACATCCGAAAAATCGGATAGTCATTGAAAATGAAAACAAAAGTGTAGCAAATGAAGAAAGTGAGGGTGTGTGTGTGAGTGTTTCTTTCTTCTCCCCCATCTCCATGACAAATTGTATTCTTGAGCTGTTGCGGTGTTGGCGGTGACGGTGGCGGCGGCGGCATCAATTGTGTGACAAACCAGAAGAAAAAAACGACAAATTGTCGTCGATACCCGCATTTATACGGGCGTTTCTGCCGCCGGTCGTTTCATTGGTGTTAATGGTGGCGCTTTTATTCCGCTCACTTCTGTCCAAACGTCTGGCCCACTGGCTGACGGTCTGACGACCACTTCTTACATTTGTGTATTTTTTTTTATTGATGACAAAGTTTTTTATTCATTCTTTGTTTTGTTTTCTGGGGTTTTTTTCTCTTATGTCATGGCGTGGTGTCCTCACCCTCCCCTTACCCCTTTTAATAGTTTTTTTTTTTTTTTTTTTTTTGATTTAAACACTACATTTGGTGTTGATTGACACATTAACGCCAACACTTTAGCTTTCTTACAAGATTAAAGTACAATAAAATTGTGTTTTTTTATTTCTTTATGTCTTTCTTCGTTTTTTGCTTTCTTCCTTTGTTTTTTTTTTTTGTTTATTTTTATGAGATGTGTGTTTTCTCTGAATCTCTATTTTTGTTTCATCCAAGAAGTAGGCAATTGTGTCAACAAAAGAAAAGAAAATTTCTTCAAACATAATGTGTTTTTTCTTTGCGATTGCTTTCCTAATCGATCATTTGGTCTTCGATAGGAAATAGAAGGGCTTTTGGTCTTCTATAGGGAATAGGAGACCATACGGTCTTCTATAGTAAATAGAAGACCATTTGGTCTTCTGTAGGAAGTGGGAGAAAATTTGGTCTTCTATAGGAAATATAAAAATAATAAATAGAAGACCATTTGGTCTGCTATAGGAATCAGAGGACCATTTGGTCTTATAGAAAAATAGAAGCCCATTTTATCTTCTATAGAACATAAAATACCATTTTGTCTTCTATAGACAATAGGAGACTGTTTGATCTTTTATAGAAAATAGAAGACCGTTTGTCTTCTATTGGAAATAGTAGACCATTTGGTCTCCTACAGAAAAAATAAGACCATTTGGTCTTCTACAGAAATTGGAAGACCATTTGGTCTTCTATAGAAAATAGAGGACCATTTTGTCTTATATAGAAAACAGACCACCATTTGATATTCTGTAGAAAATAGAACACCATTGGGTCTTCTACAGGAAATTGAAACCATTTGGTCTTCTATAGAAAATAGAGGACCATTTCTATTGGAAATAGAAGACTATTTGGAAATAGAAGACTATTTGGTTTTCTATAGGAAATAGAGGGAAATTTGGTCTTCTATAGAAAATAAGAGACCCATTTGGTTTTCTATAAAAAATATAAGAAGATTTGGTCTTCTATAAGAAATTGAAGACCATTAGGTCTTCTATCGGAAATTGAAGACCATTTGGTATTCTATAAAAAAAGAAGACAAGTAGGTCTTCTATAGAAAATAAAAGACCATTTCGTCTTCTATAGAAAATAGAAGACCACTTGATCCTCTATAGAAAATTGAAGACCATTTGGTCTTCAATAGAAAATAGAGGACCATTTGGTCTTCTATAGAAAATAGAAGATCATTTGGTCTTCTATAAAAAAAGAAGACAAATAGGTCTTCTATAGAAAATAAAAGACCATTTCGTCTTTTATAGAAAATAGAAGACCACTTGGTCCTCTATAGAAAATAGAAGTCCATTTGGTCTTCTATAGACAATACAGGGTAAGATGAAAAAACTGCAACCAACTTCAGACTGCTGTCATTTCTAAGCTACTCATCCGACAGCTGTTTAAAATCATTCCAGTGACAGCCAGCGTAGCCCGACGTCAAGGAAGTGGACGGAAGAAAACAGCAACATCAGCAGAAATGGTTCGAAACCCGCGTCGCAGTGGCCGAAAAATAGCTCGGGAGTAAAAAATATCGCAATATTCCATTCGGAAAATATTGAAAAATCAGCTCCGGGTGAAGCCATTAAAATTCCAAAAAGTGCAAGAATTTACACCGCAACAGAAAGAAAATAGACCCGAAAGAGCTTAAGAGCTGCGAAATTTGGTTTTCCGTTGTCCAGCAGTTTGTAAACAAACAAAATGATCGTGTTTACTTGCCAAAGAGGTCAGCTGAAAATGTGAACCTTCAGTATGCCACCAGAACTCAAGCGCCGGGCATGGTGATGGTGTGGGCCGTCATAACAGCCAATGGTCGCTGTCCGCTCTATCAATGGACCGTGGCATCAGAATAAATGGCGAATATTATCACAAAAATATTCTGAAGGGTGTATTAAAGCCTTGGGCACGTAAACATTTTGGCCGCAGACCTTGGACATTCCAACAGTACTCCAGGCACCATCGCACTCAGCATGCGCCATCCAAGAATGGTTACAAAATGAGATTCCTTCCCTATATTTCCAGCGCACAATGGCCACCAAAATCTCCGGATACCAGTCTGTTGGACTATTGTGTCTGGAGCATTTTGGAAAGCAAGGAGGGTACTAAAAAATAACAAAGTGTCGATCACCTCAAGCAAGCGCTTCGCCGGGAATGGGCCAAAATACCGCAGAGCAACATTGGGGCAGCGTGTGACGGTTTCATTGGCCGTTTGAAGGCCATAATTCGTGCCAAAGGTGACCAATTCGAACAAATCTAAACTTATTATAAAATTTGATGCTATCCGACAATTTTAGCTTTCATTCAATTAAATTACAAAAAAAAAAAAAAAAAAATAAATAATAATAAAAATTATGGCGTTTGACTTTGTTGCAGTTTTTTGTTGTCTTACCCCGTAGTAGACAATTTGGAAAACTAAACTTGAAAATCTGATATAAACGTTCGCAATCTGCAGAGAAACTCATCAAAAGTGTTTTTTATTTGTGTTTTCTCTCTCCCATTTCTCTGAAAGACCTTGAACAATTATCGATCAAGTGCCTCTGGATTTAGAGCAAATTAAATTGTTTTAATTAAAAAAGAAAAATTCTTTCATTTCATTTCACTTCTTGTGTTTATAGAAATTGCAAATTTCACAGAGAAAATTTCCAAAGTTATAAATAATATAAATCACAGCAGCCAAACACAAACATACAACCGCCCACCCTATCATTCGATTGAAGAATGATTGGCTGGCCGACCATCACAAGTGTTTTCCTCTCATGAAAAAAAAAACATTTCAAATTTATTTTTCCCAAACAGCGCATTTCAAAAAATTTTACGTCAATATCTGCGAATTGCTTTTTCTATTTCCATCTTTCGTGTTTTTTCGCAATCTTCCTCTTCTATCTTAAAATGTGTTCATTTGAAATCAAGAAGTGTGTTTCTTTTCAAATTTAGCAACAGATAGACAGACTACCTGCCAGCCGGCCATTGGAGCTGATGATGATCAATTAATGTTATAAATTTATGGAAAAATTAAAAAATAAATGGAAATCAAATGAGTCATTTAACAAAAAGTTGGCTGCAGAGATTTCAAATCTGGAATCGGAAGAGAAAATATTTGGTATATAGGGTGTTGGAACTTAGTTTTTTTACTAATCAAAAATATCGTTGCCAAATAATGTTAAACCATTCCGCTATCAATAATTAGATCAAAGTCCCAAGTCAAGATTTAAATCTCATTACCAAATAATGGGTTAATTAGTACATTTTGCCACCAGTAACTACTTACGAACCAGACTATTTACCCCTTATTATACCCTTAGCCATATGGCTACAGTGGGTATATATCATTTAATACGGCCAAAATGTATCTAATCGAAATAAAGGTTTTAGACCCAACGTCTTTTTGGACCAAATTCGTTTCAGGACATTTGGAGTCCATTTAGCTATGTCCGTCCGTCTGTCTGTCTGTCCGATGCGGACCATAACTCTCGACGGGAGTATCCGATTTGATTCAAACTTTGTAAATCGTAATATTATTATCAAAGTTAGATCGAGTTAGGAGATGGGAAATATCGTTCCATTCCTTCTGGTACCTCCCCCACAAAAGGTCCAAATTCTCATTAAAAAAAAAATACTGAACCAGAGGGAATTATCCGATTTTGCCCCAACTTTGCAAATCTTAATATTTGCATCAGTGCTAGGTCAGATGCGAAAATGGACAATATCGGCCCACTCTATCAAGTACCTCCCACGCAAGGGGTCAAAATTTTGAATAATTACAACCATTATAAAATGTGATATAAGAATCTTATTGTCTTCAAATTATACACATCCCAATATTTTTTATTAAACGACGGTCTGGTGTTAAAATGGAATATAACGCTCCACTCCTTCTGGTCAAATTTTTCAAAAAATATATTTTGTGCACAGAAAGAGAAACGATAATCCTATTTTGCTCCAACTTTTCAAATCCTTATATTTGCATCAGTGCTAGGTCAGGTGCGAAAATGGAGAATATCGGTCCACTTCATCAAGTACCTCCCCCATACGGGATCAAAATTTTTAATAATTACAACTCTTATAAAATGTGTTGTAAGGGCCCGATTGTCTTCAAATTTCACACATCCCAATATTATTATTATCACAAGGTCTGGTGAGAAGATGGAATATATCAGTCCACTCCTTCTGGTACCTCCCTCACAAAAGGTCAACATTTTGTATATCCGTGAAGCTCATAAATTGCGAAATTAACATCCGATTCCATTCAGACTTGGCACATCGCAATATTTCTATCAATACAAGATCTGCTATAAAGATGGCAGAGATCGGACCATTCCTTCTGGTACCTCCCCCACAATAGGATCAACATTTTGAATATCCCTGAATTTTGAATATCCATAAAGAGCGAAATTGATATCCGATTCCATTCAGACTTGGCACATCGCAATATTTCCATCAACACAAGACCTGTTTCTAAAGATGGTAGAGATCGGACCATACCTTCTGGTACCTCCCCCAAAAAGGGTCAAAGTTTTGAATATCCCTGAAGCTCATAAAGAGCGAAATTAACATCCGACTTCATTCAGACTTAGAACATCGCAATATTTCCATCAACACAAGATCTGTTATAACGATGGTAGAGATCGGACCTTTCCTTTTGGTACCTCCCCCACAAAGGGTCAAAATTTTGAAAATCCCTGAAGCTCATAAAGAGCGAAATTGATATCCGATTCCATTCAGACTTGGCACATCGCAATATTTCGATCAACACAAGACCGGTTATAAAGATGGTAAAGATCGAACCATTCCTTCTGGTATCTCCCCCACAAAGGGTCAACATTTTGAATATCCCTGAAGCCCATAAAGAGCGAAATTGATATCCGATTCCATTCAGACTTGGCACATCTCAATATTTCTATCAGTACAAGATCTGTTATAACGATGGCAGAGATCGGACCATTCCTTTTGGTACCTCCCCCACAAAGGGTCAACATTTTGAATATCCATGAAGCTCATAAAACGCGAAATTGATATCTGATTCCATTCAGACTTGGCACATCGCAATATTTCCATCAACACAAGACCTGTTATAAAGATGGTACAGATCGGACCATTCCTTCTGGTACCTCCCCCACAATGGGTCAAAGTTTTGAATAACGAATAACGACTATAAAATCCGAAATAGACATCCGGTTCTCTTCATATTTCACACATCCCATTATTTATACTAACACAAGATCTGCTGCGAAGATGGGATATATCCGTACACTCCTTCTGGCACCTCCCTCACAAAGGGTCAACATTTTGAATATCCATGAAGCTCATAAAATGCGAAATTAACATCCGATTCCATTCAGACTTGGCACAACTCAATATTTCTATTAACGCAAGATCTGTTATAAAGATGGTAGAGATCGGGTCATTTCTTCTGGTACCTCCCCCAAAACGATTATAAAATCCGAAATAAGCATCGGGTTCTCATCATATTTCACACATCCCATTATTTCTACTAAAACAAGCTCTGCTGTGAAGATGGGATATATCGGTCCACTCCTTCTGGTACCTCCCCCACAAAGGGTCAAAATTTTGAATATCCCTGAAGCTCATACAGAGCGAAATTAAAATCTGATTCCATTCTCAGTATTTCCATCAACACAAAAATGGTAGAGATGGGACCATTTCTTCTGGCACCTATCCCACAAAGTGTCAAAGTTTTGAATAACCAAACCGATCGTAAAATCCGAAATTTCTTCTGGTACCTCACCCACATAGGATTCAAGATTTTAAAAAACAAAACGCCGAAAGAAAGCGAAATAAGCATCCAACACTCTTCAAATTGATTACGAGATCTGTTGTGAAGATCATATATATCTACAAACCCCTTCTGGTACCTCACACACAAAGGGTCACAATTTTTAATACTTTCATCTGCCATAACTTGCAAAACAAATCGGCGATTCTTTACAGCTTGCTACATCTAAATATTTCTCTGAACCCGAAACCTGCGATGAATATGGAATTTATGATTTCGCATGAAATTGGATACAAATGTTCGATTATCTTGTTATTTTGCCCACACCAATATTTTTATCTGAATTAGATGAAGTATAAAAATGGAATACTTCGGCGGACTATTTTTGGTACCTCGCGCACTTTTTAACATTTTCTAAAAATTATCACATATCTCAAATAAAGTGAAGGATGTAACGAATATAGTCGAAAACAGGCACGTCGAAATATTTATATCATATTTATGTAGGCCTGATACGAAATGGACAATATTGGCACATTCCTTCGGAACCTATTCCATAGAGGTCCAACAATTTGAATAATCATAATGCAAGTCAAAATATATTTAAAAATTCGAACATTGGCTGAGGGTATACATCAGTCGACTGATACTTTTTAACTTGTTATAAAACTACTTTTAGTTTTTATTGGATTTTTTTTCCATCCCAGAAAGGTATATCTCTACAATTATTAATAGGTCTCAGCCATATCTTGCATTATCGTGCGCAATTAAACGTACACCCTCAATTTACATTGAAAGTAAAATTTTATATTTTTTTCCATTTAATTATTATTTTTTGCTTATTAATCACCGCTGTCTTTTTTTTTCTTGGTTTCTTTTGTCTTCCATTTACAGGATCAGTACGACAATTTAGCCATACACACAAACAAAGGCATTGAATTCTTGGACAAATATGCAAATTTTATACGTGACCGTTTAGCGATAGAAACAGAATATGCCGCCAAATTGAGGTAAGTCATGTCTCTCAACACAATACTTTTGTGTTTTCTTATTATTATTGTTATTAATAATTAAAAAATGTCGATGAATTACATTAGTCATTCAGTAACAACAAAAGAGGAACTACAACAACAACAAAAATTACAAAATTAAAAAATATACATATATTGTTTATTCAAACGAGTGTGTTTACGGAACACGCAAACTTTTTTATGAACTCTGAATATGGATTTTTGGCAATATTGTACCTCAAAGTCCTTCATAATGAACATTTTGTTCGATCTAGACATACCCACCTATAAGTCTCTTATACAATGGGGATAACTTTTCGATTCAGAATAATCTTGCTTCATCATCAAATTTTGAAGAATGGACCACTTCCTATACATTTTCAAAATTTCAAACAATAAGAAATTTTGTAAAAAATTGAAAAACCTACATATCCTTTCAAATTTTTAACGGTGAACTCTCATAAATCGACAAAATTTTGCAGAAGTAAAAATTTCTCTAAAGAAGTAAGAACATTGTCATAGAATTTATAAATAGCTTAAAAAATAGGGCATTCTGTGTAACAGGTTGTTATACCCTCCACCATAGTATGGAGGGTATATTGAGTTTGTCTTACCGTTTGTAACATCTCGAAATATACATTTTAGACCCCACAAAGTATCTATGTTATTGATCAGCATAAAGTTCTATGTCGATTAAGCGATGTCCGTCCGTCTATCTGTCCGTTCGACTGTGGAAATCACTCTAGCTTCCGAAAGAAATGAAGTAGGTTGATAAAATTTTACTCAAATGTATATTATACCTGCTGGACTTTTGGTATTGAAAAGGGCCCTCATATTATGATACCTCCATTTTTTCGGTATTTTGGTGATTTAAGCGACATTATTCAGCGGAAATGTTTCAAAATTTGGTATTTAAAGTTCGTAACGGATACTGCATCCTATGACAGAAAATTGTCTGTGCAGGTCCACGTCTTAGTATAGCCCTTATATAACGGTACCTCCGGATATTCGGTATTTTGGTGATTTTTGCGACATAATTCACTGGAATTGTTTCAAAATTTGTATTTGAAGTTCGTAACGGATACTACAGCCTATGACAGAAAATTTTCTGTGCAGGTCCACGTCTTCATAAAGCCCCCATATAACGGTACCTCCCGATATTCGGTATTTTGGTGATTTAAGCGACATAATTCACCGGAATTGCTTCACATTTGGTATTTGAAGTTCGTAAGGAATACTGTAGCCTATGACAGGAGATTGTGTGTGCAGGTCCGCGTCTTCATATAGCCCCCATATAACGGCACCTCCCGATATTCGGTATTTTGGTGATTTAGGCGACATCATTCACTGGAATTGTTTCAAATTTGGTATTTGGTGTTCGTAATGGTTACTACAGCCTATGACAGGAGATTGTCTGTGCAGGTCCACGTCTTCATATAGCCCCCATATAACGGCACCTCCCGATATTCGGCATTTTAGTGATTTAAGCGACATTATTCACCGGAAATGTTTCAAATTTGCTATTTGAAGTTCATAATGGGTACTACAGACTATGACAGAAAATTGTCTGTGCAGATCCAAGTCTTCGTATATCCCCAATATAACGGTACCTCCTGATATTCGGTATTTTGATGATTTTAGCTACATTATCCACCAAATTTTTTTATTCAGGTTTCGCATTTGCGTATTGTAATGGTTTATGACAAACAGTGGCTATGCAGGTCCACGTTGTCCTATAGACCCTAATATAACGGTTACATTCGGTATTTTTAAGACTAACAGAATTTTTAACGGATTTTATTTTATTTTTTTTTGAAAATTGCCAAAATCTTCCTAAATGGTGGAGGGTATTCAAAAATCGGCCCGGCCGAACATACAACTTTTTTACTTGTTTTTTATATCCATATACCAGACGCTCCAATCGCTCTAATTATTTTATAAATATATGTGCATAGCAAGTCCCTGCTACTTCGTCAGCGAAAATATCACCTTAAAATTTTAGATTGGATAGACCACTAACTATTAAGATAACTATTTAGCTGAACCTGTTTCATAATATTTTATTTATATTCAAGTTTTTCCTCTATCGACCACCCCAGACACCAACTGTGAACTCGATAACAAATTTCTGAATTCCATCTCTGTTTCAACACCAAACTGCACATTGTTATAATTTTGCACTTTTCGTACGTTCATAGCTCCTTCCCTCAACCACAGACACCTTCAGTGACATCCATAACAAAATTTGGGATTCCAGCTCTATACCCTCGCCCAAAGACAAAATCCATTTTATTTAGTATTTTTCGTACAATCTCAATCCCAGATACCAACAGGAGACATCAGTATCAAATTTCGGATTCCAACTCTATCCCTTCACCCAATTCCCAATTTAGTACCTCCTTGTAACCTTCGAACAATTATGGAACACATTTCTAGAACCACTTTCATTTAATAACCACGGCCACCAATTGTGACATCTATATCAAATTTAACGACTCCAGCTCTATCCCACCCAATACCAAATTTAATACAATTTAGTACTTTTCGTACAATTATAGTACACATTTCCAAAACCACCACCATATCTCAATTCCAACAGAGACCTCAACATCAAATTTGAGTATACCAGCCCTATGCCTTTACCTAATAGCCAATTTAGTACCATTCAGTACTGTTCATATAAATATAGGACGAATTTTAAACCACCGCCAAATCTCAATTCCAGACACCCAAAAAGACGTCAATATCAAATCTGAGGATTTCAGCGCTATCCCTTCACCCAATACCAAATTGTACGAAAAATAGTACTATTTAGTACTTTTCGTACAATTGTAACACTCAGATACCATCTGTAAACTAAATAATTTCTAATTTCAGAATTTTATTTCTATGTCTTCACCCAATACCGAATATAGCACCAATCAGCGTATTTCGTACAATTATAGTACTAATTTCCGAAACAACCTCCATGTGCCAGGCCACACATGAACAGCGACCCTAGTACCAAATTTTCAATTTAGGTAAAATTGGCCTTCCATAGGAAGTGAATCGGAATGTAGGCCAGTCTAAAATTTAATGTTTTTCTTTTAAAATTTTATTTAACAAACGCCTAAAAGCAGACTTTGCCTTTTTCATAAAACACAAATTTAATTGGGAAAATTTCGAATCGGTTATCTATTACCGCTAAATTCAATCGATAAGAACATTATCAAATATTTCAAAAGCCTACATAGCCACTATGGAATATTGTTATATATTTTTTGTTCAAATTTCAAGAACTCTCAAACATATTCAAAATTGTGACTCTCTGTGAATGAGGTACCAGAAGGGGTTAGCAGATATCTATCATCTCCACAACAGATCATGTGTTAGCAAAAATTTGAAGATAGTTAGATGCTTATTTGTCTCTCTTTGAGCGTTTTGCTTTTCAAAAACTTGAACACTATGTATGGAGGAGGTTCCACGACAAATGGTACGATCTCTACCATCTTTATTACAGATCTTGTGTTGATGGAAATAGTGAAATGTACCAAGTCTGAATGGGATCGGGTGTTCATTTCGCGTTTTATGAACTTCATGGATATTCCCTATGAACCCTATGTATGGGGGAGGTACCACAACAAATGGTCCGGCCTCTACCATCTATATTCCAGATCTGGTGTTGATGGAAATAGTGAGATGTACTAAGTCTGAATGGAATCGGTTGTTTATTTCGCCCCATCTTCACATCAGATCTTGTGTTAGTAGAAATACTGGGATATGTGAAATATGAAGAGAACCGGATGCTTATTTGAAATTTTATGATAGTCTTGGTTATTCAAAATTTTGACCCCTTGCGGGGTAGGTACCAGAAGTAATGGTCCGATTTCTACAATCTTAATAACAGATCTTTTGTTGATAGAAATATTGAGAAGTTCCTTGTCTGAATGGAATCAGATATTAATTTCGCGTTTGATCCGAACTCGACTCCAAATGTCCTGAAACGAATTTGGTCCAAAGAGACCTAGGGTCTAACCGGTAAGGTACGTTTTGGTAGCATCAAATGATATTTAACATATGGCTGAGGGAATAAAAAAAGTTCATATCTCATGGAAATTAAAAGGAGGATCCGAACGGAGTATTAGCAAAAATCGAAAACGTGGCGTCTTAATGCCTCTGGTATCTCCATAAACAAATTAAAACATTTTTAATAGCCAAACATTCGACAAAGTTCGCACAAGATCCATATGTTCGTCCCCGAACCGGAAATATATTTCGAAAACCGATCAGGAATGCCTAACTGGCTAAAAATTAATGAATTTTCAATCGAAAATGTTCAAAAAATTAACAAAAAGTAGCCATTAGAAGGGTTTCGCCCTCTCCCCATCCTTTGTGCGTCCCTACTATGGGATATATTAGTACATTCCTTCGTGCGCTTCCTCTACAAACCTTTTACATTTTGAATATTAATAACTCTTAGAAAAATTGAAATTTCTGTCAGTATAGATACAGTGCATCTGGCACCTTCCCTGTAAATATAAAGCGAGGTTATATTTGTATCACGCTTATAAAGGACAATATCAGGTCATTCCTAAAAGTTCCAACAATAAAATATCTCAAAAAATATTTTTCAGTCCCCGATTTTTTTTAAAGTTCACCTACTCCGAGGAAAAAATTAAAAAAAAATCTCTAAAAAAATTGGATATCAGCACCTGATTCTCCTAAAATTTGTACATCGTCATTATGTTGCAATAGAATATATCGATCCACTTCTTTCGGTACGAAAGTTCCAAAATTTCCACAGAATGATTGCCTCATAAATAGCGAAGTTAGTATCCGATGAAGTGCTAACTACATGAATCGTTACATTCGTATCACATTCATATCCGGTGCAAAAATGGACAATATCAGTCCACTCCTTCTCAAACCTCCCTAAAATTTTTGAAAAAAAATTGTTGTCATAAAATGTGAGCTCCAACTTCGCACATTTTAATATTCCTGCTCATATTGTCTCCAGTTAGAGTTGTGCCAATCTACTTCGACCGAACGAACCAGTTCTTTCTCTAGTTCCCTGGGCTCCGGACGTTTGTATGAAAACTCTGCGTATGAGTGATATGGAATTTACGAAATCACTCATACGTTTAGGAACTGATGTACTTAGCTATGGATACTAGATTGACACAACTCTAGTGTCCAGTGTGAAGATGGACTACGTCTGGCTATTCCTTCTAGTACCTCCCTCTTTCTAACAACAACATTTTGAAAAGTTTTGATCAGAAATCATCTAAACCGAATATTAAGCGCATTGAGTATGCCTGGTATCAATTAATTCTTAGTTCAAAGCACAATGTAGAAATTCATGGCTTTATATATTTCCCAGAGCCCAACATCCAATAGTTGCAGGAAATAAAATCCGAAGAACCTAAGATAGCTCCCAAACAAATTTGGAGTCCAAAGGTATCTCAAAAATCTAAAACTTATTTAATTCACCATTCAGATTTATTATATTTTTCGTTAATCAAAATTTTGCCAATAACAACCCACTTAGTAAGCGATACCAGTGTTGGACTTGATCCAATCCAAGTAGCTGGTGACACGAGTGAAGGCAGCTGGGTAACCCTTGGCACAACCGGCCGAAGAACCGAAGGAGGTCAAACCAACTTGGACCTTGGAAGATTCCAAAACCAATGGGCCGCCAGAATCACCGTTGCAGGTAGAGACACCACCGGGAGTGGAGACACAGATGTTGGAGGAAGTAACAATGGAGGTGCCATAGGTGGCGGCACAGACAGTGTTGGTGATGATTTGCATACGGGCCCATTGCAAGTTGTTGGTAACACCGGAGGCAGAGTCGGAGATCTTGCCCCAACCGGAGGCGATGGCATAATCACCGGCATAGGTGGAATAAGAGCTGGCAATGGCGGGCAATTTAACGGCTTGGATACGACTGGTGTAGGACACGGAGGGGATCTTGATCAAGGAGATGTCGTTCTTCAAGGTCCTGCTGTTCCAGCCAGAGTGGATGATGATGTCGCTCTTGGCAACGGTGTGGGTGACTTCAGCGGAGGTACGGACGGTGGCGCCCAAGTAGACGGTGACGGATTGGATACTAAACAAAAAGAAAAATAATTCAATACTTGGACGGCATATTCCAAAAAAATCGAATCCTTACCCATCGGTACAGTGAGCAGCAGTCAAAACCCAACGATTTCCAATCAAAGAACCACCGCACCAGGCCGAGGACAAGGCGCTGACCTTCAAGGAAAGACCAACTTGATAGGGGAATTGACCAACGGTGGCAGTGTTGCCATTGGTAATGCGACCCTCACCCTCAATGACGGGCACAACAATGTCACGTTGGTAAATCTCCTCGGCGGAGACGGCGACCAAGGCCAGAGCGAAAATAATCAAGAATTTCATGGTGCTACTGTACGAATACAACTGCTAATTTTGCATAGATCGGAGTAGGGTTTTTATAGGTGAAAAACCTTATCAATGGCATATTTTGATTACAATTTTTTCACAAAAATTTTGAAAACAAATTCCAAATCGATGCTTTTCAAAATTATCTTCAGATTATTTTTTGATAATTTTATTTTAAAAACTTAAAGTGGTTTGCCAAAATAAAAAAAAAAAAAAAAACATTGACGCATTTCTGGCAGACGTTTGGGCCTCAGTTAAATATGCAATCAGAACAGAAATAATAAAAATAAACCCTTCTTAATCTCCTTCTATCAATATGGGATTTCCAGTGATAACTCCACGAAGAAAACAAATCAAAACAAATACTAGACAAAAAAGAACATTGCAATTTTGTTTATCAAGGCCTGCATTGGTAGTACCTGGGGCCATTTGAGAATTTAGCAAAAATTATTTTAGATAGTAGCTGACGCCTTGATAAGGGCAGCTATTGGCCTATAAAAACCCGAACCGGACCCATGGCAAACCAGCAGTTGTATTCGTACAGTAGCACCATGAAATTCTTAGTTATTTTCGCTTTGGCTTTGGCCACCGCCTCTGCCTTCGACTTGAGAGCCGAACATGTGGAATCCCGCAACATCATCATGCCTGTCCTGGAGACCGAGGGCCGCATTACCAATGGCAACACTGCCTCTGTTGGCCAATTCCCCTACCAAGTTGGTCTTTCCTTGAAGGTTAATGCTTTGTCCTCGGCCTGGTGCGGTGGTTCCTTGATCGGTAATCGTTGGGTTTTGACTGCTGCTCACTGTACCGATGGGTAAGGATTCGATTTTTTGGGGATATATCATCCAACCATTAACTAAATGTCTGTGTTCTGTAGTATCCAATCCGTCACCGTCTACTTGGGTGCCACCGTTCGTACCTCCGCTGAAGTCACCCACACCGTTGCCAAGAGCGACATCATCATCCACTCTGGCTGGAATGCAAATACCTTGAAGAACGACATCTCCTTGATCAAGATCCCCTCTGTCTCCTACACCAGCCGCATCCAGTCTGTTAAATTGCCCGCCATTGCCAGCTCTTACTCTACCTATGCCGGTGACTACGCCATCGCCTCCGGTTGGGGCCGTATCTCCGACTCTGCCACCGGTGTCACCAACAACTTGCAATGGGCCCGCATGCAAATCATCACCAACACTGTCTGTGCCGCCACCTATGGTACCTCCATTGTTACCTCCTCGAACATTTGCGTCTCCACCACCGGTGGTGTTTCTACCTGCAACGGTGACTCTGGCGGCCCATTGGTTTTGGAATCCTCCAAGGTCCAAGTTGGTTTGACTTCCTTCGGTGCTGCTGCCGGTTGCGCCAAGGGTTACCCAGCTGCCTTCACTCGTGTCACCAGCTACTTGGATTGGATCAAGTCCAACACTGGTATCGCTTACTAAGTGGGTTGTACGACATATTTGATAAGAAATAAACTGACTATTTAATATTATAATAGAATTTTTTGTTTGTGGATTTGAAGTTAATGCGAAATTCGGGTGGGGAAATAATATTGATTCAGAAAACATTGGGAAATACAATGCCTATTGCGGTGTAATATTTTGGACCTAAATGTCATCAAGGGGATCCTTTTTTTTCAAAATATGGTTAAAAACTCCCTTTAACTTCTCAAGAATTTGCTAATACTTAAAATACATATGAGGGATAAAGCCGTACTTCATGGAACTTCTATTCTTCATAAAATTTCACTGTAGGTCACCAAAGAAAAGAAATCTCAGAAATCTCTTTCGAGACGAACTTAATGAGCTCGAAAGAGAAACAAACACATAATATGTACCATAAAAAATATCAAAGAGTTCGGTTCATTAAAACCTTTTTTATGCGCTGCCAATTCTCATATAATATCCCTGTTCAACAACCAATCTGTGATGTGGAAAATTCCAAATGGATTTGATAGTTCTCGTTTGTAGATCAACCCCAAAAGATTTTCATGTTCAAACCTTTTTAAAGTCTTACCATGCACAAAGAGACCTCAATATTTTGGGCTATAGAGTTTTGAAAATTAGTTGGCCTATGTACTAAGGGTTAATCCCGATTTCAAAACGTGCCTAATCGAAATAACGGTTTAAGACCCTATGTCTTTTTGGATCAAATCCGTTTCAGGCATTTTAAGTCGATCTAGCCATGTCCGTCCGTTACCTTGTCCGTCCATCTGTCTGGCTGGTGCGCACGATAACTCTCGAAGGGAGTATCCAATTTGATCCAAACTGGATACATCGTAATATTTTTGTCAAACTTAGATCAAGTTCGGAGATGGGCGATATCGGTTCACTCCTTCTGGTACCTACCACACAAAATGTCAACATTTACTGCAGAGAAAGAGACAGTATTATCCGATTGTGCTCCAACTTTGCAAATCCTAATATTTGCATCAGTAGGTCAGGTTCGAAAATGGGCAATATCGGTCCACTCCATCAAAGTACCTCCGCCACAAAGGGTCAAAATTTTGAATAATTATAACTCTTATAAAATGTCATGTAAGAGTCCGATTGTCTTTAAATTTCTCACATCCAAATAATTTTATTAGCCCAAGGTCTGGTGTGAAAATGGAATATATCGGTCCACTCCTTCTGGTACCTCCCCCACAAAAGGTTCAGGTTTTCAATATCCATTAAACTATAAAAAAGCGGAATTAACATTTATTTCCATTCAGACTTGGCACATCTCAATATTTCCATAAACACAAGATCTGTTATTAAGATGGTAGAGATCGGACCATTCCGTCTGGTACCTCCCCCACACGGGGCAAAACCAGAACGATAATAAAATCCAAAATAAGCATCCGGTTATTTCTACTAACACAAGATCTTCTGTGAAGATGAGATATATCTGTCCACTCCTTCTGCTACCTCCTCCACAAAGGGTCAACATTTTGAATATCCATTAAGCTCATAAAACGCAAAATTAACATCCGATTCCATTCAAGACTGGGTACATCTCAGAATTTATATCAACATAACATTTCTTATAAGCATTTCTACTATGGGCCATTACTTCTGGGTCAAAGTTTTGAATAACCAAACTTGATCATAAAATCCAGAATTTCTTCTGGTACCTCACCCACATAGGGTTGAAGATTTTTAAAAACAAAACACTCAGTGAAAACGAAATAAGCATCCAACTCTCTTCAAATTTAATACGAGGTTTGTTATGAAGATTATATGTATCTGCGAACTCCTTCTGATACCTCACCCACAAACGGTCATAATTTTCAATACTTTTATCTGTCATAACTTGTGATAAAAGAAAGAAAAGAAAATTTTAACATTTTCTAAAAATTATTATTGGTCCAAGCCTAGCACATATTTCATATTTATTGAGGTCCGATACGAAATGGACAATATTGCCACACTCGTTCGGATCCTACTCCATAGAGGGTCAACAATTTGAATAATCAGGACAGAAGCCAAAATATATTTAAATAATCGAACTTTGGCTGAGGGTATACATCTGCCGGCAAAACCGAGTGATACTTTTTAACATGTTCGAATTTAATTTCACTTTGTAAATAGATAAACCAGTAAAGAAAGTCTTAAAGCCGGGCGGGGCCGACTTTATGATACCCTACACCACTTTGCGAATTTAGTAGAGCTCCGCATAACAATTAAACGTTTTAATGGGAGAATTCAATCATACACGCCATGATTATAATTATAATTTAAAGTTCAAAGGACAAAATATGCCGAAGCATTTGTATCTTTTAAATTCGGATTTTTATTGCCCATTTGGTGCACAATTAATTTGAAATATTGGAGAAATATGGGAGCTATATCCAAATCGGAACCGATCTCGATAAAATTTAGCAAATGTTTTTCTGAGCTGTATTTGATATATTTCCCCAAATATTGTTGTTACAGAGTGCATATTACGGCTGTAGGTAACAAATATAACAGATAACGGATGAACAGTATATATGGGAGCTATAGCTAGCTATATCTGAACCGATCTTCACCAAATTTGACATACTAGCTTCTAGACTCAATTCGGTCGTAAGTGCCAAATTCCATCCCATTTGGGTAAATATTAGACGTTTGGTGCACAATCCAAGGTAAATCGGACGAAGTTATATATGGGAGCTATATCCAAATCTGAACCGATCTCGATAAAATTTAGCAAATGTATTTCTGAGCTGTATTTGATATACTTCCCCAAATATTGTTGTTACAGAGTGCATATTACGGCTGCGGAGGACAAAAATAACAAATCGGATGAACAATATATATGGGAGCTATAGCTATATCTGAACCGATTTCGATCAAATTTGGCATACGTATTTTCAGGCCTAATTTGGTTGTATGTGCAAAATTCCATACTATTTGGACTGATATTACACGTTTGGTGTACAGTAAAAGGCAAATCGGACGAAGATATATATGGGAGCTATATCTAAATTTTGACCGATTATCTCCATTTTCAATAGGGTTCGTCCTTGGACAAAACAAATGATTTGTGCAAAATTTCATCTGTATAGGACAATAAATGCGAAGTGTACTTTGTTTACAAAAATACACAGACAGACGGACGGACGGACATGCATAAATCGACTCAGAATGTGATTCTATGCAGATCGTCAAAAGGAACTATGGGTCAATCTCGTTTCCTGTTGCCTGTTACAAAAAAATGCACAAAGGCATAATACCCTGACCACCTTGTGGTGTAGGGTATACAAATTTTGAAAGTGGTGATGACGCGACTTCTTTTTGTATGGTCTGCTATCACTTCTCCAAAATATTTGTCTCCTCCACAAATCTGACTTCATGTCCCTGTTTTCAAATTTATTTTTTTTGTACTAATGTTTTGATCTGTATAAATTAGACTCTCTACACCTTAATAACCTTGCAATTTAATAATTGCTAATGTTTTTATTTTTTTTTCTTTCTTTCAAAAGGCGCTTATAACAAGCCCCCCCCCCCCCATTTAATGTTCAAAAATTCCATTACACCACGACATTTGTTCTAGCACAACAACAACAGTATATCGGTGTGTGTTTCTCAAACTACCATCGCCACCCAAAACAATTACAACATGTAATTGGTTTACAAACTTCAACTTGGTTACTGTTGTGACTGCCGTTTCGACCACTCCTTTTTGTTTTTTCTGTGTATTTCCACATTCAAATATGGAAATGTTGAGTGAATTCTAAGCGAATATTTTTTTAAAACTAAAACAGTGGCATGAAACACACCTTTGCGGCGAAGCCCGCTCCAAACTTTATCCCCCCTCAACAAAACAAATGACAATTTGAGACATAAAAACAAAATCCCCTCCTTTATTTTTCATACCCTTCAAATAATTTAGCCCCCCATTTGGAAATGTGATATATTTTTAGCCTATCTATGCTCACACAGCTACACCCACACCTATGAAGAGGAAAGGGGGGGGGGGGGGGGGGGAGAGGGGGTGACAATAATTTCAACACCATGTATTTTAAGTTAATTGATGAGCGCCACTTGTCCATACGCGTGTCACATTACAAGTTGGGGCTACCTCTCCTCTCCTCTTCTCTCCTCCTCCCACCACGCCATCACCCCGACCCCATCACCCCATACTTGTTGATATCACACACTCGATTCAATTAGATAATTGTCCAGGGTTAGTTTACCAGACAAATGCTCTTAGTTGGGTGGTTGGACAAATGGGGTTTGTTGTTATTTTGGGGTATTTTTCAATCGCTACTTTTTGCGACTACTTGTTTTGTTAAAAAAAATTGGAAAAAAAATAGTTTTAAGTACTTTTTGTAGAATTGGTTTTTGTTTGGATTTAAGTTTGATTTCTTTGATAGCTTGCTTATCAAAAAATGCTCATATATTCATAATTAACTTCTTCTTTTATACGCTTATCAAGACGAACTTAAGTATTTGTTTACCATTAGGCTGTCCTAGATTTTTCATGAGCGCAATGTGAAAAAAGTTCAGATTTTGAGTATTGTTTAAGAATCATATTCTATAGAGAGTATAATCATAGATTAAATATCACTTATGTCTTTGGGTTACGGTTTTTTTGAATTTGAGAACTTAGACGGACGATACAAATATTAGTGAAGCCATTGCAGAATGTCCAATCCATATCCAATTTTTTGTGTCCAAAACTATTTCAACGTCCCAATATGTAAACCCTAGAAGCCAACAGTGACCTCAATATTAATATTTCAGACTGCTATCATTTCGAAGCCACTCGCCCGACATCTGTTACAATTATTCCAGTGACAGCTCATTATATCGTTTACAAGGGTACAAAAGCACTTTGGTGAGAATTTTCCAGAAAAAAAGTTATTCGTGATGGAATTCAAGCGTGATAGTGTGATTTCTTTATATTTAGCTGGAAAACCACAAGTGGCTATCGTTAGAGCACTCCAGCATCCAGTGTTTTGAACCATCGCTCGTTACTGGTAGCGTAGCCCGACGTCAAGGAAGTGGACGGAAGAAGATAGCAACATCAGCAGAAATTATTCGAAAAGTAAAGAAGCGACTTGATCGCGCGTCGCAGTGGCCGAAAAAATGGCTCGTGAGCTGAACATATCATCGCAATATTCCATTCGGCAAATATTGAAAAATATGCTCGGACGTAAAGCCATTGAAATTGGAAAAAGTTCAAGAACTTACACCGCAACAGAAAGAAATTAGACTCAAAAGAGCTAAAGAGATGCTTGGCCGAAAGTGGTGAACTGCCGAATTTGGTTTTCTCCGTCTCCGATGAGAAAACATTCGTTGTCCAACAGTTTGTAAACAAACAAAATGATCGTGTTTACTTGCCAAAGAGGTTAGCTGAAAATGTGCACCTTCGGTTGGCCGTCCACCAGAACTCAAGCGCCGGCCATGGTGATGGTGTGGACCGACATAACAGCCAATGGTCACTCTCCGCTCGTATTAATCTACCGTGGCAACAGAATAAATGCCGAATATTATCACGAAAATATTTTGGAGGGTGTATTAAAGCCAACAGCACTCAGCACCACCGCTCTCAGCACGCTTAACAAAATGAGGTCCCTCGGTTAATTTTCAGCGCACAATGGTTACCAAAATCTGGAGTATTTTTTGAAAACAAGGTTGGCACTAAAAAATACCAAAGTGTCGATCACCTCAAGCAAGCGCTTCGCCAGGAATGGGCCAAAATACCGCAGAGCAACATTTGGGCAGCGTGTGACGGTTTCATTGGCAGTTTGAAGGTCATAATTCGTGCCAGAGTTGACCAATTTGAACAAATCTAAACTTATTCTAAAATTTGATGCTATTTCCGAAATTTTTTGCTTCATTAAATAAAAATTAAAAAAAAGTTAAAATTATGGCGTTTGACTTTGTTGCAGTTTTTTATCTCAATCTGTATATTATGTCTGCAGGACTTTTTGTATAAAAAATTGGCCATGTAGGTCCATGTCTTCGTATTGCCCCCGGTACCTCCCGATATTCGGTATTTTGATGATTTTAGCGACATTATTCACCGGAATTGTTTCAAATTTCGTATTTGAAGTTCGTAATGAATACTACAGCCTAAGGCAGAAAATTGTATGTACAGGTCCATGTCTTCGTATAGCCCCCATATAAGGGTACTTCACCGGAATTATTTCAAATTTGGTATTTGAAGTTCGAAATGGATACTGCAACCTATGACAGGATATTGTATGTGCAGGTCCACGCCTTCGTATAGCCCCCATATAACGGTACCTCCTGATATTGGGCATTTTGATGATTTTAGCGACATTATTCACCGGAATTGTTTCAAATTTTGTATTTGAGGTTCGTAATGGATACTGCAGCCTAAGGCAGAAAATTGTTTGTGCAGGTTCACGTCTTCGTATAGCCGCCATATAACGGTTCCTCCCGATATTCGGTAGTTTGATGATTTTAGCGACATTATTCATCGGACGTGGTTTAAATTTGGTATTTGAGGTTCGTAATGGATACTGCAGCCTAAGGCAGAATATTGTTTGTGCCGGTCTACGTCTTCGTATAGCCGCCATATAACGGTTCCTCCCGATATTCGGTAGTTTGATGATTTTAGCGACAATGTTCGCAGGAATTATTTCAAATTTGGTATTTGAAGTTCGAAATGGATACTGCAGCCTAAGGCAGAATATTGTCTGTGTAGGTTCCCCTCTTCGTATAGCCCCCATATAACGGTACCTCCGATATTCTGTATTTTGATGATTTTAGAGACATTCATGGGAATTGTTTCATATTTAGTATTTGAGGTTCGTAATGGATACTGCAGCCTAAGACAGAAAATTGTTTGTGCAGGTTCACGTCTTCGTATAGGCCCCCTATAATAGTACCTCTCCACGTCATCATTTAGATCCTAATATGACGGCAGCATTTGGTATTTTTTAGGTTTTAAAAGAATTTTTAACGGATTTTATTTTTTTTTTCAAAAGTGCCAAAATCGTTCCAAATGGTGGAGGGTATCTAAAGATCGGCCCGGCAGAACTTACAGCTTTTTACTTGGTTATAATAGAGTATTAATTTCATTTTTACCGCTACCAAAAAATTGTAGGAAATCCATTATTTGGCAAAGAGTTTTTCAGCTTAACTTGTGATGCAACCAGTGAGACTGATAATTGCCAGTCTCCAAACAAAAAATACATTAATTTATTTTACATTTTTCCTTTGTTTTTTTTCATTCCCTTGCATTTTGTGAACCCCCCTTTTCGAACATTTCAAATATTATGAGGCGACATTTTTAGTTCTATAAGGAAAAAGATAAATAGTAGCAGCTAATTGTTTATGGACTTGAGAGCAAACAAGTTTCTTCGAAGTGTCGTTGTGGTTGTTGTTGTTGTTTTTGCATGCAACCATTTGTTGTGTGTTTGTGGTCAACGCAGTTGAATCACAGCTGTGCTGCAGTTACTTATTTTGTCATTAGAACTATTAACGCTCGCTTTTTATTTGTCCGCTGTTGATTACTAAAAATAAAGCCAAGCATGTGAATTTTTGTGTGCACTGCACACAAAGAGATCGTAACTATTGTAACCTTGAAGTTTCCACAAAAAGACAATTCAAAACTGAATCGAATTGACAAGAGGAGAGGGGGAGAGAGAGGGAAAACCATCCAACAAACACAATTAACCGCCAAATAATAATTTTATCCATTTTTGGTTTTAAAATAGATTTTGGCAGGGGCCAGCATACCACCATGCTACATAGTAGAGTGGTGGCACCAGCGGCAAAATGACGCCACCAACGAGCGAGCGAGTCAAGATTTTTATTATGAACACTTTAAAGTGACAGTTTAAAGTGGTGGCATAGCTGCAATTGGTATATAGCTGGCTTTTTAGTTGGCAATTGTTATGTTGCGTTTGTGTTCGGCTCAAACATTATAAGCGGGGGCTTCATGTGATGGGTACATAATTTTTTTTGGGCAGCAGAAATATTATCATGAAATTTTTCAGTGTCATCTTCTGTTGGGTTTCAAGTTTTTCATATGACAGTGAATGAGACAGGGCCACGTTTTGCTTGGCTGGTAATTAAAATACCATCAAAATCTTAATTTTTGGACACACAGGGTGAGATAAAAAAAACTGCAAAAAAGTCAAACGCCACAATTTTCACATTTTTATTTTAATTTTATTGAATGAAAGCAAAAAAAATTTCGGAAATAGCATCAAAATTTTAGAATAAGTTTACATTTGTTCGAATTGGTCACCTTTGGCACGAATTATGGCCTTGAAACCGTCACACGCTGCCCGAATGTTGCTCTGCGTTATTTTTGCCAATTCCCGGCGATGCGCTTGCTTGAGGTGATCGACACTTTGGTATTTTTATACCCTCCACCATAGTATGGAGGGTATATTAAGTTTGTCATTCCGTTTGTAACGCCTTTAGACCCCACAAAGTATACATATTTTGGATCAGTCGATTTAACTATGTCCGTCCGTTTTCCAAATCACTCTAGCTTGCGAACGAATTGAAGTAGTTTGATAAAATTTTACTCGAAAGTATATTATGTGTGCAGGACTTTTGGTATTGAAAATGGGCCATGTACAGGGTTGCCCATATTCGACGGACCCATCTGGCAACGCCATAACTTTTGACAGAGATGTCACATCGCTTAATGACATACCGCGTTTGAAGCGTCAGTACCGCGTTTGAAGCGTCAGTCCAAGCACCAATACACGCGCTCTGAAATAGTTGAAATTTACATTCAACAGAAGAAATCAATTGTGAAAACTCAACGTGCTTTTAAAACATTAAAAAATGTGAGAAGTGCGCCTTCTAAGAACACCATTAAGCGTTTATACGAAAAATTTTCGACTGGTAAGGCTCTTTCTAATCCGAAGAGGCCATATAAAAGTCGTCCAAGGCGATCGGCCGAGAATATCGCTGCCGTACGAGCCAGTATTGAGAGGTCCCCAAGAACATCCCTAAAACGCCGTTCTCAGCAGTTCGGCATGGCTCGGTCCACTTTACAACGGATTATTCGCATTGATTTGCATTTGTTCCCGTACAAAATTCAATTGACGCAAAGAATGTTGCCTGCGGACAAGCCTCGTCGATTGGAATGGGCCCAAGGAGTCATCGGGTCCGTCGAATATGGGCAACCCTGTAGGTCCACGTCTTGGTATAGCCCCCATATAACGGTACCTCCCGATATTCGGTACTTTGATGATTTAAGCGACAATATTCAAAGAATTGTTTCAAATTTGGCATTTGAAGTTCGAAATGGATACTACAGCCTAAGAGAAAAAATTGTCTGTGCAGGTTCACGCCTTCGTATAGCCCCCATATAACGGTACATCCCGATATTCGGTATTTTGATAATTTTAGCGACATTATTCCCCGGAATTGTTTCAATTTTGGTATTTGAAATTCGTAATGGATGTTACAGCCTAAGAGAAAAAATTGTCTGTGCAGGTCCACGTCTTGGTATAGCCCCCATATAACGGTACCGCCCGATATTCGGTATTTTCATGATTTTAGCCCCATTATTTAGCGATTTTTTTAAGTTTCCAATGCAATGGCTTATGACCAAAGTTACCTATGCAGGTCCATGTCGTCGTATAGACCCTAATATAACTGCTACATTCGATATTTTTAAGATTTCAACAGAATTTTAATGGATTTTATTGTTTTTGTGATTTGTCAAATTCGTTCCAAATGGTGGAGGGAATTCAAAGTTCGGCCCGGCCGAACTTACAGCTGTTTTACTTGTTTAGTAAAATACTCCAGACACAATAGTCCAACGGAATAGTCTAGAAATGAAGCGAGGAACCTCATTTTGTAACCATTCTTGAGCGGCCGTGACGTGCTGAGTCCTGTTGGAATGTCCAAGGTCTACGGCCAAAATGTTTGCGTGCCCAAGGCTTTAATATACCCTCCAGAATATTTTCGCGATAATATTCGTCATGTATTCTGATGCCACGGTCGATTAATACGAGCGGAGAGCGACCATCGGTCTTTATGGCGGCCTACACCATCACCATGGCCGGCTCTTGAGTTCTGATGGCCAACCGAAGGTGCACATTTTCAGCTCACCTCTATGGCGAGTAACGCGATCATTTTGTTTGTTTACAAACTGCTGGACAACGAATATTTTCTTATCGGAGACGGAGAAAATCAAATTCAGCAGTTCACCACTTTCGGCCTTTTGAGTCTTTTTTCTTTCCGTTGCGGTGTAAGTTCTTGCACTTTTTCGAATTTCAAAGGCTTTACCCCGAGCTCATTTTTCAATATTTGCCGAATGGAATATTGCGATATATTCAGCTCACGAGCCATTTTTCGGCCATTGCGACGCGGGTTTCGATCAAATCGTTTTTTTACTTTTCGAACCATTTCTGCTGATGTTGCTGTTTTCTTCCGTCCACTTCCTTGATGTCGGGCTACCCTAACGATAGCCACTTGTGATTTTCCAGCCAAATATTAACAGAAATCACACTATTCCGCTTGAATTCCATCAGGAATAACATTTTTTCTGGAAAATTCTCACCAAAATGCTTTTGTACGCTTGCAAACAATATAATGATCTGTCACTGGAATAATTTTAACAGCTGTTGGACGAGTGGCTTAGAAATGACAGCAGTCTGAAGTTGGTTGCAGTTTTTTCATCTCGCCCTGTATATCAAACTTACTTTCCAACCTTGATCCAAATTTAAAGTTTTTAGCTCTATCCGTTCACATAATACTAAATGGTACCAAATTAGATGTTAAGTACCATCTTTTCCTAGCCTGAAAGTTCGAATTTCCAAAAACCCCTTGGTGTACAACTATCCTGAACTCCATCCGTGACCATCATTCCAAATTTCTAAATTCCAGCACCACCGGTTCATTACGATTCCAATTTGTACCAAATTTAATACACATAAATACGAATTTCCAAAGCTTTCTACATACCCCAGTCCTACACTCCCCGAGTGATCTCAATAACAAATTTTAGGATTCTAGCTCTGTTGGTTCACCCAAATACAAATTGTACTTTATTTAGTACATATAAGTAGAATTTTCCAAAAGTACCTACATATCCCAATCCTATACTCCGACAGTAATCTTATTTTCAATTTTCAGGATACCAGCTCTATTGGTTCACCCAAATTCAAATTTTACCAAATTTAGTACCATTTAATACACTCAAATACAAATTTTCATAACTACCTACATCATATAGTGGTCTATTGCACTATATGTTCAAATTGCAGGATTCCAACTCCTCTACTGGTGCACCCAAAATTTTAATGGTACCAAATTTAGTATTTTTTAGTATTTTTATTTTAAAACATGAACCATCATCATTAAAAAACCAAAAAGGCAAACAACAAATAACAATAATTCCCAGATTATAAATTTTATTTGAACGGTAGCAGGTTGTCATATCTTATCTTATTTCACAATTGCCATATCATTGTCTGCTGCTGCTATTGAACCCAACAAAAATTCCCAATCATCAATCGTTCGATCGATCCATCGATTTATCGTTAAGTACTGCTCTAACGTCACCGTCCTTCTTCCGAATCGCAAGAACAACGAAACTCAATACAGGTTAATCACGTCCTCGTTTAGGTGATAAAAATCACTTCTCTCTTCCATATTTATGGCTATTATTAGAAGAACACTCGAACTTTAAAGTGTTATTATACCATACAACGCTCTAAATAAATAAATAAAAAGCACGGGCTATGATTTTCCCTTAAATTCAAAAACCGATAACATGAAAATGAGCGTAAAATACGTTTTGAAAATTTATGAATGTAGTGAGGCACTTTCAAGTGCCGAGACTCGCGACATAAAATTAATGAGAATGAAAGTATGATTTGACATAAAATTTGAATGTAAACAAATTTCGTGGTTATGATGTTGTTATGAAAGTTCTGGTATTTGCGTTCCTTTATGATGATTATGATTAGCGGTGAGATGAGGGGGAAAAAAACTTCGGAATCCGTGCATTCTAGGTATATTGTGTCTTCGGCAATATTATAGATAAAAATATGAAGAATATTTTGGTCAACATTTTCAACCTTTAAGAAAGTCAACAAATAGGTCTTTTTGGTTCTTTTTTCAAAATATGACTAAAAACTACCTTCAAGCGGGATCGTAGCAAGTCAAAATATTCCACAAAATTACATGAAATTCTACTATAGATTCTAAAAGACGTCAAGGGTAGAAATTTTACCTAAACACCAGGAATTCAAATTTATTGAAAACACATTTTACGGTTAAAACCAGGCTTTTTGTGGGTTTGTGCAAAAATCTTCTACCAAGCACTATTTCAGAAGGATGATGTCAAAGGTGAAAATATTCAACATAAAGTTTTACTATGAGTCACCAAAGAACAGAAATCCCTATTTCCACTTCATACCAAAAATTTAATTGCAACAGTATCTTCAAAAAAGAAAATGATTTTTTTATATCAATTTTGTCTTGCAAGAGACGCCTGAATGTTACATAGAATTTCGTTTTAGGTCAAGTATGTCAAAAGAAGATCTATTCTACAAAAATTCAAAATCTATATAATGAAAGTTAAAATTATTTGCTTGTTTTTTTTTTTTTTTTTTTACTGATCTAACCCGAGTCAAAATCTCACTTTGTAATTTATTTTTTTGGGGAAAGTGTCAGTGGAAGAATTATTCCAGATTAAATTTCATTGTGAGTCTCTGAACAAAAGAAATTTGTAAACTTAATATGTACCATAAAAAGTAGCGTCAATTTTTTTATTAACAAAACCTTGTTTATTTTTGCTACAAACTTTTGAAAAAGCTTGAGATCTGAATTATTCTTACAAGGGACTATTTCTAAAAGTGGACCGATGCGACAAATATTCTGTGGGTCTCTATCAAATTGCAAAGCTCTATTCTAAATATTACGAACTATATCTTCCTTTGTATATAGTCAAAATTATATAAAGCCCACTTTGAATATTCTACAACCCAGACCTTAAAAATCAACGATTATTTTCATGTTGTCTGAAAAAATATCCTTAAAAAATCCACGTTTTGTCTGTTGTTCTTTGGAAAATATCCTAAACAATTCAAGATTTGCCTGCTAATCCTTAAACAATTATCCTTAAAATTGCCGAATAATGGTCTGTTGGTCTGATTATTGGACTTTATTCAGCTTATTTTGGATTTTGTTGGCTGCTAGTCCTTGAAAAAATATCCTTAAAAAATCTTCAAATATTGGTCTCTTGTTACGTAAAAACAATTTTAGAAAATTTAAGGTTATGGACCATTAAAAAATCTAATGATTATTGGTCTGTTTGTCCTCGAAAGGGGTACTTTTTGACATTTCCATATCCATCGATTTTTTCAAGAGAGTATTGAAAATGTTGGATATTGGTCTGTTGGTCCTTGAAAGGGCTACTCATTGACATTTTCGTATCTTTCAAGTTTTTCAAGAGAGTATTGAAAATGTTGAAATATTTACAGGGTGAGATAAAAAAAAACTGCAACAAAGTTAAACGCCATAATTTTTACAAATTTACAAGAGCTTGCTTGAGCTGATCGACACTGGTATTTTTTAGTGCCAACCTTGCTTTAAAAAATACTCCAGACACAATAGTCGAACGGATAGGTATCCGGTATTGGTTTTTTGGTGCCCATTGTGCGCTGGAAATGAAGCGAGGAACCTTATTTTGTAACCATTCTTGGGTGGCGCGTTCTGATTGCGATGGTGCTGGGTCCTGTTGGAATGTCCAAGATCTGGGGTCAAAATGTTTGCGTGCCCAAGGCTTTGATATACCCTCCCGAATATTTTCCGCGATAATATTCGGCATTTATTCTGATGCCATGGTCGATTAATACGAGCGGAAAGCGGTCATGGGTTGTTATGGCGTCCCACACCATCACCATGGCCGGCGCTTGAGTTCTGGTGGTCAAACGAAGGTGCACATTTTCAGCTGACCGCTTTGGCAAATAAACACGACCATTTTGTTTGTTTACAAACTGCTGGACAACGAATGTTTTCTCATCGGAGAAAACCAAATTCGGCAGTTCACCACTTTCGGTCAAGCGAAGCAACTCTTTAGCTCTTTTGAGTCTATTTTCTTTCTGATGCGTTGTAAGTTATTGCAATTTTTGGAATGTCAATGGCTTTACCCCGAGCTCATTTTTCAATATTTGCCGAATGGAATTTTGCGATATGTTCAGCTCACAAGCCATTTTTCGGCCACTGCGACGCGAGTTTCGATCAAGTCGCTTTTTTACTTTTCGAACCATTTCTGCTGATGTTGTTGTTTTTTCCGTCCAGGTCCTTGACGGTGGGCTACGCTACCAGTATCACGGTAAAGAGTAACAAGCGATGGTACGAGACACAAAAGATTATTCGCATTTAATTTCTGGAGTGCTCCTACGATAGCCACTTGTGGTTTTCCAGCCAAATATAAAGAAATCACACTATCACGCTCGAATTCCATCACTAATAACTTATTTTCTGGAAAATGCTTTTGTACGCTTGTAAACAATATAATGAGCTGTCACTGGAATAACTAAAGTTAGGTGCAGTTTTTTCATCTCACTCAGTATTTGCTCGGCATCAAAGCAATCTTAACTTCAAGTTTTAGGACGCCTTTACTCCACGTCCTACCTTGACAGGGACATGTAGTCCAAAAGTTAAAAATTAAAACCATTTGGAAGGCAGGGCCTGATGTTTGTATAACAGACAAAATATGAAATTTTTCATATAAAATGTGTCAAAAAAAATGTTTAAAAAAAAATTCATAGTGAATGGGAAAAGCATGTCCAAGGAAAACATGACTAGGACCTCAAATCTGGTATCTAGGAGCTACATTAAGCGTTTTTGATGGAGATGTGTTCTAGCTTCTACAACAACTCCGACTGGAAAATCCAGTTAAAATTTTCAAATCACTTAAAATCGGCAAAACTCGGGACCAAACTTAAATTATTTTTCTAGGCCGTATTTATGTCAACACTTGGAACCAAATCGAACATTTTTTTCTAGGCCTTATTTTTATTTAATCACAACTCCAAATCGATTAAAAGTCCAGTTAAAGACTACGGCTGAGACCTCAACACTGTCAAAAATTAGGAAGTGTCCCTATATGGGGCATCTATCAAATAATTGACCACAAAACAACCGTTATGAGATAGTCAGTCCTTTACCCACTGCGAGTCTAAAATACTAAGAGGTAGTCCATGGACTGTTAATAATTGGACTTAAAATTGTATGGAGTTATTCCAAAAATGTCTCCTACATTGAATATTCTTCGTAAGGATACGTTATACCTATTGATATTTGAAAATATGATATTTAGCCACTTCAGCTGAAAATAATGCCAGAACCTTGGGAACACCTAAATGTGCCAGAAATACTAATGGAACATTTTTTGTGGGCCAATGCTGGCTCAATTTACAACCAATTCTTTTAAAAAATTGTTGGTAAAATCATAAAATATCGGAAGCAAGAATGAGTCGTTATAGAGGTAGATATAGAGAATGTGCCAAACAGAAGACCTATATTGAAAGATTTTTGCAAGGAATGGTTCTAATCAATGATATTCTGAAAGTTTGTATAGGCCAAGGCCTTCAAAATTACGAAAATCAGAATTTACCGTCTTATTATATATGCCATCCATTCATGGGAGAACATTTGTCATTCTAAAGAAGGCCACATATGTCTACACAGAACCTAGGGAAGAGTCTTCCTTATAAAGATCTACGTATAAAGGTCAGCATTCAATGATCTTCCATATCAGAAAGTTCCGTTGAAACGTCTTATTTAAAAAGGGGATCTCATAAGGGGTATTTTCTTTAAAAAAGCTCTCAAAGTCATTCTCAGTCTCATAATATGTCTACTATTATTGTGAAAGGCAAATTTGGATTCTCAAAAATATTGTTCCTCGCCTCTACTTCCAAATCCAAAAAATTCCAGGGATATCTACATTGAAAAAAAAGAACAACATTTGTTTTTGTTTTTTTTCCTCTTAATTTATTATAATATCAACAGTACTATAGCACCAAAGAATACAAGTTCACATTTTCCGGTAATCTAATAAGCGATGCCAGTGTTGGACTTGATCCAATCCAAGTAGCTGGTGACACGAGTGAAGGCAGCTGGGTAGCCCTTGGCGCAACCGGCAGAAGAACCGAAGGAGGTCAAACCAACTTGAACCTTGGAAGATTCCAAAACCAATGGGCCGCCAGAGTCACCGTTGCAGGTAGAAACACCACCGGGAGTGGAGACACAGATGTTGGAGGAAGTGACAATGGAGGTACCATAGGTGGCAGCACAGACGGTGTTGGTGATGATTTGCATACGGGCCCATTGCAAGTTGTTGGTGACCGAGGTGGCGGAGTCGGAAATCTTGCCCCAACCGGAGGCGATGGCATAATCACCGGCATAAGTGGAGTAGGAGCTGGCAATGGCGGGCAATTTAACGGCTTGGATGCGGCTGGTGTAGGAGACAGAGGGGATCTTGATCAAGGAGATATCGTTCTTCAAGGTCTTGCTGTTCCAGCCAGAGTGGATGATGATGTTGCTGCTGGAGACGGTGTGGGTGACTTCAGCGGAGGTGCGAACGGTGGCGCCCAAGTAGACGGTGACGGAGGAGATACTAAAATTTTACAATTTTTAAAAATGAGCCTTTAATTATTAAAATTGTCCATCCAAACTTACCCATCGGTACAGTGAGCAGCGGTCAAAACCCATTGGGAACCAATCAAGGAACCACCACACCAGGACGATGAGAGAGCGCTAATTTTCAAGGAAAGACCAACTTGGTAGGGGAATTGTCCAACGCTGGCAGTGTTGCCGTTGGTAATGCGACCCTCGCTTTCAACGACGGGCATAACGACGCTGCGGGATTCCATATTTTCGGCTCTCAAGTCGAAGGCAGAGGCGGTGGCCAAAGCCAAGGCAAAAATAACCAAGAATTTCATGTTGCTGCGGTGATACAACTGATACAGGCCTTGGCATAGTTTTGGGGTTTTTATACGCCGAAATTTCCGAATTTCTTATCGCCAATTCTGGGCGATAGTTTGAAGTGTGCCCAAAGTGATAATAGCAAATAATACTGGTCAGTTCTTAAATCTTATCTGCGGCTGGGTTTGCCCTTTGATAATTTTTTGCACTATTTCAGATATAAATCAAATAGGTTTTTGCAAATTCATTTGTTTATCTCCTGTCTAGTAATCTGTGATAATAATATTGGAGAATTGGGTTATATAACTGTCATCGAGTGCATTTGATAAAACCAATAAAATATTGTCGGCATTTCTTTTATTTGTATAAAAACCGCAAAGGTTCTTGGGTTCGGTATCAGTTGTATCACAGCAGCAACATGAAATTCTTGGTTATTTTTGCATTGGCTTTGGCCACTGCCTCAGCCTTCGACTTGAGAGCCGAAAATGTGGAATCCCGCAGCGTCGTTATGCCCGTCGTTGAAACCGAGGGCCGTATTACCAATGGCAACACTGCCTCGGTTGGTCAATTCCCCTACCAAGTTGGTCTTTCCTTGAAAATTAGCGCTCTCTCATCGTCCTGGTGTGGTGGTTCCTTGATTGGTTCCCAATGGGTTTTGACCGCTGCTCACTGTACCGATGGGTAAGCTGCAATTTGTTTGAATCCAAAATATATTCGAATTAAATTTTTATTTGTAAAAATCAAATTTTAGTGTCTCCTCCGTCACTGTCTACTTGGGCGCCACCGTACGCACCTCCGCTGAAGTTACCCACACCGTTTCCAGCAGCAACATCATCATCCACTCTGGCTGGAATAGCAAGACTGTTAAGAACGATATCTCCTTGATCAAGATCCCCTCCGTGTCCTACACCAGCCGCATCCAAGCCGTTAAATTGCCCGCCATTGCCAACTCTTACTCCACCTATGCCGGTGATTATGCCATCGCTTCCGGTTGGGGCCGTATCTCTGACTCTGCCACCGGTGTTACCAACAACCTGCAATGGGCCCGCATGCAAATCATCACCAACACCGTCTGTGCTGCCACCTATGGTACCTCCATTGTTACCTCGTCCAACATTTGTGTCTCCACTCCCGGTGGTGTTTCTACCTGCAACGGTGATTCTGGCGGCCCATTGGTTTTGGAATCCTCCAAGGTTCAAGTTGGTTTGACCTCCTTCGGTTCTTCGGCCGGTTGCGCCAAGGGTTACCCAGCTGCCTTCACTCGTGTCACCAGCTACTTGGATTGGATCAAGTCCAACACTGGTATCTCTTATTAAAAAGTGGCTGATATTTGTAAAACGAATTTATCTTTGTTTGAATAGAAGTTTATTTTTATTTTAATAAATGGTAATTTTATAGAATTTAATTATATAAACAAAAAAAATATTTTTTGAAAAATCCGGTATTATTGGTCCGTTGGTCCTTTCAAAACACATTTTTAAAAAAAATCAAAAATATTGATCTGTTTTTCCTCGAAATAAAATTCTTAAAAAATCCAGGGTTATCGGTTTGTAAAAATATTTTTAAAAAATCCAAGATTATTCTTATTCGATAATAGGTCTGTTGGCCCTTCAACAGATATTCTTAAAAATCCACGATCTGTCTGTTGGTCCTTAAAAATATTCTTAAAAAATCCACGAATATTGGTCTGTTCGCCCTTGAGAAAAATGTTGTTAGAAAGTCCAAAACTATTGGTCCTTGAAAAAAAAAATATTAAAAAATCCTGTTGGTCTTTGAAAAAAAACATTCTTAAAAAATGCACGATTATTAATCCGTTGGTCCCTGACAAAATATTCGTTAAAAAAATCTTAAGTTATTGGTCTATTGATCCTTAAAATATTCTTAAAAATCTCCGCTTATTGGTCTGTTGGTCATTTGAAAAAATATTTAAAAGAAAAATCAATACAATTGCCCTTAAAAAAATATTTTTAAAAAATTCACGATTTTTGGTCCGTTGGTCCTTGAAAAAAATAAAAAAAATCCAAAAGTGTCTCTGAAAAACTAGTCTTAAAAAAAATAACGATTGTTTGTCTGTTGGTTCTTGGAAAAATATTCTTAAAAAAATCCAAGATTATTGTTCTGTTGGTCCTTGAAAAAAGATTTTTAACAAATTTGGGGTCTATTGGTCCTTGAGAAAAATTTTGTTAGAAAATCCAAGACTATTGGTCCTTGAAAAAATATTCTTAAAAAGAACCCTCTTGGTCCTTGAAAAAAAAAAAAAACATTCTAAAAATAAAACATTCAAAATATTCTTAAAAAAAACCTAGATTGTTGGTCTTTTGATCCTTAAGAACATATTCCTAAAAATCACAGCTTAATGGTCTGTTGGTCCTTTGAAAAAATATTTAAAAAAAAATCCAAGATTATTGGTCCGTTGGTCCATAAAAAAATATGAAAAAATCCAAGATTATTGGTTCGTTGGTTCTTAAAAAAATATTTAAAAAAAAAACAAGATTTTTAGTCCTTGAAAAAATGAAAAAAAAAATACAAGTTCATACCTGAAAACAAGTCTTAAAAAATCAACGATTGCTTGTCTGATGGTCCTTGAAAAATTATTCTTAAAAAATCCGGTTGGTTCTTGAAAAATCATTCTTCAAAAATCCGTCATTATTGGTCTCTTGGTCCTTGGAAACACATTCTTAAAAAATCCAAAATCATTGGTCTGTTGGTCCTTGAAAAAAATTTTTTGTTAAAAATCTGTGAAAAAATATTCCTAACAAATCTATGATCAATGGTGTGTTGTTCCTTGAAATATTATTCTTAAAAAAAATCACTAGTATTGGTCTGGTATTCCTTGAAAAAATACCGTTTAAAAATCCACGATTATTGGTCTGTTGGTTCTTGAAAAATATTCTTTGACAAGATGTCCTTGAAAAAATATTTTTAAAAATCCAAGATTGTAGGTCCTTAAAAAAATATTCTTCAAGAAACCACGATTATTCTTCTGTTGGTCCTTGAAAAAATATTTTTGAAAAGTTGTTGGTCCTTCAAAAAATATTTTTATAAAATCCAAAATCATTTATCTGTTGGTCCTTGAAAAAACTTTCTTAAAAATCCCTGAAAAAAATATTCTAAAAAACCAAGATTATAAGCCTTTTGGTCCTTGAAAAATTCACGATTAATATTGTCTGGTGGTCCTTGAGAAAACATTGTTAACAATCCTTGGAAAAATATTCTTAAAAAATCCACAATTATAAGCCTTTTGGTCCTTGAGAAAATATTCTTAGAAATCCAGGATTATTGGTCTGTTGGTCCTTGAAGAAATATTTTTAAAAAATCCACGATAATTTTTCTGTTAGTCCTTGAAAAAATATTCTTCAAAAATCCACGATTATTCGTCTGTAGTGCTCGAAAAAATAATCGGTAGATATTCAAATATCCTTAAAAACCGATTGTTGGTCTTTTAGTCCTTGAAAAAAAAATCAAAATCCACAATTATTCTTCTGTAAGTCCTCGAAAAAATATTCTTAAAAAATTCACGATTATTTGTCTGATAGTCCTTAAAAATGTTTTAAAAACGTCCTTGATAATTGGTCCGTTTGTAATGAAAAAATATTCTTAAAAAATCCGCGATTATTGGTCTTTAGGTCTTTGAAAAATATTCTTTAAAAATCCACGATTATTGGTCCTTGAAAAAATATTCTTAAAAAAATCCGGTTAGTCCTTAAAAAGTTCTTCTAAAATCCGCTTGGTCCTTGAACAAATATTTTTAAAAATTCCGCGATTATTGGTCTGCGGATCCTTGAAAAAATTATTCTTAAAAATATCCACGATTGTTTTTCTTTTAGTCCTTGGATAATCCAGTGTTATCGGTCTGTTGGATCCTGAAAAACTTTTCTTAACAAATCCGCGACAATTGTTCTGTTTGTCCTTGAAAAATCCTTGTCCTTGTGTTGGTCCTTGCAAAATTTTCATAAAAAATCCCGATTAACGGTCTTTTGGTTCTGGAAAAATATTCGTTAAAAACCACGATTATTGACATCTTAGTCCTTTTTTTCAATTATTAGTCTATTGGTCCTTGAGAAAATATTGTCCTTGTGAAAAAATTTTGGTCCACTGGTACTTGAGAAAATACTGTTAAACATTTCCGATTATTGACATGTTCTTTAATTGGTTCGGTTCTTGAGGAAAAAAGGACAAAACAGGATTATTGGTCTGTAAGTCCTTAAAAGATGCAAAATTATTGGTCTGTTTGGTTCTTGAAAAATCTTTAAAAAAAACCCGATTATCGGTCTTTTGGTCCTTAAAGAAAATATTCTTAAAAATCCACGATTATTGATCTGTTGGTCCTTGAAAAATGTTTTCAAAAAATTGCGATATCAAAACCTTTGATTGGAACACCAAACACCTATCATTGATTTCAGCTTTTCCAGTTGGATATTTTGATGAAATGTTTTCATTTGTTTTTCCAAAACTACTCCCTCCATTGCATGTTATTTTCCAACGGTCTCTTTCATTCTCGATGGCATTTCGTTGCATTTCAGCCGACAATTACGTTATGGAAAATCGAAATCATGTTTTGGAAGCTAGTCACATTTGCATAAATTTTCTTCGATTTCTAGTCTCAACGCTCAAGCACACAGCATTAAACGGTTGCGTGTAAACGGCCATGGAGTTGTTTACTTGGCGCCAATTTTTGAAAAGAAATTTCTTGATGTTGCAAAGTTTTTGTTGTTGTTGTAGCCTCTTTTTTCTGTATATGACCCAAATTATTAATTAATTTATCAAACGTTCATGAAATGCTGCGAGTTTTTGTTATAAACAATTTTTTTTCCACTTTGTATTAATTTCTCTTTCTTTGTTGTTGTTTTATTTCTATTACAGGCGTTTAGTGAAAAATTATCAGCCCAAGAAAAAAGAAGAAGAAGATAATGAGTAAGTACGATATAATTAATAAAAAATATATAGACATGTGTTTGATTTGAAATATATATACATTTACAAATAATAAACAATATAATCTGAAAGAGAGAGAGAATGTGTGTGTGTGTGACTGTGTTGGTGTGTTGTTATTTTTAATATATAGAACTAAGTCCACAATCGGTGGATTTACTTGTTGAAATAGTGAGTATTTTGATGCCACATTATTGATGGGGGTTTGAGGCCATCCATGAACCACGTTGAACCATTGATCCTGGGTGATGTGCAGTAGTATCAGACAATATAAGCTTAAGAGATATTGAATAAAAATGAAAAAATAAAAGTATTCTGAAAAGAAAATCACGCATATACTGTTGAAGAACTTGAAAAATATTCTTAAAAAATATACATAAAAGCCCCAAAAAATATTCCTAAATTTCAAAAAAAAAAAAAAAAAAAATCCTCTAGAAAATTAAACCACAATTATTTTTCAGAGAGTCTTTGAAAATATATTTCTAAAAATATCACGAATATTACCCACATAGGTCTAGAAAACACATTGTTTAAGATCCACAAAAGTTAAAATTATAGTCCCCATAGACCTTGAAAATATTAAAATAATGCTAATATAGCCGTCATAGTCCTGCAAAAAAAAATACTCTTAAATAATCCATGAAGATCTGGACATTTTTTTAAAAGGTGAGAATATAACAATGATAGCCCTATTAAAGGGCTTGAAGAAATATTCTTGTGCAACACAAAAAATAGTTACAGGGGAAATACCGCAGATTATGAAAGTGGAGCTAAAAAAAGAAGACACGTGTATCGGCATTTTGAAAGTTTACAGCAAAAAGCAATCAAAATAGAGAGGTCAAGCCCACCCATCTTCCACATTTTTGGAAAATTTCAGATTAAGATTCTTCTGAATCCCTGAACATTACTTAAATAGTGTCTTTGGTAATATTTCAGATACAACCACGAGGATTTTTTTGGTGAAATGTTTTACCTTAAAGCGACTCATAAAAGTGGTATTTTTGGTCCTTTTTTAAAGTATGGCTAAGAAGTCCCATTAAAGGCGATCGTAGCAAGTCAAAATATTCAGAAAAAATTATTTGTCATAAAATTCTACTATAGGTCCTCGAAGACGTCAAGAGCGTAAATCTTACATCAAGAATTCATTTACATAAAAAAACACATTTTAGGGTTAAAATCATACTTAATGTGTGTTTTTGCAAAATTGTTCCTCAGAACAATTTTTTTACAAGGATGATTATTGGTCTGTTGGTCCCTGAAATAAAAATCTTCAAAAATCAACGGTTATTGGTCTGTTGGTCCTTGAAAAAAAATTTTTTTTCTTAACGAATTCGACATAATTGATCTCTTGGTCCTTTAAAAAATATTCTTATGAAATTCACATAAATTTGCGATCGTTCCTATCTTGGTCTTTAAAAAATTCACAATTATTGGTCTGTTGGTTCTTAAAAAAATATTCTGTTGTTCCTTGAAGAAATATTCTTAAAAAATCTCTTGGAAAATCTCCCTGAAAAAATATTCTTTAAAAAATCCACGTTGATTGGTCTGAGAGTCCTTGAAAAATATTCTTTAAAAATTCACGTTTATTGGTCTTAGAGTCCTTGAAAAAATCCTTGTTGATTGGTCTGAAAGTCCTTGAAAGATATTCTTTAAAAAATCCACGTTTATTAATCAGAAAGTCCTTGAAAAATATTATTTATTACATCCACGTTTATTAATCAGAGAGTCCTTGAAAAATATTATTTATTACATCCACGTTTATTAATCAGAGAGTCCTTGAAAAATATTATTTATTAAATCCACGTTGATTGGTCTGAGAGTCCTTGAAAAATATTCTTTTAAAAAATCCACGTTGATTGGTCTGAGAGTCCTTGAAAAATATTCTTTTAAAAAATCCACGTTGATTGGTCTGAGAGTCCTTGAAAAATATTTTTTTAAAAAATCCAAGTTGATTGGTCTGAGAGTCCTTGAAAAATATTCTTTTAAAAAATCCACGTTGATTAGTCTGAGAGTCCTTGAAAAATATTCTTTAAAAAATCCACGTTGGTTGGTCTGGGAGTCCTTGAAAAATATATTTTAAAAAATCCACGTTGATTGGTCCGAGAGTCCTTGAAAAATATTCTTTAAAAAATCCACGTTGATTGGTCCGAGAGTCCTTGAAAAATATTCTTTAAAAAATCCACGTTTATTAGTCTGGGTGTCCTTAAAAATATTCTTTAAAAATCCACATTTATTGGTCTGAGAGTCCTTGAAAAATATTCTTTAAGAAATCCACATTTCTTGGTCCTTGAAAAAAAAAGTTTCAACGAAAATGATCCTTGTGTTTTTATCTGCAATATTGCCATATACCTAAAATGTAAGGATTTCAAGGCATATTAATCCGAAAAATTGTAAAAGTGTGGAAGAGGGGAGCTTTCTCTCTATTTAGGTTAGTTTGCGATGTATTCTTGTAATTAGTGAGAAATATTGAATTTTGTGGAACAGTGTTATTGACTGAAGTATAAAAGCACAAAATTCGTTGCATATTTTTTGGCGCTTATGAAAATTAAAATTTGCCAAACATCCATAATTGCAAAATCGGTTATAAAAAGCATGAAGTTCAGAAAAATTCATGAAATCTTTATTTGCCTGTGGCTGCTCCTCAAATGGTCTATTCGCATAGTCTAATTTTGGCATACTTTTCCCAACATTTCGGCCAGAATCGCATGAATAAATGCTTCAATGTTGTCTTCTTATTCTTCAATTGAAGTGGTCTCATCTTTATAGACGTGAGCTTCAGCATAGCTCCAAAAAAATATTCCAAAGATGTCAAATCTAAGCGGGTAATTGACCGGTCCCGAATAAGTCCATAGTTACGTGAGCTGTTTTGACATGTGGCACCGACTTGTGAGAAATCACATGCCAGGCAAGTCAAGCTCTTAACCTTTACTATAACTAACAATGATGGCTAATTTACTTGGAGACCTGCGGTCAAACGGCCCCATCCCGAGAAATAGTTAGAGAAGAAAAAGAAATGGATTAGATGAAGATGTGCGCCACATCTAGTCCATTTTTTTGGAGAAGTTCTTCATCTCCACCTGCAATGGCTTAAAGATCCGCGGTATAAAGAATTTTAAACTTCAACATCATTGGTCGCATTCTTTGATATAGGTCCACATCTCGATATTTCCCCCAACAAAAATTAAAGGCTCACTAAGAACGATAATTTTTTAAAGGCTTACTAAGAATGACATACTTCTTCTAGATTTGTAATTCCACTTGTTAACATGGATTTACAAAAGTTGGGCCTGGCCATGCTTACTTTCATTTTATTCATATGTTATAAAAAATACCCATTAACCGATTGAAATTTAATATATGCACACCAACACACTCACTTACACATACATTTCAATTTATCCACACATCGACATTTACTTGACTGAAATCAAATTTATCTCCCCTCTTTAGATTCACATCATGGCAAGCTTTCCGCAAAGTTCTCAATGAAATCAGTGACTTGGCTGGACAACGGGAAGTTGTGGCTGAATCCCTGCAATTACAAATCATACAAGGCATTTCATTGCTCTCCAAAACCCTAAGGGAAGAACGAAAAGTAAGTCTTACTCAAAAAATACACCCCCTTTTTTGTTTCACTGTCATTAATTAACAACTATTTTTTCTAGAAATGTCTTTCCAACGGTACCATTTTACATCAAAACCTCACCACACAACTGGCGGCATTGGAACGGGCTAAACGTAACTATGAGAAAGCTTATCGTGATTCGGAAAAGGCCGTTGAAAATTACAAAAAGGCTGATATGGACTTGAATCTGAGTCGAGCCGAGGTGGAACGTTACAAGAATATTATGACGGCAAAGATACAACAGTCAGACGATGCCAAGAACGAGTATGCCAATCAATTACAGAAATCAAATAATCTGCAGCAACAGCATTATCATGAACTATTACCGGAGGTAGGAGGAATTCCATTTACCATAAATTACATTTAATCCAATTTATTGTCTTAGGTATTTAATCGACTGCAAGAATTGGATGAAAAGAGAACCCGTGGCATTAGAGAATTCATTATTAGTGCCGCCGATGTAGAGTCCTCTGTAGCACCCATCATTGCCCGGTGTCTTGAGGGCATGGTAAAGGCCGGCGAATCAATTAATGAAAAAGAAGATTCATATAAAGTTATCGAAAGGTATTTTAATTGATTTTTTTTACTTTTGGCCTCATTATATATTTTTTTTTTTTAGATATCAATCTGGTTTCACACCACCAGGCGATATACCTTTTGAGGATCTTTCCAAAATGGACACTCTTGATACATCCCAAGAGTCCCACTATAATCATGTACAGTCCAGTCATTTAACCGTTAAGGGTACCATAAGTGCTAATAAAATTAAGAAACGTGTGGGGATTTTCAACATCTTTGGCAGTAATAAGGTAAGTTGAAGTTTGTTTTGTCGTCGTCCTTGTTATGTTGCTTATGAATTCTTGATGTTTTGTTTTGTACGGCATTGTTTATGTTAGAGATCCATTGAATTGTTTTTTAATTGAGTAAATGTTCCAATGACTCGAGATTATATTTGGAAGTACTGAAACTTTTGATGCAAATGTTTGTTTCTTAATAGTTCTAACCAAAATCTAAATAGGCATATAATCTGTTGATGATACAAAAATATTTGTGTCTTGAAGGGAGAATCTACTTTAGATAAATCTACCACTTATGATCGGCGCTTATGCGAAGTGGAATTTCTAAAAGGTACATATTCTCAATAACAAAAAAGAAAAAATAAAAGGAAAAATTGTTTTCGTAGTCTGATCAAAAATTGCTCGACTCCGCAGACATGGTCTTAGCGGAGTAAATTAAATTTATTCCGTCTCAAAGTTTTCGTTTTGTCTTGAAAGGAAAACCTTATTCACAAGGGATAACGTAGCAAATATACCTTCTAATCGATATGTGGAAAATCTAAAAAGTACAGATTCTCAAAGAATAAAAAGGAACAAGAAATAAAGGAAGGATTGTTTTCGTAATCGATTTGGAGTTGAAGCCCGATCAAAAATGGCCTGACTCCGCAGCAATGGTCCTAGCGGTGTGAGGGCTGATATCCAAATTGTGCCAAATTGCCTTGGCTCTCTTTTAGAGGAATTTACTTCTGCCCAACAATCAAGTTTCAACTGCAATCCTTTGTCAGTCTTCTTAACGCAAACCTTAGATAACTGCTAGTATTAGCTGACGGATGGCTAATTGGCCTCACCGATTGACACTGAAGCCATGGGGCCTCCGAGACAGGCTGCGAGCCGACTTTGCTGTCTTCCCTTCCATTGACTGCGGAAATTAGGAAATCATCCTAATTCCTTATTTTTGCTGGTAATGACCCCGTCTCCCCTATAGTGTGCTCAGCTCAACTCATCCGTACATTCTGCTGTTCTACATCATCCGACAGGTAGAAGTGTCGGATCTTCACGTCGATCAGCAGCCTTGTACCCATTTGGGGTTAGCCTCATCAAAAACCGCAACTTTAAGGTCATACAGTACCATCCGGTTTTTGCCTTCTTATTGGAGTGCTATCCATCTTAGCGGCTACCGAAGTATACGAGACGAATAGATATACCGTCTGCGTCGTCACCATTTCCTTCGCCCTGGGTTGCTGCTTGTCAGTTGACGCAATCCTCTTTACCGCCACTGGCTGACCCTGCAGCTCAGCTAATCCGCACATTCCGCTGTTCGACATCACCCAACAGGTATATATATCGGATCTCCCTTCAATCAGCAGCCTTGTACCCATTTGAGGTCAGATTATTCGCTACTCTAAGGTCATCCGGTGCCATCCGGCTTTCACCTTCCAATTAGTGTGCTTCCCACTATCCTTCTTTGCCGCTACCGAAGCATATGGAACGGAATGTTGTACCGTCTGCGTCGTCACCATTTCCTTCGCCCTGGGTTGCTGCTGTCAGTTGACGGAATCCTCTTTACCGCCACTGGCTGACCCTGGCTTACCCATAGAGTGCAGCTCAGCTAATGCGCACATTCCACTGTTCGACATCACCCAACAGGTAGATATATCGGATCTCCCTTCAATCAGCAGCCTTGTACCCATTTGAGGTCAGATTGTTTGCTACTCTAAAGTCACCCGGTGCCATCCGGCTTTCACCTTCCAATTAGTGTGCTTCCCACTATCCTTCTTTGCCGCTACCGAAGCATATGGAACGGACTGTTGTACCGTCTGAGTCGTCACTACTTTCTTCGCCCTGGGTTGATGCTCCCCAAGTTGATGCAATCCTCTTTACAGCCACTGGCTGACCCTGGCTTCCCCATAGATTGCAGTTCAGCTAATCCGCACATTCCGCTGTTCGACATCACCCAACAGGTATATATATCGGATCTCCCTTCAATCAGCAGCCTTGTACCCATTTGAGGTCAGATTATTCGCTACTCTAAGGTCATCCGGTGCCATCCGGCTTTCACCTTCCAAATTTGTGTGTTTCCCACTATCCTTCTTTGCCGCTACCGAAGCATATGAAACGGACTGCTGTACCGTCTACGACGTCGCGACTTTCTTCGCCCTGGTTGCTGCTCCCCAGTTGACCGCATCCACTTCACAGCACTTGGGTGAGAAGGGAACTGATCGCCTTCGGTGCTGTTTCCTTCAGCGAGATTGGCAACTATGCAGATTTTCTTGGCAGTCAAAGCCTGACTAGAGGTCGAGGTCTGGATTACCCTGGTCCGCTTCCTCGTCAGACGGGGGACTTTCCGAGTAGCCTATTGTCGTATACTGTCCTGACTTAGCGTTAACAGTCCCATATTCGCAACGATCAGACGGATTTCTTGATGCAATCTTTTAATGCGTCATCCGCCATAGTTGGACGATAGTACATAGTATTCTACTTCCCCACTCTTGGTCCATGAATTTGCCATATATCTGCCAGTGGCTGAGAGGGGGACTTATTCGCCTTCGATGCTGCTTCCTTCAGCGAGAATGGCAACTTAGTAGACAAGATGTCCGCTTATGTCCGTTCGCTGTAGCCTTCGTTGTTCCCATCTTTGCTCTGTCCACATGTTGTAACATCACATTTGCCATTGTAGCGGGTTGTTTTGATGAATTAACAGCCGGGCCAGTTTCGAAGGTTAAGCAAATTTCGATTGCCTTTTCTTCTCTGCTGCCTTTTTAAAGTCTGTGAACTTAACCTCAGCCTTGCCTTCTTTTGCTTTGGCACCTCAGAGACTCTTTCTGAAGGCTACCCGCAGTCTTCGGTTTTTTGGGGCATCAACTGATGTCACCATTCTTATCGGGAGTTCCTATGGTGTTGCATTAGGATATATCTCCTTGAACTTCCTCGTAAACTTCAGGTTCATCCTGATGCAACTCCTCATCAGTAAGCTTTGACGGATCCCCATCGACATTTCGACTGAAATTTGCCTTTTCTCCTGGAATTTGGCGTTCTTGGTGTCGGGAGAGCTCAGTTACACTTCCATTTAATCGATGGAAACGCCGCTCTGTACTACTTCTGCCTCGATTGCCTCCTCCCTTAAGAGTTTTGGCTTTGTCGGTACTTACCAACGAATTTGGGCCGCTAGGACTATTCTGGTCGATTTTTTTTGGGACTGAGGTCGAGACCTGGACTACCGTGGTATCCATGTCCTCTTCCTTGCCAGGCTGGGGGGTTTTCCAGAATTCTACAGGGATACTATCCTGATTCAGTCGCAGTGATCTGGTGGATAGTTTGTTGCTGTCTTTTAACGCTCTCGTCAACAAGGTCAAGAGTCTTGTCATTGAAGTTCTTTTCTATGAAGTTATTTTTATCTACTTCGTGTTCTATTTCCGCAGCTCTTCGGTCCATAATTTTACCATCTATCAAGAACGGATAGCTTGAAATGGAAAAATTGTAGATACCTAGCGAGCTTAACGTCCATTAATACCATTGCAGTTTTTATATAATATTTTTAATTGTAATCTTATAAATATATTTTTACATATTTAAAACCAGTAAAGAAAGTCTTAAAGTCGGGCGGGCCGACTTTATGATACCCTACACCACTTTGCTAATTAAGTAGAGCTCCACATAACAATTAAAATTTTTTATGGGAGAATTTACTGATACACGCTATGATTATAATTATAATTTAAAGTTCAAAGTACTAAATATGCCGAAGCATTTGTATTTTTTAAATTCGGAATTGTATTGCCCATTTGGTGCACAATTAATTTGAAATCGGATAAAGATATATATGGGAGCTATATCCAAATCTGAACCGATCTCGATAAAATTTGGCAAAGATATTCCTGAGCTGTATTTGATATATTTCCCTGAATATCGTTGTTACGGAGTGCATATTACGGTTGTGGGTAACAAATATAACAAATCGGATGAATAATATATATGAAAGCTATAGCTATATCTGAACCGATCTTCACCAAATTTGACATACTAGCTTCTAGACTCAATTCGTTCGTAAGAGCCAAATTCCATCCCATTTGGACATATATTAGACGTTTGGTGCACAATAAAAGGTAAATCGGTCGAAGTTATATATGGGAGCTATATCCAAATCTGAACCGATCTCGATAAAATTTAGCAAATGTATTTCTGAGCTGTATTTGATACATTTCCCCAAATATTGTTGTTGCAGAGTGCATATTACGGCGGCGGTGGACAAAAATAACAAATCGGATGATCAATATATATGGGAGCTATAGCTATATCTGAACCGATTTCGATCAAATTTGGCATACATATTTTCAGGCCTAATTTGGGTGTATGTGCAAAATTCCATACAATTCGGGCTGATATTACAAGTTTGGTGCACAATAAAAAGCAAATCGGATGAAGACATATATGGGAGCTATATCTAAATTTTGACCGATTATCTCCAATTTCAATAGGGTTCGTCCTTGGGTCAAACAAAAGATCTGTGTAAAATTTCAACTGGATCGGGCAATAAATGCGACCTGTACTTTGTTTACAAAAATACATGGACAGACGGACGGACATGCATAAATCGATTCAGAATGTGATTCTATGCAGATCATCAAAAGGAACTATGGGTCTATCTCGTTTCCTTCTGCCTGTTACAAACAAATGCACAAAGACATAATACCCTGACCACCTTGTGGTGTAGGGTATAAAAAGACCATGGATCCATCAGTCAATATGTGTGAAGTACTATTTATACAATTCAATGGAACCATACATAAATAATTGCAATGCATAGTAGTTAGTTCAATGTACTTTTTAATTTAATTTTTAAAAACAAACTGTTTGTGCAAATTTTGAAAAAATATCGTTATTTTGATAAATGTATAATTTAGTTCAATTCAAATATTTATAAAGTCTTTATTTTCTTTTTTATTTATTTCTTTCTTTTTCGGTCTTCGTTTCATATCATTTGTAATTTTTTTTTGTGTTGTGCTTTTGTTTTTTTATTTTATCGTTGTTTTTATTTGCCAATTTATCAATCGTTGCATTTCTTCTCAAATGCATTTCTTTCTTCTCATACCAAAAACAAAAAAAAAAAAAAATAACAACAATTTCCTGTCGTCGTCGTCGTTTCCGCATTCTTACATCAAATCGCCAATGTGGACGACGTTTCATTTTGTAAATCCATTGTGAATTTATTGTGTTTACTTTACATTTAATGTAAGTACAAACTGCAACACCTATCAAGAATGTGTAAAATTTCATACGAAAATATCTATGTTTTTTTTCGTCTTACTTGTCTCACATTTTTCTCTCTCTCTCCATCCGAGTCCAACTACCCATATCCATATTTTTGATTTAATTTTTGGTTTTTGAGCCTTTATCATGAATTCGAATAACAAGCAATTGGCTGCCATTTTCCATTTGTCAATTAAATATTTCAATTTTGTTTTCTATGTTTCTGTGTTGTTTGTTCTTTTGTGTGTTATTTTATCCCAAGACCAATTATGTGTTGTCCCTCTCATCCAGTCCATGATGAAATAATTAATTTTTAATTGTATGGTTTTTTTGTTTTAACTTTTAAATTTAATATTTATTATTTGATCATATATAATATCATAAAAAACATAATCATATATATCCAACAACATATATCATTCATTCATATTCATATATATATCTATTCATACAAATCTACTACTTATTTAAAGCATAAATATTTTTGATTTTTAGGAGTCCCATATGATCCTTTTTTTGTGTTTTATTCCATAACTATACTTGACTCCCTTGGCTTGCTAGAGTTGTAATATTTTTGTGAACTTTAAATCCAATAGCTGCCCTTTTCTAAGTAACTTAACTTACTTGGCATATTTCGACGCTCTATTTCTTTTATTTCTGGGTCTAACTTAAGGTTCGAATCGTGGTTTTAAAATAAAATTGTTGAAGATTTAACATGGTATCTATCGTGAGTTCTTAAAGGCTTAACAGGTCTCCAATCTAGAATTTGAGAATTGTCATTTTTTGAAGGTTTAAATAACTTTTCAATAGCAATTTTATACCCTCCATCAAACTGTGGAGAGCATATTAGCTTCGTCATTATGTCCTCAACCATAGTATGGGGGTATGTTAAGTTTGTCATTCCGTTTGTAACACCTCGAAATATTCCTTTTTAGACCCCAAATAAATTTAAACCCCATTCTTGATCAGCATAAAATTCTATGTCGATTTAGCGATGCCCGTCCGTCTGTGGAAACCACTTTAGCTTCCGAACGAAATTAATTAGGTTTATAAAATTTTACTCAAATGTATATTATGTCTGCAGGACTTTTGGTATTAAAAAATGGGTGATGTAGGTTCACGTTTTGGTATAGGCACCATATAATGGTACCTCCCTATTTTCGATATTTTGATAATTTTAGTGACATTATTCAGCGGAGTTCTTTCAAATTCGGTATTTGAAGGTCGTAGTGGGTACTACAGCCTATGACAGAAAATTGTCCGTGCATGTTTACGTCTTGGTATAGCCCTCATATAACGTACGTACCTCCCGATATTCGGTATTTTGATGATTTTAGCGACAGTATTCACCGGAATTGTTTCCAAATTTGGTATTTGAAGTTCGTAATGGATATTACAGTCTAAGATAGAACATTTTCTGTGCAGGTTTACTTCTTCGTATAGCCCTCATATGACGGTATTTCCCGATATTCAATATTTTGATTATTTTAGCGACATCATTCACCCGAATTGTTTCAAATTTCGCATTCGAAGTTTGTAATGGTTACTACAGCCTATGCCAAAAAATTAGTGTGCAGGCTCACGTCTTCGTATAGCCTCCATATAACGATACCTCGCTTTATTCGGCAATTTGATGATTTTAGCGACATTATTTCCCGGAATTGTTTCAAATTTGGTATTTGAAGTTCGTAATGGATGCTACAGCCTACGACAGCAAATTGTCTGTGCAGGTCCAGGTCTTTGTATAGGCCCCATGTATCAGTACCTCCCTATATTTGGTATTTTGACGATTTTAGGTACAATACCCACCGAATTTGTTTGAAATGTCGTATTTGAAGTTCGTAATGGATGCTACAGCCTATGGCAGAAACATGTCTATGCTGGTCCAGGTCTTTGCACAACTCCGATATAACGGTACCTCCCTATATACGATATTTTGATGATTTTAGCGACATTATTCACCGTTTATTTCAAGATTCGAATTTGAATATGGCAATGGCTTATGACAAATAATGCCAATGTAGGTCCACGTCGTATAAACCCCAATATAACGGCTATATTCGGTATTTTAAAAAAATTTAACAGAATTTTTTAAGGATTTTATTTTTTGAAAATTTCTAAATTCGTTCCAATTGGTGGAGGGTATTAAAAGTTCGGCCCGGTCGAACTTACAGCTTTTTTGTTTTAAAATATTTTTTTAAGTTTTTGACTCGAACTCGTACTTAAATTGTGGAATTCACCTTCATCACCGTTGTAGTATGTGGAGATGGTGAAATCACAGCATGTCTCCGCAAAACCTGTTTGGAAAATTTAGAGGTAGGCTTCGACTCGGTCTTCCGCCTTGCAGACGTTTTCAAGATTTGCGGTTCTGAAGACTTCGTCGTAGCCTTGCCTTCCTCCGAATTGGCGGGTGGTATCTCCGGATCTGACCACACAGTCGTCGCCTTTTTGGGATCCTGCTTAACGGAGGTTCCCCCAAATTGGGTCGGGATAGTTCTTTTCGAACTTCCTAACAAAATTCAGGTTCATTTAAAGCTCTGCTTCTCCTTATCATTGAGTTTGCCGCATTCCCATCAACATAATGACTGCAGCATACGCCTGTATTTTACGTCTCTTTGGTTTTGGCACTTTTGACCACCGGAGAATTCAGCGATATCTTAATTTTTCTGTTCTCCTTCTGCCTCAGGCGTATCTGGCTTAAAGAGCAAGGGCTTATCAGTACTGACCGTTGATGTAGAGATGGGACAGAGTTTTTTTAGGTCAGCAGACCCAGTTTCATCGACCCTTGACTGGAGGTCGAGACCTGGCTAACCGTAGTATCAATACCTACTCATTCCTCTTCTATCAAGGGATGTTCAAGGAATTAATTCATTCATTAATTCAATAATCTTCAAAGTGTCATCGAATTTTGAAGGGTTGAACATGTCTAGCATCCGTACCATGGCAAGAACTTTCTAATTAATCAAATATCAACGAAGCTTCGTAAAAATACAATAGGTACCCTGACTGCAAACTGATGGGCTCGTGGTGACATAACACCTCAGCTTTAGGCGACCTTCTTCAGTCGGTCTTTTAAAGGCATAATTCCTTCTATAAGCCTTCTAAGGAAAGAAGACTGATTATATATTCTGTAGTTAGAATACCTTCCATATGTCTTCTAAAAACCTTCGGTATATACCTTCTATTAATCTTCTTTGTGTTTTTTAAACTTCAATTGTGAATTTTTTAATTTTTGAAAGGCTACAAGAAATTCAATCTGGATTTTTTAAATTCTTTAAATGGTTCCATAGGCAAATATTTTAAAAATTTGTTTTAGTGCCTTTCATTATTCTGATCTCACTTTTTGTTTCGGATTTACTTTGATTTGACCTTAATCTTTTTTGGCTTAAATTTTATTTATTTGTCCAATTTATTTTTTAATTATTTCATGTAAATTTCCTTTTGCTAAAAATTATTTTCTTTTATTTTTCAAAATCACAAACGTTTGTTATGCTTTTCTACCCTCATTGGCTTAAAAATTGTTATTTAAACGCTTTTTTTCACCCCTTTTTGTCATTTACACAAACATACACACCAAAATCTATCTCTCATCGAAAATCATCATCACCGTCATGAACATCAACGCTATTAAACGTCATCTTCAAAACACAATCATCACCAATCAACACACAAACAAATTGATTTGTTTAACAAACTAAATTTGAATTATGTCCAATCTTAAAAAAAAATCAAAATTCCAAAATTGCTTATGCTTTGATTTTATAACCTGCAATTAAAAAAATCAAAATAAAAAAAATGTGATACAAATTCAAAAATTCTCTCTGTAACAGCAACAGAAGATTATTGAAGCCTGTATCACGATGAAGGTATGACACGACTAACAACAACTAATTTAGAAAAATATATTTTAACCAAAAACACCGAATGATAAGGAGTATATCCAACAGTAATATATTTATGCAGACAAACGTGGTTATAAGGATTTTTTTTGGGAATTATCAAATTGGAATAAAAAGTCTTAACGTTAATTTAAATTAAATTTAAATAATTTTTTTTAATAAAACTTGTCTCCTTTATACCCATGTTTGCCTGTTGCTCTTAAACTAAACCCAATTTTTTGTTTATCGTTTTTTTTTGTTGTTGTATCTCAACTATTCACACTGTAAAACACCATTTTTAACACGCTATATTCATAGTCACATTTGTCAAAACTACTAGTTTTTAGAGATAGATCACAGTTTTCGAATTTTCACCTTAACCCCCCACGTTCGTTTATTGGTTTATCATTTGCAAATTATTGAAAGAACATTTCAAATCATTGTGTTTTTTCAGTTCAGATCCCAATTTTTTGTTTTCTTTTTCAATATTGTATGACAATGCATGACGATTTTCTGTTTGTTCAAGTAACCACCTAGGATGGGAGGTCAAAAATGAATGGCTATTATCAAATTACTAAAAGTGGTGATTTAATGTCTTCATTGGCCCTCCCAACCTTTACTTTTTTGCCTTGCAGTTTTAATTCTGATTCTTGTTGTTCTAATGCACCAAGAAATGTGTTCTCTTTAAATCATATTATCATTATTTTTTATAATTCCTTTCATTACTAATCTTCTCTTCAATCGCATTTCATTTAGAACTCCCTAACTGCGGACGGACAAAAGGAAGATTTCAGTGATCTGCCACCCAATCAACGACGCAAAAAACTCCAAGCCAAAATTGCCGAACTGCAACAGAAGATCCAGCAAGAGACGGCGGCCCGCGATGGCCTGATGAAAATGAAAGTCGTCTATGAGGCCAATTCATCGCTGGGCAATCCCATGACCGTTGAGGGCCAGCTCAATGAATCCGAACATAAATTGGAAAAACTAAAAATGGATTTGAAAAAATATCAAGGTTATTTGGAGAAAGCCAATCAAATACCCATTGCCAATAATAGCCCGCAAGCCAATCGCACTCACAGTATGAACAATGGCCATCGATCGTCAAGGTAAGTATAGAGATCGTCCCCTAACCATTACCTTCTAGATAAAGGGATTTTTAAAGTTGCTATTTATATTTCTAGTAATTGATAGAATTCGATTTTATAAAAAAGGAAAAGACGGACAAACCTTTAAAACCCCTCGCCAATGTTAATTCAGTGATCTGTAATACTCAAAAATTTGGGATCATGGCTTAAAATCTGTGAAAATAATAGATTGCAATTTATTCGGTTGACAAATGTGGTTAGGATCTCCAAAACACGCCACGGTGGAGACCACCGTTTCAAGGGACTGTTCCAAAATCTTGGCTACGTTCTCTGCTCATTGAAATCAAAATATATCAACAAATACTAGAAAAGTGTTGAAAAATGTGACCAGGAACTTTGAATCCCTAAATTGGTAAAGGTTTCTATATGGAGCTTTTCTTATAACGAGGGTCGAACTTAAACATTTTTCATAAGGGTGAATTTTTGTATAATAAAACCCTTCAAGCACACTCCGAATTACCGAATATTGTGAGGTATTGCAATATTATTTTCCAAATGTGTATTTTGGTTGTAAAATGTGAGCAATAGTGAAATTTTAATAAACAAGACAAAATACTGTAATTTCGGCCGGTCCGACCTTTGAATACCATCCACTATTTGAAACGAATTTGACAATAAAAAAAATTAAATCCGTTAAAAATTCTGATAAGATCTTAAAAAAACCGAATGTAGGCGCTATGTTAGGGTCTATACGACGTGAACCTGCAAAGGCAACTTTTGTCAAAAGCCATTACAATATTCAAATGCGAAACTTGAAAAAAATCAGTGAATAATGTAGCTAAAATCATTAAAATACCGAATATCGGGAGGTACCGTTATGTGAAGGCTATACGAAGACGTGGACCTGCACAGACAATTTTCTGGCATAGGCTGTAGTATCCATTACGAACTTCAAATACCAAATTTTGAACAATTGCCGTGAATAATGTCGCTTAAATCACCAAAATACCGAATAGCGGGAGGTACCGTTATATGGGGGCTATACAAAGACGTGGACCAGCACAAAAAATTTTCTTTATTAGGCTAACTCCAAATACCAAATTTCGAACAATTCCGTTGAATAATGTCGCTAAAATCATCAAAATACCGATTATCGAGAGGTGCCATTATATGGGGGCTATACGAAGACGTGGACCTGCACAGACAATTTTCTGTCTTAGGGTGTAGTATCCATTACGAGCTTGAAATACCAAATTTGAAACAATTCCATTGAATAATGTCGCTAAAATCCTCAAAATAGCGAACATCGGAAGGTACCATTATACGGGGACTATACGAAGACGTGGATCTGCACAAACAATTTTCCGCCTTAGGCTGTAGTATCCATTACGAACTTCAAATATAAAATTTTGAACAATTGCCGTGAATAATGTTGCTTAAATCACCACAATACCGAATATCGGGAGGTACCGTTATATGGGGCTCTATGAAGACGTGGACCTGCACAAACAATTTTCCGCCTTAGGCTGTGTTATCCATTACGAACTTCAAATACCAAAATTTGATACAATTCCGGTGAATAATGTCGCTTAAATCGCCAAAATACCGAAAATAGGATGGTACCATTATATTGGGGGCTATACCAAAACGTGCACCTACATGACCCATTTTCGATACCAAAGACATAATATACATTTGAGTACAATTTGATCAACTTACTACATTTTCGTTCGGTAGCTAGAGTGATTTCCACAGACAGAATTTTCCGTGTAGGTTCACGCATTCGTACCACATTTGTTGGTGATCGCCACTTTGTAATGAAACCTTCCATGAAGCCACATTCGTGCTTTTCAACTCAAGAAAATACATCCACATTTTAATTCAATATCATCCGTGGCTTAAATCTCGTATAAATCCTGAAACCGATTCAGTCTTAAAAGGATAAAAACCTTTTGTATTAAAATCCGACTACCAATGGCTGCAGAGGCAATGGACTCCCCATTAGTATGTCAGATTTTAATCCGTTCCTTCAAATTTTTCTTTATTACCTTTTCATTGCCTTCACTGAGGTTCCATTATTTCAGATTTCAAAATATAAATATCAACTCTTATTATTCCACTTGTTTATTCCTGTAAATTTTTATTATTAACGAAATTTAATAATCCAATGTGTTTTCCTTTCTTTTTCCAGGCATTCCAATGGTAGCACCGAGGACAACAATTTCGATGGCGATTTCCATCCAGACGATGCTGGTAGTTTAAGCAGGTCAGATTCTGAGGATAATGTGGCGCAAATTCAAAATGGCCATAATAATAACAATAACGGGTACACTCATAAGTCTCTTTGATTGCAAAACAAAAAAACAAACAACCACATTTTAAACATTTCGTAGTGTTGTCCTTTTTCATTTGTTGTCACTATTTCATTTCCATCATTTCTGTTTCGTATATAGCCATTTTTTCCATTTATTTTAAATGCTAAATTTATAGTCTGTTCCATAAACTGCAAGAATGTACAAGTTTTGCCAAGTTGGTTATAGTAGTAACAATTTTAAACTCTTGCAGGTCCTGGAACAGAGTATTATTTAGAACTTATCGAAATGAATTTAATCAGTTTATCGTTCATGAATTATCATTCTATTTGAAATTCGGGTAGTAGTTGATTATATTTTTTTTTAATTTACAAATTGGGATTAAATTTTGGGGGAATATATTCCATCAATTCATTGTATTCATATATTTCTAGTAAAAATAAAAATATCGTTAAAAACTCCCTTTAAACGGCATCGTCGCATGTCAAAATATTCTAAAAATTTATATGTCAGAAAATTCTATTACAGCTTCCACAAAACATTAAAAGTTTAAATCTAACCTAAATGCTACGAACTAATAAATATCAAAAACACTTTTTAGGGTCAAAGCCGTACTTCATGTAAGTTTATGCAAAATTCTCCGACAAAGCACCACTTTAGAAGAATCGCGTCAAGGACAAAAATATTCTTCATCAAATTGCACTATAAATTATTAAAGGAAAGAAATCTCTATTTCCATTATATAACAAGAAAATATTCGCACCAAAGTTGCCAAAAAAAAGCGAAAATATATCTTAATTTTTGATCACTTTTTTCTTAGGACCTTATTCGAGTTGATGCATGAAAGTATCATAAAATTTCGTTTTAGACAGAAAGAGTTAAAAGACGGAATATTCTAAACATATTTTTTTATAAATCTCAGAATAAACCATGTATCTAGGTACAATAGTTTTTAAGAAAATTTCGTTAGTAACTTGAATTTTTCAATACAAATCACGTATTTACGTTTTTACTGCAAATTCAACATGTTTCCATTTTGAGTCAAAATCTCACGTAATATTTCATTTTGTGGGGAAAGTGTCAAGGAAGGAAGTGTTCTACACAAAATTTCACTCAGAATCTTAGAATAAATCATATATCTAGGTGTAATAGTTTTTAAGAAAATTGAATTTGGAATACAAGAAGAAATTATGTTTTTAGTTTTTTTTTTTTTATTGCCGATTTAACACGTTTCCAGTCTAAGTCAATATCTCCCTTAATACTTCATTTTTGGGGGATAGTGTCAAAGGAAAAAATATTCTAAATCAAATTTCATTGAGAGTATCCGAATAAAAGCAATTTGTATACTTAGAATGAATCGTAAAATAATGACAATTATTTTAATTTATAAAAAAATATCACTCTTCCAAATTCCCTGCATTTTTTTCTTATAATTTCACTTTTAAATAACTAGTCTAGGTTGTGGAAATTTCCAAGGGGATTTGATAGTAATCGGTCAGTAGGTCAGATTCCCAAATAAAAAAAAATCGGTTTCTTTGGCTAAATATTTTAAGGCCTAATTGAAGCAAAATTTCACGACATACTTTTAGTCTTCTTTGAGGGCATTTACTTGTCTTTTGATCCATTAGCCTACGTTTGCAATTTGTCAATTTATAAATTTACAAATCAATGTCCTTGTTCGGATTTAAAAGCCTCTTACAATTTTCAAACATTATTTTAAAAAGCCACAATTTCTCCCAGTGGAAATAATGAAGAGAAGAAAATTTCAGAACCCTCCCCCCCAAATTCAAATAGAATTGTACGAATTAAAAATTTTTGTTTACATTCGAAGAATAGATTAGCAAAAATACTTTACATGTAATTTTTAACAAATTACTCAAACACCAGTACACATAAATACTAATTCCACATTCTTTAAATACATATTTGTCTTTAATCAAATAAAAAAAAAAACATGAAAATACTTCAACGATTTCCCTACACATTCTGTTTCTTTGCATGATGAAATTTAGCAGTTCGGCAAGTCCTGAAAGTGGATTGGGTACATCACACACCTCGTTACCGGGATCCGGTCATGGTAGTACCCATGAAAATGCAATTGGTGAGGATGCCTATTATGAAACAGAAATGGAACCCCTACAGCCGCTGGGAACGTGTCGAGCTTTATATCCCTTCGAAGGTAAAGTTGCTTTTGTTATATTTTTGATTTTAATTCTTAAATAATCATTTGCGATTTCTTCTATAGCCACAAGTGAGGGTAGCATACCCATGAATGAGGGCGAAGAACTACAAGTGATTGAAATTGATCAGGGTGATGGTTGGACGCGTGTGCGTCGCATTAACAACACAAACGGCTGGGATGAAGGTTTCGTGCCCACAAGTTATATTGAATGTACACTATATGCTTAAGTCCCCAACCACCACACACCACACAGTCTATCTAAAGAAACAAAAGAAAACAAACATTAACTACTAATTTGCTAAATGCGACAAAAAATATAAATACATATACAAATTAAACATAAAAGAAAAAAAGAAAAAAATTCAACAACAAACTTACTATAACCGGATGAAAATTATAATTTGAGTAAAGCCAGAAAAAAATGAAACAAAAAATCAACAATTTTCCGTTTTATTTTATCATTATCATTCAACCATATAATGTATTCTTTTTTTAGTTTTGCAGTTATTTTTTTTTTTTTATTATTATTATAATTATTTTTATTTTAATTAATTACAAAGAAATAGTTTGTACCACGAAAAAAAAACAATATTAATAGACTTTGTTTATTTTTTAAATATATAAATAAATATAAATATTATTTTACATGTCTATGATGTAAACATAAAAAATAGAACTATAAATAATAATAATTTTTACGCGCTTAAGTTGTATATTTTTAAAATTGTTTTTTTTTTTTCTTTTTCTAAATAATTTAATTTTTGGTGTTTTCCAAAAAAAAAAAAAAAAAAAAATGCAAAGAAAATATGCTTAATTTCCATGACCAAAATTGGCGGTGTTCATCTTCTTCCTCTCTTTAAAACAAATGCAATTTTTGCAGTATTTATTGTTTCTTTTGTGTAAAGCATTAAAATTTTGCTCCTCCCTAACAACCGACATATATGAATTTAACAAACAGTGGTTTATTAAATAATATCAGAAGTGTATTTTTGTTGAGTTTAAAAACCTTTGCAAAATATATATTTTGCAGTTTTCAATTCGAAAGGACTGGAATAGTATAAAATTGTTCACTACCTTTTAGTAAAATATAAAAAAACATCAATCCTCCCGCTTTCATAAATGGATGTGAATTTTTTTATATATTTATCTGTTAGGATCAATGCCAGACAATTTTTATATTGGGATTATCCCATATCCTTCTTAACAAACGTTCATCAACATTTGCGTATAATGCTCCCAAAAATGCTATGATTTGCATCGAAAAAAATTGAACGAAAATTCAAGGGCCAAATTCTTGAATGTGATATTGAGAAAAATTTTAATCGGAATGAATTTGTATATGCCCAATCATAGATTGACAAAAATTGAAATGTTGATAAAAAACAACTAATGTTTAGCTTCATTATTTGAAATTTAGATCTTTCGGCCGAATTTTTTATTTTTAATTAAAATAGAATTTATATATGAATTTCCTGTTTTTTTATGAAGATTCGAAAGTGAACTCGCCAAAACAATATATTCCTTGTGTATTTTTTTAATTTTGAATTTTTATTTAATTAAAAGTAATATTCCTGGGGCTGTATTCTTGTTCTATGAAAATATGAAATTAAAAATATTTCCTTTATAAATTTTTTAAAATTAAATTTAAATTTAAATAAAATTAAAATTTAAAATTATTTTATATTTTACATTTTCATAGAACAAGAATCCAGCACCAGGAATATTATTTTTAATTAGATAAAATTTAAAATTAAAAAAAAAATATATCCTTGTGTAGGTTGTTTTTTTGTCGAGAATTGAGGCCATGGAGTTGTTTTTTTTTCTTTCGAATTCACTTTCGTATTCTCATACAAAAAAGGAACTAAAATTAATTTCAATCGAAATGTTTTCGATATCGAATACAAAAATTGATTCCTGGATTTGTAAATACTTTCCCTGTTTTTATGTATGAAGTTTGTGTCTAGAAAGTATGACTGAAAATTTCATAGCTTTATAAGTTTTTTTCATGGACAAGTTCCATGCTAATCTAAATTATAATCGTTTCGGACAAATTCGAACAAAAAACGTTGAAAAATATAATTTATAGTCCGAATTTTTATGCAGCCGATTCTATTTAAAAAAGTGAAAATTATTTCTGATAAATTTGTCATCTCAAATAAGTTTGAAAATGCCTATATAGGAGAGTATATGGAAGATATTAGTTAAAGATAAATACCTGTGTAATCGAGAGAAACGACCCTTTGTCTTGAAGCAACATTTCAACAAAATTTCAAATCAAAAATGCAATCTTTAAATGTTTGACCTTAAAGCCAGAATCATCGAATATGCTGTAAAGCACAAGAACTATAAGCCATAATTTTTTATTATGAACACTATTTGGAACTTTTGCCCGTTTTGCAAACATTCCGATTCCCATTTTTTTAAATTGATTTAATTCAAAAAGAATATGTAAGATTGCATTTAATTTGATTTAATACTTTAGTGATATTCATTTATTTTCATTGCTGATCAGGTGTAAATTCTTTAAAATTTTTGAGAAAAAATTTCTTAAAGTAATTTTTCGGTTTAATAAAATTTATAAAATTGACTAGTTTTCCATGATTTATGCCATTTTTTTTTGTGTAGAAATTCTAGTCTGCAATGGCAGATAAATTGAAGATGGATTAACAAGTGTTTTTTTTTTTTTTTTTTTGATTTTGGTTCGTGTTTTGTCTTTGTGGTCAACTGTCTCAATTTAAAGTCAAAAAAGTGCAAACAAATTTTGACATTAAATTTGTTTTGAAAATTTTACAGGATCGCCTTATTATTGCGTCATGGTTCTAAGCTCCTAAGGTCGTATAAAAGAAGACTCAGATTATTGCAAATAATTGAACTTCGAATTCATGAGGAACTTTTAACTGATTCTTCTCAATGATTCATTCTTTTAGTTAAAATTTCAAGAAAATGAACCTGAATTAGGTTTTTTTTTTAAATTTGGTTCAGATTTTGTCATTGTGGCAAAATTATTGCCCGGTTTGAAAGCTTATCCACATTTATAGAATCACCTTGTTATGAGCTCCCAAGCGCGGAGAAAAAATCTGAATAATGCAAATAATTGAACTTCGGATTCATGTGGAATTTTTAATTTGCCCTTCCTCTTCTCAATCACTCTTTCTTTTAGTTGCAATTTCAAGGACTTGAACCCTAATTGTATCGAGGAATATTCCCTAATTTAATGATAATGAGATAGCATGTTACTACAACAGTCATAGACTAAAGAATGTATAGAGAAAGGAATGTTTGTTTTCAGCACGTTTTTGCATAGTCAATATACTGATTCAGCCCGTGGGCCAACTCGACCTCGAAAACACATTTTTTCGTTTTTTTAGCGATTGGACTTGATTGATTTGACTACTTTTTGTTATGGACTAGGTTCCAACTGAAAAATATCCTAATGTTTTTGATATTTTTGACTTTTTAAATTTGAGTGACTTCAATATTTTCCCTCCTACCGATCCAAATTTTGCCAGGATAAGCGGTAAGAGCATTCCGTCGTCTATATATTCATTGAATATAAATACTTTCTATTTCATATTTGTTTCTACTCAAAACCCTTACATAAACCACTGGTCTTTAATACAGGATTCTATTTTTATTTTCGATATATTTCATTTTTCGTTATTTCCCTCTTTTATTTATTTTTCTTTTCTTATTTTTGATTTCTTTTCACATATACACTAAGTTCTATTGTCTATGAAACATAAATAACAAGAAAACAGGAAGAAAATATTTGTGAAATAAAAAGCAAAACTGAAAAGCTTTCATCAAAGAAAAGAACAAAATGTAACGTTTCAATCTACACCCACTCTCTCTCTCTTTCTCTTTAACTAACTAATGCATATATCAATATTGACCTGAAACTATATAGAATCAATCCACACATAGAAATTAAAAAAAAACGTTTTACAAAATAAAAACTGTGCACAAGAGAACTTTAACCAAAACAAATCAAACTAAAAGAAGATAATATTGAAAGAAATAATGAAAAAAAAAAAAAAATAAACAGTAACACAAATTTTTAAAATATACAATATAAAATGAATCAAAAACATACTTCTGTAAGGTAATAAATTTTAGATTATGTTTTTCCTGTTTCTTTGCCTAAATTTATATCGATTTTGTAAAATCAGTACTGGGACTGGATTCTGATTCCATGAAAATATGAAGTGAATTTCCTTTATGTGGCGTTTCCACTGCACTTGATTCGCACTCTATTCGTTGTTTGACCCTTAACTATGAAAAAACTACTTAATTCTTCACACAAAATTTCCTGAGCGAACACTCATATTTGTACATTGTTCAAATAAAATCACTCTCAGAACAACGAAAAAATATGTCCCATCCCTAACAAATGAGAGCATTTATCGAAAAAATTAATTATGACATTTAAAAATTGAAAATAGAAAAATTTAATGAAATTTTGAAAAATTTTGGGAAGACTGAAATTTATGAATGAAAACTACAATGTAGAATAGCGTATGTACATTCAAACGAAAGTAAATTTTGTTTTCTCTCTCATCCGAGGTACGCATTTTGTCCACAAGTTGAAATTACCACAGAAAACAGGAAACAAAAGAGGTAATATTTTCAAAATATTTGTATCGGCAGAAAAAATGTTTGACAAGTGTCTCTCCAGCAGAATTTAAAAATAGAAAAATACAAAAATATGTTCAAAATGTCAACATTTACACAACAAGTTGGAAACGTGAATGAAAATTATAAAATTAATGTTTTAATAAATCTTTGGGAGAAAAATAATCATTTCTTCTATCCATATTAGTGAGAATTTAATGTATTTTAGTATAAATTCCCATTAAAATCAACAAACAAAATTTTGAAAAAAAGGAATTATTTTACTATGAATTACGAATCGTGCCGTATGAACGGGTTAATTCGTGTACATAATTCTGAGAGCGAACAACGTTGTTCGGTTTCCAATGGAAACATGCTATTACAAAGTTTTCATTTGATATTTTTTTTTCCTTAATAAAAGGTTTCATTTCACATTTTCATGGAACAAAAATTAAACCCCTGCTCTGTTCCAAGAACCAACTAGTTTTTATAAGTTTTTCAATATCATAAGGAAGGAAGGAAGGAAGAAAGGGATATCGTAGTAAATTTTTTTGATTCCGGCAGGTTTTGGAACAGAGCGTATATAAAATGCGTACATTTATGGCTTTAGTTTGACAATAGCCACTGCCAGTCATGCAGAAATTTTTAGAAACATTTTGATATTGTAAATTGCTGAACAGCTGATCCTTAAAAAAATCAATTCCATAAAATCTATTATTATACCCTCCACCATAATAAGGAGGTTATATCATGTTTGTCATTTCGTTTGTAACACCTCGAAATATACATTTTAGACCCCACACAGTATATATATATTCTTGATCAGCATAAAATTCTATGTCGAATTAGCGATGTCCGTCCGTCTGTGGAAATCACTCTAGCTTCCGAACGAATTGAAGTAGATTGAAGTAGATTTGAGTAAATTTTACTCAAATGTATATTATGTCTGCAGGACTTTTGATATTGAAAATGGGTCATGTAGGTCCACGTCTTCATATAGCCCCCTTGTAACGGTACCTCCCGATATGCGGTATTTTGATGCTTCTAGCGACATTTTTTACCGAAATTGTTTCAAAATCAATACTTAAAGTTCGTAATAGATGCTACGGCTTAAGACAGAAAATGGCCCATGTAGGTCCACGCCTTCGTATAGCCACCATATAATGGTACCTCCCGATATTCGGTACTTTGTTGATTTTAGCGACATTAATCACTGGAGTTCTTTCAAATTTGGTATTTGATGTTCGAAATGGATGTTAGAGCCTATGACAGAAATTGTCTATGCAGGTCCAGGTCTTCGTATAGCCGCCATATAACGGTATCTCCTGATATTCGGTATTTTGATGATTTAAGCGACATTATTCACCGATTTTTTTTTAAGTTTCGCATTTGTTACCTATGCAGGTCCATGTCGTCGTTTAGACCCTAATGTAATAGATATATTCAGAATTTTTAAGTTTTTAACAGAATTTTTAACGGTTTTTATTTATTTATTTTTTTTTTTTTTTGAGAATTGCCAAATTCGTTCCAAATGGTGAAGGGTGTTAAAAGTTCGGCCCGGCCGAACTTACAGCTTTTTTTACTTGTTTATTATATAGTTCTTTATATTTTGCCGAAGAAGGGAAATGTACTCTTACAATTTTTATAAATTTTTAATAAAAAGGCCATGGACTTCATCATCCAAATTTCAATTCCATTTAGTAAGGATATCTTGGAAGTTTGATAAAAAAGTGATCTTTGAACAAATGCCTAGTGAAGAATTTGTTCAAATCCATCACTTAACTAAATCCAAATACAATAGTTGCTATTTTCAAAAAAGTCATGTATTACAAAAACTAAGTCCTTTGCTATTTCTTGAAAGACGATTGGCTTTTGTAGTGATTTCTATGTTTTTATTTTCAATTTTTAACCAGACCCCTTTAATACAATTTCAAATATATTTCTCCCAAAAATGTATAAAACGTGTGTTGTGTTTTTTAAGTATATTTTTCTTTGCTTTGATATAACTTTTTTTTTAAATAGCCCTCCTTTGTTTGTGTGTAATGTATGTAGTTAAGTTTAAAATTACAAAAATATATATTAAGTTTTAAGTCATTGATTTGCAAAAAAAACCATTAGTCTTTGTTGTTTGACTTTAAAAAAATAAGAAAAAAAAATCGATAACAACAAAACACCTTATACTAGTTTCTAGTTATAATTTGATATCTAATGCTAATGCTAAAAATATATTAAATTTTGATATGCTTAAAATTTAATCTAAAACAAACGCCAACAAATTAATTTTAAAACTATTTCTTTTCCAAAAAAAATGAAAGAAAAAAGAAAACTAAAATTATGAAGAGAAAAAAATTCCCCTCCCAATGCTTAGCTGGATACTGGCATTTCGTTTTATTAATTAGCTTAATTATTTCGCAATTTTTATTTCCTTAGCATTAAACAACCAGAAATATGTTGCCTTTATTCTTTTATATATATACACATGACTTTATATATAAATAAAACAAAAAATCTATCTTTTATTATTATTATCTATATGTATATCTACAACTAAATATTTTGTATATTTGTAATACTTTTTCTTTTAACAATAATTTTGCTATGTTCTATTTTCAAATTATTTAAAAAAATATACTTTCTCTGGAACTAACAACCCACAAACATTAAAAATTGAGAAAAATAAATAAAATAATAATTACTAAATATTTATATATACAAAATTTGAAAAAAAAAAAAAAAAAAAAACAACTACAATTCAGAGATATAATCAACATCAATTGATACCGAAAAAAAACGCCCACATTCACAGACAAACACACACACATAACCACACATCCTTTTACATAAATATTATTAATAAAAAAATAATTAATTAAATAATAATTATATATTCAAATAACAACAATATATTCTGTATTTAAAAGAAAAAAGAAGAATTATTAAATAATACTAAATAATTGAACGAGAACAATTTACACAATGCTGCAATTATTATATAAAAATAAAATGAAAAAAAACATGTGAAAATGAAAGAAAAGAGAAAAGAAAATCATCCTCTGATGCTGATGAATGACAATGTGTATGAAATGATTAAAAATAAAATAAAAACAATGAAAAAATAAAATAAGAAAATAATGTTTTTATTTGAAATGGATTTGGGCGTTAGTCTTCATGGTACAATAAAGAGGTAGAACAGCTTCGTAAAACTATAGAAATACAGCTCTGAGGCTATTGGCGCTTCCTGTCAGAGTTATTCAAAATTATATGCAAGAAATTGTTTTCATTTATTTCAAACTTTTCCTCATTTTTGAAATGACTTAAATAAAGCGAAAGAAGTGCCTGGATTTTATTTCAAAAATATGATCCAGAGCGTCCAATCTTTCAATTCCATGGCTAAACTGGTTAATATCTTCAAAGCGCGCCCCAAAATCCACGTTTCTTCCAATCATTAATTTTGAAAATATTTTGTTTTTATTTTTCATAACAATAGAATTGGTAGAATTCGAGCAGACTCAGGAAAAAATTGTAATCAGCTGGTAGCTCTACCTTACCTTTTTATTGTACCATGATTCCATATCACATTTGATATGGAAATTTAAATAAACGAATCAAATAGTATCAGTCGGTTTTGCCGACTGATGAATACCCCCAGCCTTGAGTTAGGATTATTCCAACAGTTGAACTTTTATGGGGGAGGTTCCGAAGCAGTTGGCCAATATTGACCAATTCGTATGTGATCTCAGACTGATATACAGGATGAGATGAAAAAACTGCAACCAACTTCAGACTGCTGTCATTTCTAAGCCACTCATCCGACAGCTGTTAAAATTATTCCAGTGGCAGCTCATTATATTGTTTACACGCGTACAAAAGCATTTTAGTGAGAATTTTCCAGAAAAAAAGTTATTCGTGATGGAATCCAAGCGTGATAGTGTAATTTCTTTATATTTGGCTGGAAAACCACAAGGGGCTTTCGTTAGAGCACTCCAGCATTTAAATACATATTTTGTGTCTCGCTCCATGATACTGGCAACGTAGCCCGACGTCAAGAAGGGGACGGAAGAAAACAGCAACATCAGCAGAAATGGTTCGAAAAGTACAGAAGCGACTTGATCGAAAACCGCGACGCATTGGCCGAAAAATGGCTCGTGAGCTGAACATCATATCATCGCAATATTCCATTCGGCAACTTACACCGCAACAGAAAGAAAATAGACTCAAAGGACCTAAAGAGTTGCTTCGCTTGGCCGAAAGTAGTGAACCGCCGAATTTGGTTTTCCCCCCGATGAAAAAACATTCCACCAGCATGTCCAGCAGTTTGTAAACAAACAAAATTATCGTGTTACTTCCCAAAGAGGTCAGCTGAAAATGTGTACCTTCGGTTGGCCACCAGAACTCAAGCTCCATCAAGGTCATGGTGATGGTGTGGGCCGCCATAACAGCCGATTGTCGCTCTCTGCTCGTATTAATCGACCGTGGCATCAGAATAAATGCTGAATATTATAGCGAAAATATTCTGGAGGGTGTATTAAAGCCTTGGGCACGCAAACATTTTGGCCGCAGATCTTGGACATTTCAACAGGACCCAGCACGCGCCGCCCAAGAATGGTTACAGATGAGGTTCCTCGCCACCAAAATCTCCGGATATCAATCCGTTGGACTATTGCGTCTGGAGTATTTTGGAAAGCAAGATTGGCACTAAAAATACCAAAGTGTCGATCACATCAAGCAAGCGCTTCGCCGGGAATGGGCCAAAATACCGCAGAGCAACATTCGGGCAGCGAGTGACGTTTTCATTGGCCATAACTTGTGCCAGAAGTGAAAAATTCCAACAAATCTAAACTAATTCTAAAACTTTATGGTATTTCCGACATTTTTTGATTTAATTCAATAAAATTAAAAAAAATGTAAAAATTATGGCGTTTGACTTTGTTGCAGTTTTTTTTCTCACCCTGTGTAAATTTTGAATATAATCTTCCATAAAACTATTGCACCTAGATGTATGGTTTATTTTGAGATTTATATTGAAATGTTATCCAGAATATATCTTCCTTTGTCACATTTTGTCTCGTGCATCTGTTCGAAAAAGGTCAAAGAAAAATGGACAGGAAAAAAATGTTTTCTTTTAGGCAATATGTATTCAAATATTTTCTAGTTATGTAATGGAAATAGAGATTTATTTTCTTGACTTGAAATTCGTGAAATTAGATGAAAAATATTTTGGTGTTTGACCTCATCCTCCTAAACTAATGCTTTGTATGCGAATTTTCCCTAAACTCTCATTACGTAAGACTTTAACCATAAAATGTGTTTTGAATTTTTAGATATCCTGGTGTTTAGATAAAGTTTAGACTTTCGATGTCTTCTGGGACCCATAGTAAAATTTTATGACAAATAATTCTGCAGAATATTTTGACTTGCTGCGATTCCGTTTAAAGCTGGTTTTTAAACATATCTTCGAAAAGGGACCAAAAAGTCCCCTTTGTTGGCTCACTTGAGGGTTAACAATTTCCACACAAAATAATGCTCGTGATTTTATCAGCAATATTGCTGAAGACACTATATTCCTAAAAAGCAAGGATTCGAAGCAATCCTAATTCGAATATTTAAAAAAATGTTTAGGATGGAGGGAGCTTACCCCCTCTATTTTGGTTACTTTGCGATGTAAGCTTTCAAAACGCCGATACATATGTTTTATATATTTAGCTCTAGTTTTATAATTTAGTACAGATTTCTTGAGATTATTGAAAAAAATTTAATTTTGTCGCACAGTGTAGCAGAAATATAGAAAGCCATAATTCGTTGCATACTTTTTGGCGCTGATAAAAAAATGAGAAATTAACCAAAACCCATAATTGTCAAATCGATTATGAAAAGTGGATTTGAGACTTTATACCCTCCACCATAGTACGGAGGGTATATTAAGTTTGTCATTCCGTTTGTAACACCTCGAAATATACATTTTAGACCCCACAGAGTATATATATATATTCTTGATCAACATGAAATTCTGTGTCGATTTAGCAATGTCCGTCCGTCTGTGGAAATCACTCTAGCTTCCGAACGAAATGAAGTAGGTTGATAAAATTTTACTCAAATGTATAGTATGTCTGCAGGACTTTTGGTATTGAAAATTGGGCCATGTATGTCAACGTTTTGGTATAGCCCACATATAATGGTACCTCCCTATATTTGGAGCTTTGATGATTTCATCGACATTATTCACCGGAATTGTTTCAAATTTGGTATTTGAAGTTCTTAATGGATATTGCAGCCTATAACAGAGGATTGTCTGTGCAGGCCCACTTCTTATTAGAGCCCCCATATAATATAACGGCTAAGATTTTAACAGAATTTTTAACGGATTTTTTTTTTTTGAAAATTACCAAATTCATTCCAAATGGTGGAGGGTATTCAAGGTTAGGCCCTACCGAACTTACAGCCTTTTTACTTGTTTTATTCCAAAAGTTGACACTCTATTGCTTGTCCTATATTCGCCTATTTCTTTAAAGATTTTTCCCTCTCCGTTTACAGTTTTTGCTTAGTGGTTTGTAAAGAATAATTAAATGGAACTATCCCTAGCAAATTTTAGGTGCGTATCTGCTAAAATAAATACAATTATATTTAATTGTTGAAGCCCGAAATTTTTTTATCCCGCAATTTTTTATCCTGTTATTATTATTTACCGGCTATTATTTTTACTGATTTGATATTCTCCGAACAATGAGAGGGAGAGAGCGTGTATCCATGTTGTACCTGGTTTTTTGGGACTCCGATGAAGTTGGAAGCTTAATATAATTTTTACAGTAGTGGCTGTAATTTGGTAAGTTTCGATAAATATTTTTTTGTTTCCTTTATCCCACACCAAATATTAAAATAATTTTTTTAGAATATTAGGGATCTAATTTATTTCGAATCGAGTGTCTATTTAATAAGCGATGCCAGTGTTGGCCTTGATCCAATCCAAGTAGCTGGTCAAACGGGTGAAAGCAGCTGGGTAACCCAAGGCGCAACCGGCAGCAGCGCCGAAAGAAGTCAAACCAACTTGGACCTTGGAGGATTCCAAAACCAATGGGCCGCCAGAATCACCGTTGCAGGTAGAGACACCACCATCGGTGGTAACGCAAATATTGGAGGCAGTAACAATGGAGGTACCATAGGTGGCGGCACACACAGAGTTGGTGGTGATTTGCATGCGGGCCCATTGCAAGTTGTTGGTAACACCGGTGGCAGAGTCCGAGATACGGCCCCAACCGGAAGCGATGGCATAATCACCGGCATAGGTGGAGTAAGAGCTGGCAATGGCGGGGATTTTGACGGCTTGGATCTTGCTGGTATAGGTAACGGCAGGGATGCGGATCAAGGAGATGTCGTTCTTCAAGGTGTTTGCGTTCCAGCCAGAGTGGATGATGATGTCGTTGCTGGAAACGGTGTAGGTAACTTCGGCGGAGGTACGGACGGTGGCGCCCAAGTAGACAGTGACGGAGGAGATACTGCAAGGGTGAAAAATGGTTGTAGATACAATCACTTATCTAAGGCTAAATAACTTACCCATCGGTACAGTGAGCAGCAGTCAAAACCCAGTTGTTGCCAATCAAGGAACCACCACACCAGGCCGAGGACAAGGCACTAACTCTCAAGGAAAGACCAACTTGATAGGGGAATTGACCAACCGAGGCAGTGTTGCCATTGGTAATGCGACCCTCACCCTCAATGACGGGCACGACAAGGTCGCGTTGGTAAATTTCGCCAGCGGAGGCGGTGGCCAGGGCCAAGGCAAAGACAATTAAGAATTTCATGTTGCTACTGTACGAATACAACTGCTGTCATGACCCTTTGCTGGCCATACTTTTATACTCTCACCGGCTTATCGGAGTACTCTTTTCTTTCAATGTCTTATCAGTGAAGAAAAGGCAGTCGACACACGTCTTCTGGTTATTATTAAAACAAAACAGACAACAACACGACAAGCCTACCAAATTCACTATTTTATCTATTTTATTATTATATTGGAAAATCTCATCACTTATATGATTAAAATTGGAATAGCCATATTGCAAAATAAAGCCAACTTATTTTTTGTGGGCTATACAACAAAAGTAACTTGGCCTTAACTACTGTTAGTGTTCCAAGAGAGGGATAGCAAATTTATGACGTCTGATGGCAGGTGGAAATTCAAAATGTTAAGCACTTCAACTTTTGTTTTTATTTTCTGTGGGGAATTTTTCATTGCAGATTTATTTAATCAAAACAAAGTTTTAACGATTCATATCTTTTTGGAATCAAACAATACTTAATTGAAAAAACAGGTGTCATTCTTAGTGAAGGATTCAATACTACTTCAATATAAAGTTGAAAAATTTTACTTATGGCTCTGTGACCTGAATTTTAAAGGGGGTGAGAAAAAATAGGCAAAATGTTCTAGTCGAGCCAAAAATATTTCAGTGTCTCCCTATGAAACCCTAGAAATCAAAAGCAACCTCAATAGCAAAATTTCAGAATTTCAGCTCTAGCCCTCTGCCCAATACCAAATTTAGTAACATGTAGTACACATATCCAAAATAATCCACATCTCTCCATCCTAGACACTAATAGTGCTCCAAAACTAGTACCATTTAGTACTTTGTACAAATATAGTACACATTTCCAAACCCACCTCTATATCTTAATTCCAGATACAAACAGAGACCCGAATATCAAATTTGAGGATTCCAGCCCTATCATTTTCACCCAATACCAAATTTAGTACCATTTAGTACTTTTCCTACAAATATAGGACACGCTTCTAAACCATCGCCATATCTCAAATACAGATACCATCAATAATGTAAATATCAAATTTGAGAATATTATCATTATCCCTTCACCCAATACAAATATACAGGGTGAGATGAAAAAAACTGCAACCAGACTGCTCAGACTGCTGTCATTTCTAAGCCATTCTTCCGACAGCCTCCAAAATTATTCCAGTGACAGCTCATTATATTGTTTACTAGCGTAGAAAAGCATTTCAGTGAGAAGATAGTGTGTAATTTCCTTATATTTGGCTGGAAAACCACAAGTGGCTATCGTTAGAGCACATATCGCAATATTCCATTCGGCAAATATTGAAAAATGAGCTCGGGGTAAAGTCATTGAAATTCCAAAAAAGTGCAAGAATTTACACCGCAACAGAATGAAGATAGACTCAAAAGAGCTAAAGAGTTGCTTCGCTTTGCCGAAAGTGGTGAACTGCCGAATTTCGAAATTTTCAAAAAATAAAATCCTTAAAAAATTCTATTCAAATTTTAAAAATACCGAATATACCCGTTATATTGGGGTCTATACGACGTGGACCTACATATGCATGGTTTGCCATTAGCCATTACCATATTCAAATTCGAAACATGAAATAAACGGTGAATAATGTAGCTAAAATCATCAAAATATCTTAGGGAGGTACCGTTATATCGGAGCTGTGCGAAGACCTGAACCAGCATAGACAATTTTCTATCACAGGCTATAGCATCCGTTACTAACGTCATATACGATATCTCAAACAATTTCGGTGAGTATTGTACCTAAACTCGTCAAAATACCGAATATAGGGAGGTACTGATATATGGGGCCTATACGAAGACCTGGCGAAAATATTCTGGAGGGTGTATTAAACCCTTGGGCATGGAAATATTTTGTCCGCACACCTTGGACATTCCAACAGGACTCTGCACGCGCCACCAAAAATTGTTACAAAGTGAGGTTCCTCGCTTCATTTCCAGCGCACAATGTCCACCAAAATCTCCCATTACCAATCCGTTGGACTATTGTGTCTGGAGTATTTTGGAAAGCAAGGTTGGCACTAAAATATAAAAATATCAAAGTGTCGATCACCTCAAGCAGCGCTTGGCCGGGAATGGGCCAAAATACCGCAGAGCAACATTCGGGTAGCGTGTGACGGTTTCGTTGGCCATAATTTGTGCCAAAGGTGACCAATTCGAACAAATCTAAACTTATTCTAAAATCTGATGCTAATTCTGACATTTTTTGCTTTCATTCAATAAAATTAAAAAAAAAAAATAAAAATTATGGCGTTTGACTTTGTTGCTGTATTTTTATCTCATTTTATATTTTGAATAAATCCGATATAAAATGTGTTTAAAATGGTCAACATACCGAATGTTCTATTATTTGAAGGCTACAGGAAAACATGAATAATCTTATTCCACGGGAGGTAGAAACGATTATAAACTCTAAATACCAAATTTTTATAAATTCCGTTGATAAATGTGGCAGAAATTATCAAAATGACGAATATCGGGATGTATGCTTATGTGGGGTGCTAGACGGTCTACTAAAGTGGTTAGTATCTACAGTGAACATCAAATGTCAAATTTTTAACACTTTCGTTGAAATATATATTAAAAATATAGAAAAGCCGGAGGTATTGGATATGGGGGCTATAGGAAAAGCAAAATATATTTACACAAAATTCTGCCACAGGAGATAGTATCCATTTCGATCTCTAATTAATGATTTTTTTAACAATCCAATACAAAATTTGGCTTTAAACGTCAAAATACAGTGGACCGATATACTCTTCAATGGGAACTATATCACAAATTGGACCATGGATCTCTGCGTCAGTATTATAAATAATGCGTAAAAATAATAATAATAAATACTCTAATTTTCTAAAAATAGAATCTTTTGTGCACATTATTTGCTAATCAGAATTTTTGCTGGAATTTTCAATACTTCAGACTTTTCTAGGCACTTCAATTCTTTCGGAAGCTAAAGTGAATTCCACAGATGAACAGATAGGTGGGCGTAGTTTAAATGATTTGAGATTAAAAACAAAAATAGCAGACAGACATTATTAGGTTATCCATCAATTTTTTGCTGTTGGAAAAAATATAAAAATAAACAATTCGCAGAAATAATAGATAATCATTTTTTCATTTTAATTCACAAATTTAAAGAAGCCATAGATAAGATATGAGTTGTATGCCCACAATCGTTATATGGAGAACGTATTACATGTTAGTTTTGACTACCGAAAACGTGTAGGAATCAAAAACGTGTAAATTTGCTTGAAGGTAGCATTCATTATAATTTGCCAAAAACCTGAAAAGATAATTTTAAAAATCCGCAATTTGCGTATATCATTGCAGTGTTTGTAAAATATTTCAAAAATAGTGATTTATAAAAGAAGGGAAGCCTCTGAAATTTCTCAACGAGAAAGTACTTGAAACTATATAAAAAGCTAGGAAACTTTTAAAATGTACGATTCTCGGCCAGAAAATCATTGAAAATAATTTTAAAAATTCTTGATTCCTACAAAATATTAAAAAACCACCATTCAAGGTCAGACAGTCTTTAAAAATATTTCTAAACAACGATTCTCTATTACATGTGGCACCAGCACCTGCTTACAAAACAGGATCCTAATTCCTTATTTTGAAATCTGCCCATTTGGGCAGATATTACATATTTAGTGCACAGTAATCGTAAAATCGGATAGCTATGTATTTGGCAGATATATTCAAATCTGAACAGATCTCTATGAAATTTGGCAATGGCAAATCTGAACCGATCTCTATGAATATTGGCAATGACACTTCTGAGCTCTATGTAATATCTGGTACCAAATATAATTTTTGTAGATTGCATATTACGAATTTGAGGGATTTAGACACCAAATTGTATGAAACATATACAGGATGAGACAAAAAAACACCATAATTTTTACATTTTTTTCTAAATTTTATTGAATGACAGCAAAAATGTCGGAAATAGCATCAAATCTTAGAATAAGTTTAGATTTGTTCGAATTGGTCACCTTTGGTACGAATTATGGCCTTCAAACGGCCAATAAAAACAGCACACGCTGCCCGAATGTTGATCTGCGGAATTTTGACCCATTCCCGGCGAAGCGCTTGCTTGAGGTGATCCACACTTTGGTATTTTTTTAGTGCCACCATTGGTATCCGGAGATTTTGATGGTCATTGTGCGCTGGAAATGAAGCGAGGATCCTCATTTTGTTAACATTCTTGGGTGGCGCGTGCTGAGTGCGATGGTGTTGAATCCTGTTGGAATGTCCAAGGTCTGCGGCCAATATGTTTGCGTGCCCAAATCTTTAATACACCCTTCAGAATATTTCCGAGATAATATTCGGCATTTATTCTGATGTCGATTAATACGAGCGGAGAGCAACCATATATTGTAATGGCGGTCAACACCATCACCATGGCCGGCGCTTGAGTTCTGGTGGCCAACCGAAGGTGCACATTTTCAACCTCTTTGGCAAGTAAACACTATCATTTTGTTTGTTTGCAAACCACTGGACAACGAATGTTTAATCATCGGAGAAACCCAAATTCGGCAGTTCACCACTTTCGGCCAAGCGAAGAAACTCTTTAGCTCTTTTGAGGCTATTTTCTTTCTGATGCGGTGTAAGTTCTTGCACTTTTTGAAATCTCAATGGCTTTACCCCAAGCTCATTTTTCAATATTTACCGAATGGAATATTGCGATATGTTCAGCTCACGAGCCATTTTCGGCCACTGCGACGCAAGTTTCGATCAAGTCGCTTCTTTTCTTTTCAAACCATTTCTGCTGATGTTGCTGTTTTCTTCCGTCCACTTCCTTGACGTCGGGCGGGCTACGCTACCGGTAACGAGCGATGTTATGAGACACAAAAGATTTATTCACATTTAAATGCTGGAGTGCTCTAACGAAAGCCCCTTGTGGTTTTCCAGTCAAATATAAAGAAATTACACTATCACGCTTGAATTCCATCACGAATAACTTTTTTTCTGGAAAATTCTCACCAAAATGCTTTTGTTCGCTTGTAAACAATATAATGAGCTGTCACTGGAATAATTTTAATAGCTGTCGGACGAGTGGCTTAGAAATGACAGGAGTCTGAATTTGGTTGCAGTTTTTTCATTTCACCCTGCACAGATAGACGGACGGACGGACGGACACCCTTACATCCACTCCAAATGTCCTTAACCCTTTCAGTGTCAATGAAAATTTTTGTCGAGATAAAAATCTGAAATTCCGTACTAATTTACTAAAATGTGCTCAGAAATTCGAAAACGAAACTAATAGAATAGAACTGCAATATTTTTAAATAGCGAACGTGTCTGTTATTAAAAAATATCAAAAATAACGGTTCGTAAGAAAAACAAAAAATGGCAAAGAAAGAGAGTACTTTTAAATGTCAAATATATTTGACAAAAACACTGAAAGGGTTAAACGGATTTAGTTAAAAAAAATCTAGGGTCTAAAACCGTTAATTTGATGAGGCACGTTTTTACCATGACGGTGATTATCCATATATTCTTTTGGGGCGAATATGTCGTAGTGCTTAAAACGGAGTGAAAGTTTTTGAAAATCCATCATCTTAATAGATATCATATAAATCCTTAAAAAACACTGACTCTTGCCTATGAAGTCCTTGTGAAATGTTTTTCAAAAATTGACGAGTCCTGACTTGAAAGTCATGATATTCGACGTTGCCAACAATACGGATAGTCCCCACGCCTTATACAAGTTAACGGCTCACCCTAATAAACATCAAACTAAATATGCAAACCAACTAGTAAACATTCCCATCATTATGCTGCGCAAGCAGTCCGACAAATCAACAGGAATATGACACCAGGGCAGTCATCCGCCACAAACACGCGCACTAATACCAGCGCACCGCAAGTGATGACTCAGCGTAATAACGAGCACGACCAGGCTGCAGTATAATATTAGTTTTAAGTTGAAGTAATTCATAATTGTAAATCCAACAAGAGAGGTGCATAGCACCGCAACATAAATGTTAGTAACAAAATAAAGAAACACCATAGCAGTGTGAAATAAACTTTAACTTCTAACATTAACTGGCGCCCAACAACTACAAGGATCAACACATCCTAGAACCCAACAACCACAAGGATTAAAACATCCCAACAGCCGGTACGAGAACCGTTCCTGAGTAGGAGTACGAAAAGGATGTTACGTAAGAACTAGCGGACTACCGGGATATAAGGAAAATGATCAAATTATTATTAGTAAGTTATTATAAATTTAACAAAAGTAAAAAAGAAGAAATGTTAAAATAAAATTAAACAAAATAAGGAATAACACAGAAAGTGAAAGTGTGAAATCTAATTTACAAAAATCATATTTGTGCTAGAATACGTTTAACAAAAATAACAAAGTAAGAAGAAAGAAATGTTAGAGTAAGGTAAAACAAAAAATAAAGTGTGACATCTAAATTTACAAAAAAATCATATTTGTGCGAAATTAACAAATGTAAGAAATATGAAATGTTAGATTAAGTTAAACAAAAAAATAGAGTGTGGCATCCAAATTTAAAGAGTCATATCCGTGCTGAAATAAGTTTAAAGAAATTTTGATAATAGATTTGTGACGAGAACTAGGATTTGGTGTTTCTTTTTCTCCTTTTTTTCGAGCGGCCAATGCCGGAAGATTTAAACAACTTAATAACAAGGGTCGAAGCTATGAGTGTTTCAGGACAGACATCTTCGCCTTCTGGGGCAGCTCCCGTAAGGTTTAATCCCTTTACGGAAAGTCAGACTAATGAGGTGAAACGAATAATAAGTGAGACGGTGGCAAACCTTCTCAAACAGGGGGAGGATGTTACCGCCACTAAAGATGTCGACATAGAAGGATCTGGGGATATCTCAGAAGGAGAGAGAATACCAGACATAGTGAAGACGTTAAGGGAATTCTCGGGCAAGCCAGGAGAATTTAGTTCGTGGAGGAAAGCTGTTGATAGGATCATGAACATTTATGAGTCACAAAGGGGAACAACCAAATACTTCACAATTCTACACACTGTTAGGCATAAAATTGTTGGTGAGGCCGACACGGCTTTGGAGTCTTATCGGACCCCATTAAATTGGAAAGCGATAAGAAAGTGTTTAGTGCTTCATTTTTCAGATAAGAGAGATATTTCGACCTTAGAGTATCAAATGACCGTCCTATCTCAGGGTGGGCAAACCATAACAGATTTTTACCAGAAGGTTTACCACCATTTGTCTTTGATTCTGGACAAGATTGATTGTCTGGATATAGGGAACGAGGCTTTGGATGTATTGACCCAAACATATAGGGACAAGGCTTTGGACACCTTTATTCGAGGACTTAATGGTAATCTTCCAAGCTTAATGAGTGTTACAAACCCGACAAGTTTGCCTCAGGCTCTAAATGCCTGTTTAAAATTAGGTAATCTAGGTGTGCGTATTCAACACGCTACCGAGAAAGGATCTAGACCAAACAGGATCCCCCAAACTAACCCTCCTAGACATTTTTACCCACAGCTGACGATTGGTGATAGGAATTTTCAAGGTGACCAAAGGTACAGAGGCCCTACTCAATATCGTTATCGGAATTTCCGAAGTGGAGAACAACAATACGGAGGGCCGGCGAACTTTTCGAATCGACCTCCAGTAGTGAATAATTTTGGACACCCCCAACACGGAGGATACAGACCCCCACTTCCTCCTAAACCTGCTGTACCAATGGACGTGGATCAATCAATACAGACTAGGCAGGTAAACTATCAGAATAGGCCACAGTTGAGTAATGCTTTTAACAATGTTCAGCCTAACTTTAAGAGAAATAATTCAGGAAATATTCATCAGCCGCAAAAGCAGCAGAGAATGTTTAATGTTGAGGCCCAAATACGTGAGGATGCAGAGCCGGATGAAATGAATGGTTCTGATGAACAGGAATATGAGGTTTCCTATGACGAAGCGTACGAGGAGGATCTAGACGATCAGTTGGCAATTGTAGATGACGTTAATTTTTTAGACTAGCTTCAACGTTGCCATACCTCCCTTTCAGAATGAAAAATGGCAACGAACTTAAATTTCTTATAGACACCGGTTCGAACAAAAATTATATTAATGGCAAATTTATTAGAAACCCTCTAAAGAACCAGAAACCTTTTCATGTTAAGTCCGTAGGCGGCATAGTTAGTATAGAGACCCATAGTTTTATTGACATTTTTAATTGCGGGATCGGAAAGTTAGAATTTTACATCCTTCCTGGTCTAGAGACCTTTGATGGGATAATAGGGAATGATACCCTGAAATCTTTGAATGCAGTGATTTACACTTGGAGATCCTATCTCACAATTCTGGATGGAAAGAAATTTCCTTTGAAAGAGCTGCAAATTGATGAGATTAATAACATGAATCTACGTTTAAATCATCTAAATCCCGAAGATGAAAAAGAAGTCAGGAATATTTTGGATGACCATCCAAACCTTTTTGCAGATCCCAATAAAAAACTCACTTATTCAACAATCGTACAAGCTGAAATTAATACGAGTAGTGATAGTCCAGTTTATTCAAAATCCTATCCGTATCCAATGGCATTGAAATCCGAAATTGACAAACAGATAGAAGAACTATTAAGGGACGGGATAATTCGCCCTTCCAGGTCCGCATATAATGCTCCAGTTTGGATAGTACCAAAAAAACCAGATGCTTCAGGTGTGAAAAAATACCGCATGGTTATTGACTATAGGAAACTTAATGAGATAACTAGACCTGACAGATACCCCATACCTGAAATTACAGAAATCTTGGCTAACTTAGGCGAACAGAAATACTTTTCCACCATAGATTTAAAGAGCGGATTCCATCAGATTCCACTTAGGGAATCCGATATTGAGAAAACAGCTTTTTCCGTCAAGAATGGAAAGTTCGAGTTCACAAGACTACCATTTGGACTACGTAACGCGTCTGCAATATTCCAAAGAGCTCTAGATGATATTCTTAGAGAGCATATAGGGAAACGGTGCTACGTCTACATTGATGACATTTTGATATTTGGTAGGACTAAAAAGGAACACATTGAAAATTTGAGGATAATATTCCGCACTTTGGAAGACTCTAATCTGAAAGTTCATTTGGACAAGAGTGAATTCTTAAAGGAAGAAATTGACTTCTTAGGGTTCAATGTAAAGGAAGGAGGTTTTTCTGCAAACCCAGACAGACTTAAGGCCATAGTTAATTTCCCTCAACCTAGAACAGTTCATGACTTGCGATCGTTCCTGGGTTTGACCGGACATTATCGGAGATTCATAAGGGGCTATGCTCAAATAGCCAAACCATTAACTTCCATGATGAGAGGCGATATAGGGAAAACCCCGAGAAACCAGTCAAAAAAAATCAGTGTCAATTTGAATTCCGAACAGATTGAAAGTTTCAAACAGCTCAAGAACTGTTTGGTATCGGAGGAAGTCGTTTTGAACTATCCCGACTTTGATAAGCCCTTTGAACTCACTACTGACGCCTCGAAATACGCTTTAGGAGCAGTTTTATCTCAAGGCAATAGACCTATCACATACCTTTCTAGAACTCTCAGTAGGGCAGAAGAGGAATATGCGACAAATGAGAAAGAAATGCTGGCGATAATTTGGGCTTTAAAGGAATTGAATTGTTACTTGTATGGAGCAAGAAACATAAAGATATTTACCGACCATCAACCTTTGACATTTGCGCTAAGCAACAAGAACACAAATGTGAAGATGAAGAAGTGGAAGGCACAGTTAGAAGAATATAATTACGAGTTAATTTATAAACCAGGTAGCACGAATGTAGTCGCGGACACGCTATCGAGACCACCAGTGACAGATGTTAACTCCCTAACGCCCACGGTTCACAGTGCCGAGGACTCATCGGAAGACCTAATTCCTTCCGCTGAGGTGCCAATAAATACCTTCAAAAATCAGATCATTATTGAGGAATCATCAGCTTCCTCATATGAATTTAACATTGTATTTCCCTCCTACCATAGACATATCATTAAAGAAACCAGTCTAGCGGAATCAGATCTGAAAGTCATATTAAAGAGATACTTAAATCCTACAGTAGTCAACGGCATCAAGACCTCAGAGCCAGTTATGCTTATGATTCAAGCACTGTACCCTCATCACTTCAGAAACATTAAAGTACGATTCGCTCGAACAATGGTTGAAGATGTTACTGATGAGGAGAGACAAAAACAAATCATTATTGAGACTCACAACAGAGGACATAGGAATAATGCCGAGAATAGGAGACAAATTTTAGAGAGCTATTACTTCCCTTCCATGACTAGGAAAATAAAGAATGTGATCAATATCTGTAAAGTATGTAAAGAAAATAAGTATGAGCGACATCCGAACGCTCCCAAACTTAATAAGACACCTATGCCAACTTATCCTGGGCATACAATCCACATAGATATCTTCTCTACAGACAAGTTTCGAGTTTTAACCGCAATAGACAAATTTACAAAATTCGCAGTAACCAGAATGATAAATGGCAAAGGCATTGAAGACATTAGGAAACCATTGAGAGAAATAATTTTCTACTTTGGGGTCCCGAAGTCAATTGTATTTGATAACGAGCGATCTTTCAATTCTCAGACCATTCGGTTTATGTTGGAAGACGAACTTGGCATGGAAATTTTTACGGCACCGCCTTATAAGAGCGAGGTTAATGGGCAAATAGAGAGATTCCATTCGACCTTATCGGAAATTATGCGTTGCAGTAAGTGTGAGCGACCCGATTACTCTTTTGAGGAGCTATTGCAAGATAGCGTTAACAAGTACAATCACACAATACATTCGTCAATTGGAAAGAAACCCGTAGATCTATTTTTTGGACGACCGACGACCTTTGGACCAGAGGACTACGAAAGGACTCGCCTTAACAACTACGAAAGACTCTTGAGGAAACAGGAAAATGATTTGGCAAATCATAATCGTGTTAGGGAAGAACCAAAAGAATATCAAGAAGGTCAGAAAATATTTGTCAAACAGAACAAGAGATTAGGAACCAAATTATCTAAACGTTTCAAAGAAGAAGTTGTAAAGGAGAATAGGCACTCAACTGTCCTGACTCAATCAGGGAGAATAGTCCATAAGAGTCATATCAGAAACTGACTTACTTATTTACCGGGTTTCCAGTTCTTAATTACAGGTTGCCTAGGGGTCACAGAAATATTGGACTACTCTCAATCAGAAGTGGTTCTTATAGAGAGTGGAATAGGAAAAATACAAACAGGGACATTCAAAATTTTGCATGTTATTAACATCAAGGAATATCATGACACTCTAGAGAGGATCAAGGACGACTTGGCCAAAGGAATTCCAGACAACCACCCACTACTCCCCTTCCTACATAATGACATCACTACCCTATCTCACCTTATAAATCGGCTAATGCCTGAAGAGAGATCTAAAAGATCTCTTGATGAGATTGGAACGGCGTGGAAATGGCTGGCAGGTAGTCCAGACCATGATGACCTTATGCTTTTGAAAAACAAAATCAATGAGTTAACAGACAACAGCAATAACCAGTTAATAATCAACAGAGATCTAATAGAAAGAATGCAGGAGATAACGAATGCGACAAATAGTATTTCAAAAATTTTAAAGACTAGTGAGGACTTCCGTAATACCCTCATATTGCAGGCAAAGTACAAAGTTGAAATTTTAAAGGAGGAAATAACGAATATTAATTCGGCCATTCATTTAACAAAATCCAACATTGTAAACACATTTATTTTATCGGAAATAGAAATTAGGAAAATAGAAGAAATATTTAATCAAGATGAAATCCCGTTTCAAAACATTGAACAAGCTTTAAATTTCGCACGAATAAAAATTGTAAACAATAGTACTAATATAATTTACATTATAAGCATTCCCAAAACTGTAAAAGAAATTTGTAATGTCATAACCATAAGACCTGTAAAAAATCAAAATACTGTTTTAAATCTTGATTATAAGAAAATTGTAAAATGTGAAAGAGCAACATTTGGAATTAAAAGTCCTTGTCAAAAAATAAATGGTATTGAATTATGTCTAGAATCTAATGTAGCCAATATAACAAACAATACATGTATTCCTAAATTAGTAACTAATAGCCCACATAATTGTTCAATAGTAAATGCAGATCACATTAATAATTTAGAGGAAATAGAACCTGGATTAATTTTGATAAATAACATAAAAGAAAATATTGTCATAAATGGAAACGAAAAAAATGTAACAGGAACTTATTTAATAAGATTTAGTAATTCTACAATTAGGATAGGCAACAAAAATTTCACCGTCGAAGAAGCTGCTTACTCCAAACCGTTGCCTGCGCTACTAAAACACTCAGCTAGAAACAACTACACCGAAGAAATACTATCTCTACAACTACTAAAAACGTTGCACGTGAAAAGTAATAAAAGAATCGAGCGTCTAAATACTGAATTCAAGACCAGTTTATGTTTTAACATCAGTCTCATATTAGCATTGGTCATCCTCCTGATGGCAGTAAAAATGAGGCAAAGGCGCAAAACTAGTATGAAAATTATAAAAATGACCCCACATGAAGGAATGTCTAGACCTCAAATAGAAATGACTGTGTCAGAAAGCCAATTGGCAGCCGGCACAACAGAATCTGTTATCAAAACAAAACAACTAGCAAACCACAATATTAACTTGAATCAACGCGGCAGTCTTTATAATCTGCCATATTTCTAAACACATCAATCGAGACGCTTGATAATTCGAGAGGGAGGAGTTAACGGCTCACCCTAATAAACATCAAACTAAATATGCAAACCAACTAGTAAACATTCCCATCATTATGCTGCGCAAGCAGTCCGACAAATCAACAGGAATATGACACCAGGGCAGTCATCCGCCACAAACACGCGCACTAATACCAGCGCACCGCAAGTGATGACTCAGCGTAATAACGAGCACGACCAGGCTGCAGTATAATATTAGTTTTAAGTTGAAGTAATTCATAATTGTAAATCCAACAAGAGAGGTGCATAGCACCGCAACATAAATGTTAGTAACAAAATAAAGAAACACCATAGCAGTGTGAAATAAACTTTAACTTCTAACATTAACTTACAGCCTTTCCTCAAAATTTTGGCCGTTTGTTGGAGAAGGAAGCAGGGCTCTTATTTCTACATAAATGAGAGTTTTTTTTTCAGTCGATATTGACAGATATATATCCTCAGTAATTATAAATTTATGGTTTTAGTAACATCAATTGTGACAGATGGGAGGGTCAATGAAGAGTAAAAGATCAAGAGGCATATTTACATTATATAAGGTACTCCCTACACTTCATGTATTTGTGAAATATGTATACTTTTTTTCAATAAACCAATATTTTTCATTTTCGCTGTGGATCTCAGTCTTATATAAATATTATCACAGACAACATTTGGACTTTATCGGGTACCCAAAAAAGACGGTCTCCATTTTGATATGTTTTCGTATCTGATCTAAGTCTTGCTCAATAAATTCTTTACATTGACATGGGTTTAAATTTTTTTACTTACCCACTCAAAACTGTGCTCAAATGAAAAAAAGTCAAAGTATTTGGTTGCTTACATTCAATAGTTGTTATTTATTTATTTATTCATTATTATTATATAAATAGTTCAAAGCATCTCTTCATAATTTTAATAATAATAATACAATATATTTCTTTTCAGATTCAAAACATAACCCTTGAAAATAACATCAAAAAAACAATTCTTCCTTAACGATGATAACTTGTCTATACAGATATCATTAGAGAAAATTCTAATGCCACGATTTTATGTTTTTCATTTTTGGTTTTATTTTTTTTTTTTTCAGGATAGAACATAGAAAAAATATATAAAGACTTGAGTTTTTGGTATCGTTTTTTTTTTGGTTTTGCCATAAACATGGGCAGAGTTAATATAGAAAGGCGTTTTGATTTAGATTCAAAGCAAAAAGTTGGTTTTTTGTAAAGAGTGATTTAGTTTTCTTTTTGTTTTCATTCAAAAAATAATATCAAATAAGTTTTTGTTTTCTTTTTATAGCACAACCGTTTTTTTGTGTTTGAAACATTTCACTTTTTTCAGTTTTGTCTTAGGTTTTTGTTTTTTGTACAACATTAAACAGTAAGAATTTATTGATTTGTTTTTTTTTTCAGTTTTTATTTTCCTCTAACAATTGAATATATTTAGAAAAAAATGTTTCAAGTTACAACAATAAAGTAAACATACAACGTTATATATAATTCATATAGGGTGACCCAAAATGCAATAAAGTGAAATAAAAGCATATAAGAAATTGGAAATGCTCACAACAACATTAAAATAATAATATGTTTAAAAATGGCGAGAAAGGGTTATTACGAAAGGCGATACGATTTTAAAATACAGATGCGAGAAGGACAAGAAGCCAAAATGGAAATACTTACATCTCGACCCATCACCTAAAGATAGTCTGTGAATCAGTATACATTTCATAACACACGGGAAAGATAAAAAAGGAAAATAAAACTGAGCAGAAAATACAATATGCTTCCCAACTCAACAATGAAGATACTGAATCATAGTGCAGGTAAATTTTCTGCTGTATATAACAAAATATGGGTTACAGACCTCATTTTTTTATAGAGACATATTTTAATTTTAGTTACAAAGATTTCTTCATTCGACACTATCCTCAAAAAATTAAGGAGATACAAGTAAATGGGAATGATTTTTTCTCCTCTATTTTCATCTGGAAAAAATGACTTTGGCCGTCACAACAGTTCAGAAGATAGAATTAAATTAAAACCAGTTAGGAAGGTCTAGATCGGGCGGAGGTGATTTTATGACACCCTACACCACTACGCGTATTTAGTGGAGCTTCCGTAACAACAAAGTTTGTATTAGGAATTTATGTGAAGTAGATCATACAAACTATGAATCTTATTTGAATGGGTACCATGGTTTTAGAGAAGTCCCAATTTGAGAACTATATCCAACTCTGAATCGATTTTCAACAAATTTGATGGAGACTTGTGTACCTCTAGTACCAAATAACATTGCTGTATAGTGAGTGATATGACTTCGATAAGGATTATATTAAAAACTATTTATTGGAGCAATATATATACCGAATCGGGTTTCAATAAATGGAATAAATCGGTTGAATTTCAAAAAAATATATACAATTTGGGTTAATATTACATACATGGCGAACTTTAACCGTAAAATTGGATAAATATGTATATCGAAGCTATATAAAAATCTGAGACGATCTCTTTCGGTAATTCTGGACTGTATCTGATATTTGGTACCAAATATTATTCTTGTGGAGTGCATGATACGCATGTGAGGAACTTAAACATCAAATCGGATGAAACATATATAGTGGAGCCATAGCTATATCTGAACCGATTCTTATACCCTCCACCATACATAGTATGGAGGGTATATTAAGTTCGTCATTTCTTTTGTTATGTCTAATAATTTTAGACATAACAACGTATATATATTCTTGATCAATGTAAAATTCTAAGACGATTAAGACCTGTCGGTCCGTTCGGCTGTTGTAATCACGCTAGGTTCAAACGAAAAAAGATAGAAGCTAAAATTTTTCATAGATCAGTCTTTTGCCTGCAGGTAGGTTAAGTTCCAAGATGAGCCATATCGGTTCACGATATTGTATAGCCTACATATAACTGTACGCACCGAGATTCGATATCTTGATAATTGTAGCCAAATTTTTTAATGAAATTGTCTGAAAATCGAAAAAAAGGTCCATTACCCCCTGGAAGAGACTTTGGTAAGAATTTTCCAGAAAAAAATTAGTCGTGATGGAATTCAAGCGTGACAGTGTGATTTCTTTATATTTGACTGGAAAACCACAAGTGGCTATCGTTAGAGCACTCTAGCATTTAAATGTGAATAAATCTCTTGGTGTCTCGTACCATCGCTCGTTACCTTGATACTGGTAGCGTAGTCCGCAGAAATGGTTGGAAAAGTAAAAAAGCTACTTGATCGAAACCCGCGTCGCAGTGGCCGAAAAATGGCTCGTGAACTAAACATATCGCAATATTCCATTCAGCAAACATTGAAAAATGAGCTCGGGTTAAAGCAAGAACTTTCACCGCAACAGAAAGAAAATAGACTCAGAAGAGCTAAAGAGTTGCTTCGCTTGGCTAAAGTGGTAAACTGCCGAATTTGGTTTTCTCCGTCTCCGATGAGAAAACATTCGTTGTCCAGCAGCTTGTAAACAAACAAAATGATCGTGTTTACTTGCCAAAGAGGTCAGCAGAAAATGTGCACTTTCGGTTGGCTACCAGAACTCAAGCGCCGGCCATAGGGATGATGTGGGCCAACAGGACTCAGCACCATCGCACTCGTCATGCCCCACCCAAAAATGGTTACAAAATGAGGTTCCTCGCTTCATTACCAGCGTACAATGGCCACCAAAATCTCCGGATACCAATCCGTTGGACTATTGTGTCTGGAGTATTTTGGAAAGCAAGGTTGGCACTAAAAAATACCAAAGCGCCGATCACCTCAAGCGAGCGCTTTGCCGGGAAAGGCCCAAAATACCGCAGAGCATCATTAGGGCAGCGTGTGACGATTTCATTGGCCGTTTGAAGACCATAATTCGTGCCAAAGGTAACCAATTCGAACAAATCGTTAAGTTCATCATTCCATTTGTAACTCATCGAAATAATAATTGTAGACCCAAAAAAAGTATATATATTCTTGATCAGCGTAAAATTCTAAGACGATTTAGCCCTGTCCGTCCGTTGTATCACCCTACAGCCAAAACGAATTATGGTAGGAAGCTAAAATTTTGTACAGATCAGTCTTTTGTGTACAGGCAGGTCAAGTTCGAAGATGGGTTATATCGGTCAACGATATCGTATAGCACCCATATAAAGTTACCCCCTTATATTCATTATTTTGATGATTTTAGTCACATTTGTCAACGGACTTGTCTGAAATTCCATACAAGAAGTTCATTGTGAGCACTGAAAGAGAATTGTCTATATATGTCCACGATATCGTATATCCCAATATAATGGTACCACCCGATATTCGGTATTTTGATGATTTTAGCCACATTTTCCAGTGGAACTCTCTGAAAATCCATACAATATGTTCCTAGTGAGTACTTTATCCCCTGGAAGATAATTATTTATATAGGTCCATGATATCGTATAACCCCCATATAACGGTATTTTGATGATTTTAACCACATTTTTTAACGGAATTGTCTGAAATTCCACACAAGGAGTTCCTTGTGAGCACTTTACCCCCTAAGAGAGAATTGTCTATATAGGTCACGATATCGTATAGCCCCCATACAACAGTTCTCCCCGATATTCGGTATTTTAATGATTTTAGCCACATTTTCAACGGAATTGTCTGAAACGCCATAACTTTTAACAGAGATGTCACATCGCTTAATGACATACCGCGTTTGAAGCGTCAGTCCAAGCAGATTTTTACCATGAACCAATACACGCCACGCGAGCGCTCTGAAATATTTGAAATTTACATTCAACAGAAGACGTCAATTGTGAAAACTCAACGTGCTTTTAAAACATTAAAAAATGTGAGAAGTGCGCCTTCTAAGAACACCATTAAGCGTTTATACGAAAAATTTTCGACTGGTAAGGCTCTTTCTAATCCGAAGAGGCCATATAAAAGTCGACCAAGACGATCGGCCGAGAATATCGCTGCCGTACGAGCCAGTGTTGAGAGGTACCCAAGAACATCCCAAAACGCCGTTCTCAGCAGTTGGGCATGGCTCGGTCCACTTTACAACGGATTATTCGCATTGATTTGCATTTGCTCCCGTACAAAATTCAATTGACGCAAAGAATGTTGCCTGCGGACAAGCCTCGTCGATTGGAATGGGCCCAAAGAGTCATCGAAATGGCCGAAGATGACGAGCAATTTTGGAACAAAATTATCATGTCCGATGAAGCCCATTTCACATTGAATGGGACCGTAAATAAGCAAAATTTCCGTTTTTACGCCACTGAAAATCCTCAGGAGATTCAAGAAGTGCCTCTTCATGACGAAAAAGTCACAGTTTGGTGCGGCGTTAGCGCGAAAACGGTCATTGGGCCGTTTTTCTTCCAAAATGAAAATGGCCATGCTATTACCATCATTGAGGAGCGTTATCGCGACATGACGACCAATTTTGTAATGCCAATTATTCGTCGAAAGCGTATGAGGCAGTTCTGGTTTCAACAAGACGGCGCTCCACCGTACACAAGTCGCATAACAATCGATTTTCTGAAGAGTTTGTTTCCGGGCCGTTTGATGTCGAAAAGTGGTGATTTGGACTGACCATCGCGTTCGCCCGATTTGACGCCGCCTGACTTCTTCTTGTGGGGATATTTGAAGTCAAAGGTTTACGTTAACAAGCCAAGGACCGTAGAAGAGCTCAAGGATAACATTCGTGAAGAAATAGCCAATATTCCGGCCGAAATGTGGCAAAACGATGGAAAATGCAGCAAAAAGGGCACAATACATCATCAACGCCAGAGGCGGCCATTTGAGAGATATCGTATTCAAAAATTGATGTAAACAAATCTACTTGGAACAAATTAAATGATTAACATTGCCAACAGCCAAAATTTTATTTTTTCTTTGATTTTTTTAAAAAAAAAACATGGGTCCGTCGAATATGGGCAACCCTGTACACAAGGAATTCTTCGTGAGTACTTTACCCCCAGACATAGGTTTGTCTATATAGGTCCACAATATCATATATATCCCCCAATATAGCGGCACCTTCCGATTTTCGGTATTTTTAAGATTTTAACAGAATTTTTAATGGACTTAAGTTTTTTTGAAAATTTCCTAATTCGTACCAATTGGTGGAGGTTATTCAAAGTTCGGCCCGGCCGAGCTTAGCGCTTTTTTACTTGTTTGCTTTAATTCAATATATTTTTTTTTAAATGTAAAAATGATGGCGTTTGATTTTGTTGGATTTTTTTCATCTCACCCTGTAGTGCCCGTTGGGTACCAACACCGATTTTTGACAGAAACAGGCATTGAACATAAGAAACATGATTTCTTAATAAAGTTATTAGAGATTTTACTAAAGAAATGTAACTTTTTCAATTAAAATGCTGGGGAAAAGGAATATAATTTATGTGTAAAAATAATTGGGAATTTAATTATTACCAAACAATAGAAAATTGTTTCTGTGCCCATTCTCAGCTCCTACAATCTTAAATTTTACTTTAACACATTTTTGCACTTTTGTTTTTGGGTTACCCTGTATATGTAGATACAATTTTAAGGTATACAAGTATTTAAGATTAATAGAAAAAATGGTAAATTGAAGCGTATTTGTTTGTTTGTTTGGTTTGTTTAAAAAGTTAACAATAGTTCTTAGTTTTTTGTTTTAAATTTAGTTTTTGTGAAGTTTTTTCTTTTGTCATTTAAAGTTGAAGATATGTAGCTAAGTTTCTTTTATTAAATATATAATATATATGTTTAGTTATATATTTAGTTAATACATAGATAATAATATTTATATGATTATTTTTTATGTATTGTTGTTGTTGTTTTATTTCTTAATTGTTGTTGTTGTTGTTGTTTGTTCTTTGTAATACAATATATGATGCCAAACTTAAAGTTTTCCCTGCCTTATCCTTTAGACCTTTACTTAAAACCTTGTTTTTTGTTTTTATTATTTTTTTTATTATTATTTTCTTATTTTAATTAATATATATGTATATATAAATATTAGATATATTTGATCATATTTATAGCCATTTGATGTGTATTTGTAATTCAAACATACATACATAATTAGAGGCGTACAAAACAAGAGAAAAAATGTATTCATGTAGCTCGTCTTGTAGTTCAACTTTATTGTTTAGTATTTATATAACATTTAAACTTATTAGATTAATTTTTTTTTTTTTTTAATATTTTATTTGACTTTTGAATTATTTGCAGGTCTTAATGTTCCACTGTTGTTTTTTGTTTTCCTTATCATTTTTGCTATGTTTTTTATTCAGTTAATTATATATATATTGTTTTATTTTTTAGATATCTTTAGTGGAAAGAAAAGTCACAGAAGAAAAAACCTAGTGATTCGTTTTTTTATAGTTTTTTGTAAAGTTTCGTTAAGATTTTTTCTTTTGAATTTTGCAGTGTGCGTTGCATTAAAGACTTGTTATTCGTTTTAGTTTTACTTTTTCTGTTATTTTATTTTAGCGAAAGAGGAAGTAAAAAAGACTAACTACAGTTAATAAATAACTATGTCTAGATATAAATACAAAGAAGACTAACAGCCATTTATTGTTTGAATTTCACATTGAAAACAGATTTTTAGCCTACAAAAAGGTTTGCTTATCTTTGTTGTAATTGTTATTAATTTTTAATTGTTGTTTATCTGTTAATCTATTTTTTTTACGAAATGATTTGTATTAACCATAAAGAAGCCCGTTTATTATTTGAAATTCGAATTAGAAATTGAAACAAAAAGTTCGCACAATGAAGAGGCTTTAAGGAAGAAATTGTGTCATAGAGTATCTAACTATAAGCCAAAAGGATCGTGTGTTCAATTCAAGCAGCTGACAAAAAAAAAATTTGAATAGAAAAATTAGACTTGTGACATTATAGAGGATATTTAAAATTTTGGAAGTGATAGGAATAACAAGTAAAAAAGCTGTAAGTTCGGCCGGGACGAACTTTTAATACCCCCACCATTTGGAACGAATTTGGCACTTTTCAAAAAAATAAAATCCGTTAAAAGTTCTGTTCAAATCTTAAAAATACCGAATATAGCCTTTATATTATGGTCTATACGACGACTTTTGTCATAAGCCATTACAATATTCGGTGAATATTGTAGCTGTATCAAAATACCGAATATCGGGAGGTACCGTTATATGGGGGCTATACCAAAACGTAGGTACACGTTGGCCCATTTTCAATACCAAAATTCCAGCAGATATAATATACATTTAAGTAAAATTTTACTAATCTACTTCATTTCGTTCGGAAGCTAGAGTGATTTCCACAGACGGATAGACGGGCAGACGGACGGACATCGCTAAATTGTTGTCATGAAATTTAAAATACGACGATTTTTTGCAACAAGATCCTTAAAAAAGGCTTTGAAATCCATGATTTTTAAAATGTACAGAAAAGATAGTCCTTTCAATGCCCAATTTAGTGTTTAAAGTGTTTAAATGCACTATGCAAACTTTAATATGGAGGTTTTTAAAATCAATTTCAAAAAGTTTGGATTTTTGTCAAAGAAGTCCTAGTAAAAAATACAAGATTGTTTAACATTTTTTTTCGAAGGTATTTAAAACAATCCACTCCAAAAATTCACTCAGTAAAAACCACAATTGTCATATTATTCACCACATGTTGTTCGGGGGTCCTTGAAATCTACTTAACATTTTTGAATTTTGTCTTAAGGTCCTTGTAATTCTTAAAAAAAATCACGATTTTCAGTCCAGAGGTCTTTGAAATTTTGTTAAACCAAATCCACGATTTGCCATCGATAGATCTGTAACGTCCTTCAAATTCACGACTCTCAACAACACCATGTTTTGTTTTAAATTCATGAATTTTGATCTGGAAGTTTTTTAATTTTTTTAATACGATTTTTACAATTGTTGCAAGCATGCAAATGTTTTAAAATCCAATATTTTTTTCTAAAGTTTCTTGATTATTGTTTTAAGCCCAGTTCCTACAGGACTCACAATTCTTTTTGCGTTTTTGTAAATCCACGATTTTGTTAGGAAATCCTTTTTTTTGTTATTTATCCACGATTTGTAGTCAATAAGGTCATGAGAGGTCAGTCCAGGGGTTTTCTAAATATACGAATAATAATAATGTTTTTTGCTCAGACAGTTCTTGAAGCAGATCTTATGTAATATTCATGATTCTGCACATAAAGTCCCTATTTATATGTAATACATATTTTGTAAGTCTTTCGGCTATAAAAATCCGAAAAATTTGAAGCTGGACGTCCTTGAAAAATACTTCAATCAAAACAATGTCATTTTACAGGAAGTAATTTGCAAAAATTTACCAGAAAATCAGTGAATAAATATTCTTAAAAATCTTAAATTCACATTTTGAACAAAAAATTCGCGATTTTAGTTCGCGAAATTTTGGTCCTTTGTGGGAGAGGGAAGCATGAGCCAATAAGCTCTATATTCACACTTTATATAAAGTAGATGAAATAATCATTTTGCATTTTATGAGACTTGCAATTATTCAAAATGTTGACCCCTTGTTGGGGAGGATTCAGAAGGAGTGGTTTGAAAAGTCCCATATTCACATCATTTCAGATCAGAGAATTAGTGACATGTTTCGCAAGCTATAAGGGCATCTGAAAAAGCGATCCGCAAAATCTTATCTTCCCACCAGATCTTGTGCTTGTAGACGTATTTAGATGTGCAAGATCAGAATAGAGTCGGATGGATATTTCAGAGAGGTACTAGAAGTGGTCCGCCATATCACATCACTCCACCAGAATTTGTGTTAATAAAAATATTGAAATGTGCGAAATTTGAATAAATTTAAGTACTTGCAGTGTTTGCACAAAATTGGATAATCCTTTTGTGGGGAAGTACCAGAATTAACGGACCAATATTCCCCATCTCTCAACTCGATATAAATTTGATAATAATATTACGACATACGAAGTTTGGAACAAATACGATACAGCCTCAGAGCATTTCCATGAGCACCAGGCAGCCAGAGAGATCTAAACCGTTATTTCAATGAGACACGTTTTGGCCATACCGAATGATATATACAATCTGTAGTCTGTCAAATGGGTGAGGGTATATAATTGTTAAATCTACGATTTTGGTCTGGATTGTTACTGAGAAAGTCTTGGAATCAATATTAAGAAATAAATAATAAAAACATATTCATAGGCAGGATATGTTTAAAATTTTTCTTTTCTTTCTTAAAAGTCCACGATTTTTGTTCAGAAAGTACTTGAAACATATGTTTTTAATATATCAAGATTTATAAGGACTTCTGTCTATAAAAATCCAGAACTTATTAAGCCGGAAGTCCTTAAAACAAAATTTAAATGAAAAATATTAAAAAAAGACTGCCAGAAGAATTTTAGATTCACAAAACCGGTCGAAACGTCTAAGATTTTTTTCTTAAAAGATCTTTTTTCCAGAAAGTACTTGTATAAAAATTTATAATTCCAAGATTTTGGTCAGAGGTTTCTTCAATTTTTTTTCTTAAAAATCCTTTTTTTTAATCTTAAATGTTTTAAACAAATTTAAAAAATACAAAACTTTTATCGAAGGTCCTTGATTGTTTTTAAATCCTCGATTTTTGTACAGAAATTCCTTGAAATAAATTTCTTAAAAAATGTTCAATTTTAAAGGAATTTTCGAGTTAAAAATCCGTGATTTTGTGCAGGCGAAATGCCGAAAAAAGTATTTAGAAACACGAAAAGCTTTTGAAAATTGATTATGATTGAAATTGAGAAGTCGGTTTGTGCCCAACAAGGACTTGTAAATAATATTCATAAAAACACCAATATTTTTGATCATTTCTTTGAAAATCCATTAGAAGGTGGTAGCTAACCAAGACTGGACCAAATTTGAACTCTTCTAAATTTTTAAATCGAACAAAAATTTGTGTTTATAAATAATAATATTTTATTTCTATTTCGAGAACCCAGCTTTAAATTTGAAATGTTCCAATTGCCATTCGACAATTCCATCTGTAATTTGAAACATTTCAATAGTAATTCGAAAACACTATAGCTAGTACAACTTTGTTCTGATATTCTGATATATTTGAAATTCGTAATTCCAATTTTACATTTGTAATTCAAATGATTTCATTGGTAGCAAATACGGGGTCAATGGAAAATTTATAATTTTTGGTTTCGACTTACAAATGGAGTAATTTGAGTTATAAATTAAGTAATTCGAATTGCAAACGGAAAATTTTCAATTAAAATGAAAAAAAAAAAAATATTTTTATATGAAATTTAACGATCAATGATTGAAAGTCTCGATATACAATTGAAATATGAAGGATTTCAAATGGTATTCTCGAATTACAATTGAATTGTTACGAATTACATTACATTGGGAAGGTGAAGTGTGGTTGTGTTGGTAAATATTGTTTAGAAGGCATATTTTTGAAACTTTTGTAATGTATACTATTTCATTTAATTTGTAATTCTAGAATTCAAATTGAAATTCGTAAGACATCAATTGAAGTTCGAGGTTTTCATTTGTTTTTCGTTAAATTTCCATTTGAAATTCGAATTACTACATTTGTGAATTATCCAATTTGTGATTCGTAACGAAAAATAATTGAATATTTACGAATAAAATTTCGAAAGTTTAAATGTATTCGTGATATAAAATACGTTGGCATCTGGAAGTCGTATTTTTGAAATAAATCTGTTTTTTTATCCACTTTACATTTTTCAGACGTAATTCGAAACATTTTTTTTATATGCTGTTTAATATCACATTCAAAAATTTATGGCATATTTATCAAGCTAATACAAATCATTTTGCCTGTCCAATTGATATTCTTTCTGTTTGTAATTCCCAATTAAATTTGCATTAAGTTTTAATATAATTTAATATTTTTTTTAATTCAATTTTTGAATTTAATTATTTGTTGTTGTTGTTCTTGTATATATAGAGTACTATCCAAAAAATGTTTTTGTCAATTGATGTAATTTTAAGAGAAGAGATTGTCCTTTAGTAATTGTGAGAGTTTGCCCCAGTTATGGAAACATTTGACCTGGAGTCAATTTAATTTGTTGTTTGTTTTTTTGTTTTGCAAATTTAAATCACCAAATTGAAAGTTAAGGTTTTTCATTGTTTCAAAAATATTTTCGTTTTATACATAACATTCTTAAGATATTTGTTGTTTTTTTAGTTTCTCTAATTTTTTTTTTGTTTCAGATATACACTTAGTCGTCTAAATGTCATGGCTAAGATTTTTATATATATATTTCCTCATAAATTTTTATTTGTATGTATATATTTTATATATAGTTCCATTTTTCACATATAAATATTATTTGAAAAATATATATGATTTGGTTTATTTTTTTTTAATAACTTGTTTTTTATAATTAATAATATTATTGTTGTGAAGACTTGATTTCATTGTGTAATTCAATTAAATATTTGTTTTTTTTTTTTTTTTGTATATCTTTTTTGTTGGTTGGTATTCTACACTGTGATACATAAACACATAATAGTTATATTATTTTTCCTTTTTTTTTGTAATTTAATATTAAATTTTGTATTTTGAATTGTTGTATATTCGTGTATTATATATCGATGTGTATTATTATTTATATTTGTATGTGTGTATATGGTATTATGTACGAATGTATATAAATAAATACCTTTTTTTATTCTAACTCTTCTTGACGGTCATTCAAATGTAACAATTTTGGTATAGAAAAACAACACTCTTCTTAACAACAAACTGTAATCTTTTATTTATATCAATTTATTTTAATAATTCATCTTATTCTCCAAAAAACACATTTTTTGTGTTTAATACATTCACTAATTGTTTTCTTTTTTTTTTTTTTTTTCATTTTTTTCACAATAATTGATTTGTGGCATACTAATCACATTTTTTGTCCTTTGCACTTTTGTATTTCACTCAATGTGCTCTCTCGATATTACACTGATGATTTGATGTATTTTTTTTAATCTGTTCCCAATTATTATTTTTTGGAGGAATTTAAATAAAAACATTTTGGAAATTTTGAGATGGTTTTTGACCATTTGTCAGGGAGTTACTGGAAGAAGTGTAGCGATATTATCTGTTACCTATTCAGACTAGATAGACGATAAGAAAATCACATTTTATCAGAGTTATTATTCAAAATTGTGGCTCTTTGTGGATAGGTATGAGAAGGTGTGGGTGGGCCTACATGGCGTATATTCGGGTAAAACAAAAGTTACCATGTACAGAGTTTGACTTGCATCGGAAATGCAGTTCGCACCTCATAAGTAACAAGTAAAAAAGCAGTAAGTTCGGCCGGGCCGAACTTTGAATACCCTCCACCATTTAGAACGTATTTGAAAAATTTCGAAAAAGACAACATTCGCCAAAAATTCTTTTAACATTTTAAAAATACCGAATATAGCAGTTATATTAGGGCCTGTACGACGTGCACCTACATATGCATTGTTTGTCACAAGCCATTACCATATTCAAATTCGAAACTTGAAATAAACGGCATCAAAATACCGTACATAGGGAGGTACCGTTATATAGGAGCTATACGAAGACCTGATCATCAAAATACCGTACATAGGGATGACCTGGACCAGCACAGACAATTTTCTGTCACAGGCTATAGCTTCCATTACGAACTCTAAATACGTAATTTGAAACTACTACGATGAATAATGACGCTAAAATCATACAAAAAACCGAATATAGGGAGGTACCGTTATATGGTGGCTATATCGGACACGAATTTTGCATTCTGGAGAGTTTTTCTTCATTATGTAGTTGAAAATGGAGGTTCTCGATTAAAACAGCAACTTCAGCGGAAATGGTTCGAAAAGTAAAGAAGCGACTTGATCGAAACTCGCGTCGCAGTGGCCGAAAAATGGCTCGTCCGCTGAATATATCGCAATATTCCATTCGACAAATATTGAAAACTGAAAATAGACTCAAAAAAAACTAAAGAGTTGCTTCGCTTGGCCGAAAGTGGTGAACTGCCGAATTTGGTTCTCTCCATCTCCGATGAGAAAACATTCGTTGTCCAGCAGTTTGTAAACAAACAAAATGATCGTGCTTACTTGCCTTGGTCACCAGAACTCAAGCGCCAGCCATTGTGATGGTGTGGGCCGCCATAACAGCTGATGGTCGCTTTCTGCTCGTATTAATCGACATCATCAGGCATCAGAATAAATGCCGAATATTATCTCGGAAATATTCTGGGGGTGTATTAAAGCCTTGGGCACTCAAACATTTTGCACGCAGACCTTGGACATTCTAACAGGACTCAGCACCATCGCACTCAGCACGCGCCACCCAAGAATGGTTATAAAATGAGGTTCCTCGCTTTATTTCCAGCGCACAATAGCAACCAAAATCTCCGGATACCAATCCGTTGGACTATTGTGTCCGCAGTATTTTGGAAAGCAATGTTGACACTAAAAAATGCCAAAATGTCGATTAACTCAAGCAAGCGCTTCGCCGGGAATGGGCCAAAATACCGCAGAGGAACATTCGGGCAGCGTGTGACGGTTTAATTACCTCACTCACGAAGGGTCATATTTTTCATAAAGTGAAAATCATAGGTCAGGTTTGAAAATAGACAATATAATTGTGGGCGCATAGCGAACCACTCCTCATGCTGCCTCTCCCATAATGGGTTAACATATTGAAAAAAAAAAAAAAACTCTCATCAAATGCAATACAAGTCAGCTATTTTCTTCTCCATATTTCTATCAACCACAGATATATCTTATGTAAGCATGGTATCTGTCAGTCCACTTCTGGTACCTCCCCCACAACAATACAACATTTTCAAAGAGTATATGTACATATCTCTATATGATCCAAACCAGAAATGTCGTAAAATGTATATCAGAATTATTTCAGATTCGAAATGCACAATATTATCTTACCTCTTCGGGCTATAAAGGGTCAACGTTTTGACTATTCATTACACAAGTTAAAGTATATTTCAATAAACGGACAGATACGTTTTAATTTGTGCCAGAGCTTAGATTTGCTCGTTTTTACTAGAGAGTGAAACTTGCTCGACTGAGGGTGTGCTCGAGAGAGTGTGTGCTCGAAAAAGTTTGGGTTTTATACGATGTTAACTCTCCACTCTTCTTTTAACGCTTCATAAGCTAACAATTGCTTTACCAGTAGTTTTAAAATAATGAGTTATTCTTAAAAAGTACAAAGCAGAACAACAGCTTTTTCTCATTACCAGGTAATGAGTGACATCTGTGTACGGAATGCGCGTCCGACTACAATAATGGAGGTTATGACTTTAAAACTCGGTATCTGGTAAAACATAATCACCCAGAAAAAAACATCAATTACCAAATAATGGGTTTCGTAATCAATTTTAGCCAATTGTAACTATTTACAAATCAACCTACCAATCCATTATTTTTTCGAAATAGTAGTAATAACTTGGCTACTAGTAAGTAGAAATTCATGTCACAATGTTTTGGTTTTACTTATTTGTCGACATTTAAGGGCGCTATACTTTTGTAAAAGTAATGGATTAATAAGTTGATCTGTAATTAGTCACAATTTTCAAAAAACAAAAAAAAAAAAAAAAAACGAGTTAAAAAGCATCAGTCGGTTTTGCCGACAGATGTATACCCTCAGTCAATGTTCGATTATTTAAATATATTTCGACTCCTATTATGATTATTCAAATTATAGACTCTCTATGGAATAGGTTTCGAAGGAAAAGGCCAATATTGTACACTTCGTATCGGACCTTAATAAATATGATATAAATATTGCCACGTGGTAAGATCCCTCCTATCTTTATAGTAGATCTTGTGTCGATAGAAATATTGAGATGTGTCAAGTCTTCATGGAATCCAACTATAATTTAGCGTTTTATAAGCTTCATGGATATTTAAAATTTTTAACCTTTGTGAGGGAGGTCCCAGATGGAGTGGACCGATATTATCCATTTTTGCACCTGACCTAGAACTGACGCAAATATTAGGACTTTCAATGTTGAACAAAATTGGATTAATTTTTCTGCTTCTGTGCAGAAAATATATTTTTTTGAGAATTTTGACCTTTTGTGGGGGAGGTACAAGAAGGAGTGGTCCGACATATTCCATCTTAACACCAGACCTTGGGTTAATATAAATATTGGGATGAGTGAAATTTGAAGACAATCGGACTCTTACATCACATTTTATAAGAGTTGTAATTATTCAACATTTTTACCCTTTGTGGGAGAGGTACCAGAAGGAGTGGACCGATATTGTCCATTTTCGCACCTGACCTAGCACTGATGCAAATATTAGATTTTGCAAAGTTGGAACAAAATCGGATTATCTATTCTCCTTCTGTGCAGAAAATATATAATTTTTTGAAAATCTCGATCATTTGTGGGGGAGGTACCAGAAGGAATGGACCGATATATTTCATCTTAACATCAGACCTTAGGTTTATATACATATTGGGAACTGTGAAAATTGAAAACAATCGGACTCTTTCATAACATTTTATGAGAGTTGTAATTATTTAAAATTTTGACCCTTTGTGGGGGAGGTACCAGAAGGAGTGGACCGATATATTCCATCTTAACACCAGACCTTGGCTTAATATAAATATTGGGATGTGTGAAATTTGAAGATAATCGGACTCTTAGATCACATTTTATGAGAGTTGTAATTATTCAAAATTTTGACCATTTGTGGGGGAGGTACTTGATGGAGTGGATCGATATTGTCCATTTTCATGCCTGACCTAGCACTGATGCAAATATTAGGATGTGCAAAGTTGGATTATCCTTTCACTTTCTGTGCAAAAAATATATTTTTTGAAAATTTCGACATTTTGTGTGGGAGGTACCAGAAGGAGTGGACCGATATTGGCCATCTCCGAACTCGATCTAAGTTTGACAAAAATTGCCCATCTCCGAACTCGATCTAAGTTTGACAAAAATATTACGATGTATCAAGTTTGGACCAAATCGGATACTCCCTGCGAGAGTTATCGTGCGCACCAGCCTGGCAGACAGACAGACGGACGGACAGACATCGCTAGATCGACTCCAAATGTTCTGAAACGGATTTGGTCCAAAGGGACCTAGGGTCTAAAACCGTTATTTCGACTAGGCAATGATATATACCCTCTGTAGCCATATGGCTGAGGGTATAAAAACCGTTATGGAAATTTTTGCTGGGGAAAGCAACAGGTGCTCAGATTAAGCTAAAAAATGGTACATTGTAACGTTGAAATGGAACAGATATTCTCATATATATTTTTTTTGGTTGAACAGGTAACTTTTTAGGCTTTCTTTAAACTTTAATTTCATAAAAAAATATACATAATAGTTTTCGAGATATTGGACAAAATAATCGATGAGCTATAATGAGAAATTCCCAAAAAAAGTTGACAAAATCTGCCTCCATCGAACTTAATATACTTCCAGTGTGGTTAGATAAAAAAATTATATAAATATATGCTCTAAACTTATTTCTTCTTTAATTATAGTTTTTATTTTTTTTTCTTAATATGTATGTTTCTATGATTGATATATAAATATAAATATGCATGTATATGTTTATATGTATCTTTTTGGTGTATTTCTTGCAGATTTATGTAAATTGTATTTTTTTGTGGGATTTTGAAAATGTTTTACATACAAAATATTTGCATCCTCTAGATATATTCACCCTGCTGTGCTGTGCCATTGGCGAAATGCATCTCCTTATTGTTGTTCACACTGACATTCTTACATTTAAAGAGTTTCTTAAAAAATACCAACAAATCCCGGACAATGTCCGTCTTTTCCGGTGTCTTATATTCTATTGGTGTTGTTGCAATAATTGTTGCTGTTGCAGCTCCGGCTGTTGTTGTGGTTGGAGATGGTGTTGCGGTTACCATTAAATGTTTCTTTGTTGGAGCCGATTCTGTCGGCGATGTATCCTCTGTCAATCGCAATGGTGTGGTAACAGCTTTCAAAGTTGCTGCCGCCATTTGATTGCTGAAGAGACCGGTGCCAGTGATGCTGTCGCATGAATTATATTGATGATTGGGCGTGATCGGTCAAGGAGAATTATCCGAATCTGAACCGCCGAATGAGTGCATCGGAAACAGCGGATACCAGCCGTTGACATGTTCGTCCATATTTAGCTTATCCAGATTGACTTCGGTGCCACCGAGGCCTTGATTGTGTTCGAAGCCAACACAACGCTGCCACACCATGATGACAATATTGCGACCGAATACATCCGAACACTGTTGGGCAGAACCATAAAAATTATTAAAAAATGGATTTTGATTTGAAAATTTGGCTGTTTGAATTACCTGATATTTAATCGTCTGCTTGTAAATGGGTTCCGCTGAATGCCTTACCACTCGAGTTTTCTTTTTGTGCCGCAAACGATCCCCGTCCTTGATGTAGCATTTCACATACGTATCGGGTGGTGTTTCACAGTCCACGGGTACTATTTTTCGGGCACAAATTAACTGAAATGAAATGTAGTGAAAATTCGGAAAGGTTATATTTAAAATATCAGTTCTTGGTCCGAAGTTGTCAGATAAGGCTGTATTTTTGTAAATTCGTTGTAGAATGGTACAAAAAGTACTAAAATATACAAAATATCACACAATTTGTATTTGACGAGCCAGTAGAGCCAGAACTATTAAATTTGGAATGAGAGTCACTTGTGGGGTGCATGATGGACGTACCAAAGGGTTTTTGAAAATTCGCATTATAAGTGTACGAAAAGTACTAAAATGTACTATATTTGTCTCACGTGGACGGTTGGAGCTAAATACTTGAAATTTGGGATGGGAATCAAGATTGAGGAGTAGGGTCGATGTAAGGAGGGAATTTTAGAGGTTTGTACTTAAGTATACGAAGAGTACTAAACGGTACTAAATTTAGTAGAAATTGAATATAGAGGAACGGATGGAGCTGAAATCCTGAAATTTAAAATTAAAATTACTTGCGGAGTGTAGGATTGGAATATCGATGTAGTTTTTGAAATTTGTACTTATGTGCACGAAAAGTACTAAATGGTACTAAAATTGGTACAATTTCGTTTTGCGTGAACCGATGGAGATAAAATGATTTAATTTGTAAATAAGATTTTTGTTATTGCATTGTGGGACTGAGGAAATTGGAAATTCGTACTTATATGTGAAATTTGTACTAAATGGTACGAAATTTGGTACAATTTACATTTTGATAGAGCCGTAAGAGTTGGAATGCTGAAATTTGGAAATAAGTTTACTATTGCACTGTAAGGCTACAGAATGTAGGTAGTTTTTGAGAATTCGAACTTATACGTACTAAATTGTACCAAATTTGGTACAAACATGAAATTTTGAGAGAAATAATAGAGTTGGAGTCCTGAAATTTGAAAATAAGATTACTATTGCATTGTAAGGTTGGGGTATGTATGTAGCTTTGGAAAATCGCTCTTATGTGTACGAAATTTGGTACAATATTAATTTTGGGAGAAGTGGTAGAGTTGGAATCCTGACATTTGGAAATAAGATCCTGAAATTTCGAATTAAGATTATTATTGCATTGTAAGACTGAATAATGAAGGTAGTTTTGGTAATTCATACTTATGTGTACTAAATGGCACTAAATTTGGTACAATTTATATTTTGGGAGAAGCGGGAGAGTTGAAATTCTAATAATTGGAAGTAAGATTACCGCCAGGGTGTAGGATTGGGATATGTAGAAAGTTTTGGAAAATCACACGTGTGTGTACTAAATGGTACTAAATTTGGTACAATTTCGATTTGGGAGAACCGATCCTGAAATTAAATTCTGAAAATTGGAAATAAGATTACCGACGGAGTGCGGGATTGGAATATGTAGGAAGTTTTGGAAATACACACATATGTGTACTAAATGATACGAAATTTGGCACAATTTCGATTTGTGAGAAACGATAGAGTTGGAGTCCTGTAATTTCAAAATAAGACATCTATTGGACTGTATGATGTTGGTAGTTATGAAAATATGTACTTAAGGGTACTAAATAGTACTTAACCTAGTACAATTTGGTTTTAAACGAACCAATGGAGCTGGCATCCTGAAATTTGGAATCAAGATTCCAACTGGAGTGTGAGATTGGGGTATGGAGTTAGTTTTGTAAATTTGTACTTATGTGTACCAAATGGTACTGAATTTGGAACAATTTGCTTTTGGGTAAATCTATAGCCTTGGTATCCTGAAGTTTGTAAATAAGATTACTGCTGCAGTGTAGGAAGGTGGTTTTGGAAATGAATACTAACTATGCGAAATGGTTGTGCTAAATGGTTCTTAATTGGAACATAGATTTTGGGGGGAACGGATGAAGCTGGAGTTTTGAAATTTTGGTATTTGGGTCCTGTTGGTGGTTTGTGAAAGTGCATGAAAAGTACTAAATAGTACTATGTTTCGTACGTAATTTGATATTGCGTGAACAGATGCTGTTCGAAATCTGCAAATTTGCATTAGAATCATTGTTAGTGTGTAGGGTTGAGATTTGGAGGTGGTTTTGGAAATACGTACTCAAAAGTACTAAATGGTACTAAATTTTATGTTTGAGTAAGGGATTGAGTTAGAAGTTTAAAATTTGGTATGAATATCACTTTTTGTGGGGTTTGCTTGATACATGCGGGAGATATGGAAATACTTACCAAAAAGTACGAAAAGTACTTAATAGTATTAACTTTGGTATTTGGGGAAATAATAGGGTTGGAAATCTGAAGTTTGAAGCAAGAGTTTTTGATGTTGTGTGGGATAGACAAACTAAAGGGATTTTTCGAAATTTTAACAACGATTGTACCAAAAGTTCTAAAGTGCACTAAAGTTGGTACTATTTTAAATGGTATGTGAACGGATAGTGGTAATATTTTTAAATTTGATATGAGAATCAATTCTTGGAGATTGAGGTGATGTATAGAGGTTTTTTTTTGAAATTTTTGTGCAAAATTGTACTAAATGGTACTTTATTTCGTACAATTACGTTTTGGATGAACAGAAGAAGCTGGAAATTTCAATTTTTTGAATTATGTCTCTGTTGGCGGTAGTTCTGTGACAAAGAGGTGGTTTTGGAAATGTGAACAAGTTCGCCAAAAGTACTATATAGTACTATATTTAGTACATTTTGGTATTTTGGTGAACAGATAGTGCTTAAAATCTGTAAATTGGTGTTAGGATCGCTGTTCATGAGTAGCCTAGACATATGGAGTTGATGTCGGAAAGATGTATAATTGTACGAAAAGTACTGAATGGTACTGTATTTGTGTATTGGGAGAAGGAAAGACATAAAACTCTGAGATTTAATATTTAGATTGGTATCTGTTTTTGAGATTTGTCGATGGTTGGGAAATATTCCCTTTATTTGTACGAAAAGTACCAAAAGGTACTACATTTAGTATTGGGTAAAGGGATGGTACTGAAATACTCAAATTTAATATTGAGGTGTCTTTGGGTATCTGGAATTGAGATATGGAGGTAGTTTTGGAAATGTGAACTAAAATTGTACGAAAAGTACTAAACAGTACCACATTTGGTATTGGTTTAAGGAATAGAGCTCAAATCCTGAAATTTGATATGTATGTTATTTCTGGTGTCTGCGGTTAAGATATGGATGTAGTTTTGGAAATATGTACTATGATTGTTCCAAAAGTACTAAATAGTACAAAATTTCATATTTGGTGATGGAATTGAGCTGAAGTCTTGAAATTTGATATGGATGTTACTGTTGGTGTCTGCAGTTGAAAGAAGGAGCTGGTTTTTGGTATGCGTACCATAACTGTGAGAAAAGTACGAAATAGTACTAAATTTGATATTGGGTAAAAGCATAGGACTGGAATCCTAAAATGTGATATTAAGCTTTCTGTTTGTATCTGGGATTTGGATGGAGGATTTGGTTTTGAAATTGTGTACTGTAATTGCACAAATGGTACTAAATAGTACTTAATTTGGTTTGGAGTGAAGGGATAGAGCTGAATTCTTGAAATTTGATATTAAGGTCACTGTTGGTGTCTGGGGTTGAGAGGAGGACCTGCTTGTGAATGTTCGAACTATAATTGTTCCAAAAGTACTTAATGGTAAAAATATTGGTATTGGTTGAAGGAATAGAAATGAAATCCCGAAATTTGATATTGAGGTCTCTGTTGGTATCTGAGATTGAGATATGGGTGTGGTTTGGAATTGAGTCCTATATTTGTACGAAAATAACTAAATCGTACTAAATTTGATACTGGGTGAAGAGAAAGGGCTGGAGTCTTCAAATTTGATATTGAGGGCTTCATTGGTATCTAGAATTAAGAGATGGAGGTTGAGTATGGAATTAATATTACTTACCTCCACTTCTACGTAACCCTTAACCTTGCTAAAGCCCATTCTCAATTCACCATGACGTTCCATTGTGAGACGATAACCTTTCGGGTGAATTTGCCCGGGTCCCAATTGTAGACCATAACTGGTCGAGGTGGCGCTGAGCGATGAAGAAACCGTTGTCGATAAATTACTCGACGAATCCGACAGACTTTTGTAGGATTTTGCACTGGAGTTCGAGGGAACAACACTCGATTTGCGGGACATGGACGGGCTGTCGGGTGTGGACGGAGCCATTATGCTATTCTTGCGTAGCGGTTCATGTACCATTAGACTTGAACCGGCATTTGGGGCAGTTCCCGTACCGCTGCTTGACGATGCCACATACATGCTGCCCTTACGCTGCTGTCGTGGTGCTAGCGTCTCGCCCGCATTCATGGCATAAATACTCGACTTGCGTTGTGGACTGTCGTCGGGTCTCAAATTGTATACACTGCCCTTGCGCATATTCTGTGGACTGTCGGTGAGTTGTGATCCCAAATAGTATTGTCTTTCGGAAACATTTGTGGCCGATGAGGCTTGCTTAAGCATGGAGAGGGCTTGTTTCGGAGTTGCCGGTAACATATTGCCACCGCTACCCTTCCAGCGGGGTGGAAAGTTTGTTTTGGACTCATCGTCGGAGGGTGGACTTGTTGCCGCGTTGCCCAAACCCATGGGTAATTGTTGCTGTTGTTGTGACAAATCGAAAACGGAACTTTTGCGACTACTCGGATTGCTGGGAAGACCAACACGACTGGTGCCTAGGAATTTTTTGGTAGGGGGGGATATTAATACGGAATATTCAAGAGAACTCAAAAATATCTAGTAAAGAACTGGAATTGTAATATACGTTTCTTTTGGAAATCGGGAAATACATAGATTTTTTCATTTATAAAGTTCCAAACTATTAGGAAATTCCGTTAAATGGCGTGCAAAAATTGTAAAAGGAAGTTTTGTGACATAAAATTGGTTTTGATTTTTTTTGGTGTTTTTAATTATTAAAATTCTAAATTTGTGGGAACATGCATGCATTAAAATTAAATGAATTAAATTCGTGCATTTAAGAATTATTTAAAATAGTTGATTTTAGAATATCCTCTGTGTTTTTGTTATTATCGTAAGGGTGGTGTTTGGAGGTTGGTGCAGTTTAATATTGTCAAATGTTAAGAAAACCATCAATGTTTAAAATCGTATAAATCAAGTTAAAAATATCAGTCGGTTTTGCCGACAGAAGTATACACTCAATATTCGTTTGTTTAAACATATATTTTTACTTGCATTATAATTATTCAAACTTTCGACCTTTTATGGAGGAGATTCTGAAGAAGAGGTCTAATACTCTCCATTTCGTATCTTACCTAAGTTTGATATAAATATTATAACTTACCAGATTTGGATTATAGCTACCTCTTTCTTCACTTTATATGATATATTTGATAATTTTTGGAGATAGATTTTTGGAGAGGAGATCGAAGTATTCCACTTCATCTAATATTGACAATAATATTGGGTTATCCAAATATTAAAGAGTATCGAACACTCATTTACAATTTTACAGGAATAATAATTAGTCACCAGTCTAACCACAAGGGTCGGACCGAGATGGTCCACAGAAATATTGAGATTTATGAAGTTCCATGATTTGTTTCGAATATTATAAGGGTTATAATTATTCAAAATGTTGATCCCTTGGGAGGGATGTTAGAGATGTGCTTCTCTAGTTCCATCGAACGAACTAGTGTCTTATCTAGTTCCATCGGACTTCAGTTGTTTGTATGAAAACGCTGCGTATGAGTGATATAAAATATATTAAATCACTCATACGTTTAGAAACTGGTGTAATGAACTTTGAACTAGATTGACACAACTCTAAGGGAGGTACCAGAAGGACTAAGCCGAAAAATTCCAAATTCACATCAAATTTCTGGTTGAGAGAAATCAAGTTAGAAAAAAATTGCTGACTTGTTTCACATGTTATAGTTTTTCAAAATCTTGACCCTTTGTGGGGAAAGTACCAGAAGGCGTGAACCGATATATCCCATATCCACACCAGATCTTGTGTTCAAAAAAATATTGGGATATGTTAAATTTGAAGAAAATGGGATGCTAATTTCGAGATATAATTATTCAAATCTTTGACCCGTTATGAGGGAGGTACCAGAAGGAGTGTTCCGGTATAGCCCATCTTCACACCTGGTCTTGTGTTAATAGAAATATTAGTATGTGCATAATCGGATGCTAATTTCACGTTTTATGAATTTCATAGTTATTAAAAATGTAGATCCTTTTTTATATGAATGCATGAACCGATATATCCCATCTCCACACCAGATATTGTGTTAATAAAAGTATTGGGATGTGTGAAATTTGAAAGCAATCAGATTCTTATTTCGCTTCTAAAATTCTAAATTTTGACCGTTTGTAGGGGAGGTGCCAGAAGGAGTGGTCGTATATATTCAATTTTTACACCAGTCCATCTTTTAGTAAACATATTGGGATGTGTGAAATTGTGAATTAGATGCTGAATTTGTATTTTAATAATGATTCTTTTTTTTTCCAAATTTTTGACTCTTTGTGTGTGTGTTGGTGGTACCCAGAAAAATTGGGCCGATATCTACCTTCTACACAACATATCTTGTGTAGATAGAATTTGACAATAAATGAATGCTCATATTGCGTTTTATAAACTTCATAGTTGTTAAAAATGTTGATACCTTTGTGGGGGAGGGCCAGAAGAAGTGGATCGATAAACAACATCTACACTGGGTGTTTTGTTAATAAAATCTTGGGACGTGTGGAATTTGAAGACAGTAGGACTCTCGTTTCATATTTTAAAATGTTCACCCTTTTTGGGGCAGGTACTTGATGGAATGGGTCAATATTGCCGATTTTCACACCTTAGGAAATAACTGTTTGAAACCCTAGGTCTCTTTCGACCAAATTCGTTTCAGGACATTTGGAGTCAACTAGGGGTATCCGTTCGTCTGTCTGTCTGTCTGGCTGGCCGGTGCGCACGAAAATGATCGTAGGGAGTATCCGATGTGATTCAAACTTGCTACACCCGGAGATGTGCAATATCGATCCACTCTTTTTTACCTCCCGCACAAAATGTAGAAATGATCAACAAAAAAAAAAAATATATACATATTTTACTGCACAGAAAGAGAAAGTAAAATTCGATTTTGCTCCAACTTTGCAAAACCTAATATTTGGGTCAGTGCTAGGTCAGGTGCGAAAATGGACAATATCGGTCCACTCTATCAAGTACCTCCCCCACAAAGGGTCAAAATTTTGAATAATTACAAATCTTATAAAATGTGATGTAGGTGTCCGATTGTCTTCAAATTTCACATATTCCAATATTTATATTAATCCAAGGTCTGGTCTTAAGATAGGCAATATCGGTCCACTTCTTCT